>NC_065509.1:31975729-32265896 GCF_006386435.1 Epinephelus moara
CACATCCAGACATCCAGACCTTGAAAATAAGGCTGCAACCGGTCCCATTCCTTGCAACAGAGGCATTCCTCTTCTGTGGGCACAGTATTCACAGGTACACCACCAATCTCCAGAGCTACGCAGCCTTGCAGCAGCCATTCCTCCTCTCTCGTCCTCTACCTGTTGCGCCTCTCTCTCTCTCCTCCTCCGTTCTTCAATTTCACAAAGCTCTTCATCAGTGTGTTCTGGCTCAAATAAATAAGGGCGGCCATCAAACTCTGCAAAATCAAATTCCGCCTCCACAAAGTCGAAGTCTGGCAAAAAGTCAGCCATTATTCTATAAATCTTTCATAAAATAAATGAATGAACTTTTCAGGCTACTCTCCGGTTCTGCCTTCCAGCTGTTGCTGCTTGTTCTCACGAGATTTCAGGTACAGTATGAGATCACGGCTTGTTCTCGCGATATTTCTGCCGCGCTTTGGAAAGCAGAGCAAAATTGTAAACAAACATGGCACCACACCGGTAAGGTAAGACAACACGTTTACATGTCCTTTTCTATATGTTCTCTGACATTTATCCTAACGATATGAGGCGGTCTTTGTGGAAAAAAAGCTTGTTTAGTGGACTAACTTTGCACTTGAAGTATGCCCGTTCACTTACGTTCGAGCATGGTTTTAATTCTTACCTGTAGTGGGTACAGAGCGATTTATTGTGGGTTTGCTATTAAATTGTTTAATCACCCAGATTCTGACCATCTTGTTTCATGATCAGTTTAGTTACTATATAAGGGGCTCAAACAATATACATATTCATTAAATAAATCACATGGCATTTGCTGTGAGAAAAAGTCCTGCTAATTTTCTGTAAAGATGAATGCTTTATTATTTATTTATTTTGCTTTAAAAAACTGTGGGAATGTAACTTATTATCAGGCAATAATAAAAACATTCACCAGCCTTTATGCCATGCACATATGAATTAATTCAAAGCCTACCTTTTTTAGCTAAATCTGTCTCTCCATAAAGGGCGTCCACTCTCACTTTGCTCGTGTAGATGGGAGAGCTGGGTGGGTCTGACATCAGATCCAGGCTGGGTGGAGGGCCAGGGTTATCACTGGCCATGGAAGACACACTACTCTCTGAGGCCAGCGACGAGCATGACCTGGTGTCAGACGATTTGCGCAGCCTCCCTTTGAAGAAGTCTTTCATCTTGCTTCTCTTCTCCTCCGCTACCTCCACATCTCGTGGCTCCACCGGCCCTCCACACATATCATCTCCGAACGGCTGCCCCAGGGATCCTGACAGGGCGGCGTAGCGGCCTGGCACAATGGCCGAGGAAGACTCCATGTCCCCCCTCTTCCTTCCTGTGACTCGGTCCTTGAGCTTGCCAAAAGCCGAGCGGGGTTTGTCCTTCATGGTGAGGTCGAACATGCTGGCTGTCATGTTGTTGCGAGTGAATTGGACTGTTACCTGAAGTTCACCACGGTCCTTCTCCTTCCTCCCCACCTTAGAGTTGAGCTTGAACCATCTGGAGCCAGAAAAAAAAGGGGACAGTCAGCATCCAAACTGTGACAGTCAATCTTATATCACTGCTTTAAATGTTACTCTAGCAGGATATCTGCAGTGAGATCCTATCTGTTACAAGCACAAATCAGAAGTTGCTTGTGTTATCTGACCACTCCCTGGGACAAAGCGAGCAGCGACGAAACACATTGATTTCCTTTTGGCAATACTTTCCACACATTACATAATCTGGCAATACTGCTCGGGGGATTGTACTCATAATCTTCCACAATAAACTGTTTTCACAATCCTCAGAGAGGGAAATTACAACTCAAATTCCACGAGGTCCTGGTGCGTGTATGTGCTGTATGAGACATGTGTGATACTATATGAAGAGTCAACCAATGAAATCCTCCATCTGTTCCTGCCTCCCAAATCCTTTTAGTGGACCAGAGAAAGTGTGCAGAGCCAAAACTAACAGGAGGAATTCAGTGTGAGTTTCACCGAGCGTAGAGAGGGTGGAGAGCCCACAATTAAAGCCAGATGTGTCGTATAGCTTCAGTGGAGATATTTCACATATTGCTGGTGAGTCCTGTTGCGTCACCTGTGGCACGACTGAGGTCTTCAAACAGTCACAGTCATGCAAAATAGATGATATTCGAAGCCACGTGTTCAAGCACTAAAACAAGTGAAGTTATTCTTACAGTTTATAAACTGAAGTCACATTCTTACTCACTTTGGGTAACCTAAACCACACAGCACAGACTCAACTACACATTTTCAGCAGTAGTTAATTACCATGGACACGCCTGGCATGTCCAAAAATAAGTGTTTTCATATCCCCTGCAGTTTTCAAATTTCAAAATGATCAACAATATGTCAGTCTTGCTCATGTCCTTGTTCTATTTATATCAGAGCATTGATACAAAGTTCAGCAATCTCACCAAAAGACACAGATAAAGTAAGATTATTTAAATATTTCAGTGCAGGAAGTACTGAAGAAGGATACAGTGCTCTAATAGTAAAAAATGATAATGCATCTGAAGTCTTCTCTGTCCTTACAGCAGCCATTAACTAAAAAATAAAGAAGCTGAGATGAGCTCCACCTTTACTGAATCAGCTGCAACGTTAAAGTGATGTACACATTAATGCATCGCTGGACATAATCCAGTAATATTATGATTTTTGAAATGGGCCAATCCGTTTTATTTTTGTTATATTAAGTTTATTTCAATGCTAATACGTGTGTACTTTCACTGAGATACTACGATTTTGAATGCAGGACTACACTGTAGTATTACTACTTTAAGTTAAGAGTACTTTCTCCACCACTGTGTGTCCCAGTTTGACATATAAACATGACACATCACTTCTGTCTTACTGTGAGCAGTAAACTACCTCATATGTTTTGCAGTGCAAGTATAAGAAGATACATTTAGTGCTGTTGTATAAATGGAAATGTAAGAGGTGCACTGTGTGTAAAGATGGAGGCTTTCTGGCTACAATCACATCTTGTTCCACAGTGGAAACTGCATCTCATCTTGTTGATTTGCAGTGCATTGTGGGAACTGCTTCTGGAGTGGTATCAGCCCAGAGGGCCAGCACTTAAAGAGCCTGTATGCATTTAGGGTTCAAGCTTTGGTAGTTTTGTGTGTCATCCTGCAAAACGACGACACGTCTGATTTCATTGTTGAGGATCAGTGAAATCAGCTGCTGTGTTTTGTGTTGTGGAAACAACATCACGATGAGGAGATCGTCAGAACAGGTGTGAGGAGAAAACTACATTTACTACAAACTACATTTACTCTCCTACTGTACTTAAGTATTTCCATTTTACGCTACTTTATACTTTTACTCCACTACATTTATTTGACAGCTTTAGTTACTTGTTACTTTGCAGATTAATATTAATACAGTTTATAATCAATGAATAACTGATGAGGTCTTATAATAGATGAAGCCACCCTGCAGTCTCTAACCCCACCTTAACCGTCCACAACATTAGCGATGTACACGTTAATGCATCCCTAGTTATAATCCAGTAATACATGTGTTTCTGAAATGGGCCATGCTACATAATGAGTACTTTAACTTTTGATACTTTTAGCCTATTTTAATGCCAATACTGTACTAAGTACATTTTAGGTACTTGTACTGTACTTACGTGTTTCCATTTTGTGCTACTTTAAACTGTTACTCCACTACATTTATTTGACAGCTTTAGTTACTTTGCAGGTTAAGAATATTAATACAGAATATAATCAAGAAACAATTAGGTGTTATAATAGGTGAAGCCACCCTGCAGTATATAAGCCTACCTTAACCATCTGCAACATTAGTGATGTATCCAGTGATATATATGATTCTGACATGGGTCATTCTGCATAATGAGTACTTTTACTTTTGGTACTTTAAGCATATTTTAATGCTAATACTTGTGTACTTTTACTTCATCAAGATTTTGGATGCAGGGTTTTTACTTGTGCACTGTAGTATTACTACTCTAAGTGAAAGCTGAGTACTTTCTCCACCACAGTCTGACATAAACACATGACACATCACTTCTGCCTTGTGTGTGAACAGTAAACTGATAAACTCCATGCAGACTTGATTAAAATTCAAACACCACGTACTCGTCTCGAGGACACATTCCCTCCTGAAATATCCTATCAAGAGGAATGATGGTTTGACCGAGAAACACGTCGAGTCCGATCAGCACCCGGTGCATGACGGTGAGGACCAGGTCCCCGCTCCCCGGGGGGTAGGCGCTCCTGCCGCCGTCCTCCAGGATCCCGGGGAGCAGCTCGAAGCAGCACTCCTCGTTCCACTCGGGCACCTCCGCCTTCTCCACCAGCCCGGTGGTGTACTTCTCCTTCCCCACCTGGATGATGGTGTAGAGGTAGCGGCTGCCGTGCTTGCCCTTGGTTCGCAGTCCTCTCGCGCGGAGGACGGTGACATTCACATGAGTGGGCACCCATCGCTGATCATCGTCCAGATCTATCAGTGACATCATCTTGCACCGCTGCACGAGCTCCAATGTGTCCCCTTTATTATTTATACCCGCTGTTCACTTGGTGGATCCAGCTGATAGGGAGATCATCCCCCTTTGTGTTGCGCCAGAGTTTCCGTGCTGCGCAAAAACCACAACACCTCTGCAGAATATCTCCAAAGTCCGCGGAGCCTCTGAGGGTTTACCCGAGGTCAGTTTTCAGACAGCAGCACGGGCCCGTGGGGTTCAACTTGAAGCTCCGCGTGCCATTCCCAAATCCAATCAATGCAAACCAAGTTAGAGGAGCTGCGTGCACAGATCATCCCCCAGTCCGCGCTCCGTACATGTCGCATCAGTTAGTTTACTGTCCGAAATGTGCTCATTGTGCTCACGGCCCGCCCTCCTCCGGAGCAGCAGGCCCGCATACAGGCAGAGAGATGCCGCAGAATTAAAGAGAAACACCCAACAGGAGCTTTAACAGATCCACAGACACACACGCTGCTGCTGCTGTGCTGTGTGCTGCACGGTGCTGTCACAGAGGGGACATGGACACCAGAGGACATCCAGCAGATTGTCTTTGTCTGAAACAGCAGAAAATGAAGACACTCAAGTTTCTGGGCGGAACCCTGCGTGGAAATGTAATATTTTCCGGCTCTTCCTTTAAATTATTTGATTTCCAGGAATACGATTTCCGACCAAACCTCTGGAACAATGTGTCTCACCACATGGTGCTGCAAGCAAAACAAAGGGAGAGAACCTAAAAAACAAAAAGCCATTAAAAAAAAGACTTATTAACTGAATTATTAAGCTGATTGAAATATAAAAATACATCAAATAATTATATATAATTATTTTTATTCTAACCATCAATAGACCCTTACTCCTGATCCTGATCAGGCATTTCATTTATTTTTTTTATCATTCATTTTACGCACATCTCGGTCTATTACCCTTCATGAACATACCTTAAAATCACAGTACAGTCCTTTATCTTCATTGGCTTGAGACCAGCTTCTCCTGATGGACTTCATCACGTTACTGTTATTATTACAGCTACAGCGCCACCTGGTGGAGATCAGAGACAGTTCAGTGTGAGAAGACTCAGCGCACAAGAGAGCAACCACAAACACATGCTGAAGTCTCCCGGGTGGAGGAGCTGTAGTCACATCCTCTTATTTCTTTCTAATGTAATAAAACATGTCAGCCACCATCCGACCTCTGAAACATCAGCTGTCTGCTGAGACACTGAGACAAAGTGAAATGTATTGGTATCCTGACAAATGTTACTGATAGGCAAAGATTATGGAATATATCTATATATCCCACATCCTCTGCATCTAAGCGCCAGTAACATCAGGGAGAAGGAACACGAGAAGCTGGAAAAACACCAAGGGCTGAAAGAGGAGCTAGAAAAGATGTAGGGAGTAAAGGCAACAGTGGTGCCAGTGGTAATGGGAGCACTTAGGGTCGTGACCCCCAAACTGGGAGAGTGGCTCCAGCAGATTCCAGGTACAACATCTGAGGTCTCTGTCCAGAAGAGTGCAGTCCTAGGAACAGCTAAGATACTGCAAAGAACCCTCAAACTCCCATGCCTCTGGTAGAGGACCTGAGCTTGAGGAACCACCATTTCCATGAGAGGGAGAAATTTATATATTTCTAAAAGGATAGTCGTCTACATTTTTTGGGACAGTTGAAGGGTCTATAGTAAGGGTGCCAAACATACAGCCCGAGGGCCAGAACCGGCCCGCCAAAAGGTCCAATCTGGCCCACTAGATGACTTTGCACACCTAATACTGATGCACTTGTGAACGCTAAGGAGAGATTAGAACAGTGAGTAGATACTTGATGTATAATACTGCCTCAGAGGCCTGACTGAATGTGGAAAAACTGAAACAATTTGCACATATTTTTCTGAGGATATCGCTGACTGTTCATCATTTGTTTTGTAAATGGATGAACATTTTCAGAATGGACTTCTTTACACTAAAAAGGGAAGAAATTTGAAGTGTTTTTTACTTAAAGGTTATTATGCAGAGGTTTTACTGTTCCAGCCCACTGAAGATCAAATTGGGCTGTAAAATGATTATTCCATTGACATATTATGGGTTCAGTTGGAGGACACCACTGTAAATTCATTGTGTGCCTTTAGTTATTGAAAAATAGTGTTATATTGTTTTGAGATACTGAGGGGAGGGTGTTGGAATTTTTAAATTTGGGAAATAAATGTTGGCACTGTACCAAGGATATATTACATTTGTATGTTTTATGTGGCAGATGTGTTGAAACTTTACATTTTAACAGTGCTGTGGTTACATGTGGTTACGTGTAGACACAAAAAACACTTGGTTTTGATTAGGAAAAGATCATGTTTAGGCTTAAAATACCAACTATTGGGGGCACAATTCCAACTGGAAAAAAAACAATCACTTTGTGTGGCACTTTCTCCCGTGGAAACACAGTGACAGGTTGCTAAAAAAACACCTACTTTTGGTGGCTAAAAAGCCGCTGGAAACGCTGATGGCTTGGTGTTTGTTGGTCTCGAACATCAGTCTGGCCTAAATGTCATCCTCCATCTCCTCCACCTCCATAAAGTCAGCTCATAAGCTACGGCACTCTAGAAACGTTGATATGGTATGTATGTAACATACAAATGTTACAAAATTTAACTATACAATACATCATGAAGAGGTGAAGACGGAGTAAAGCTTTCAATTTACTGGTCCATCTACGTCCCAACCCTCACCTATGGTCATGAGCTCTGGGTAGTGACCGAAAGAATGAGATCGTGGATACAAGACGGCAAAATGAGGTTCCTCCGTGGGGTGGCTGGGCTCAGCCTTAGAGATAGGGTAAGGAGCTCAGACATCCGGAGGGAACTCGGAGTAGAGCCGCTGCTCCTTCGCATCAAAAGGGGTCAGTTGAGGTGGTTTGGGCATCTGATCAGGATGCCTCCTGGGTGCTTCACAGTAGAGGTGTTCTGGGTACGTCTCACTGGTAGGAGGCCCCGGGGCAGACCCAGAACATGCTGGAGGGATTACATATCTCATCTGGCCTCGGAACAACTTAGGGTCCCCCAGGAGGAGCTGGAAAGTGTTGCTGGGGAGAGGGATATTTGGGGTGCTTTGCTTGGCCTGCTGCTTCAGACAAGTGGATGAAAATGGATGGATGGAATGCATCATAATCTGGAATCACATATTTGAGGCTATTCAGTGACACACACACAAAAAAACTCCCTTTAAACTGATTGTTAAGAATTAAACAAATGTCTAGAATAAGTTCACATCACATATATAACAACAGATAGATGATCATCAATGTAAGCTTTCAGCTTCAGTGCTTATTTTATTTATCATAAATAAAAAACAACAGAAGCTATTAGATTTGTAAAAATCCTACTGATGTTTCACAGTGTTGATAACAGCCACTTTGAGGGAGTAAATACAAATAAACGCTCACATTCAGAACAGCAACACAACGACAGAATCCAACTGTTTAAGGTTTCTGTGGCACTTTTCTACTTGGCTTCTTTAAGAGAAAGAGAGAGAACACCTCACACAATACTGTACTTTATATTACACATTTACACAGCACTGTCGACGTGGCAAACTGACCTAATAAATCTGGTACATTCAAAACGTAGAAAACGGTGTCGTGAAGTGAAGTTATTGAGTACCAAATAAAATAAATACAAAGAATAAGAAATGGTTAAATTCTCACTGTGGGACAGCTACAGCCACAAGGAGACACGAAAAAGTGCAAATAAGAGGTTCAGACAAGAAGTGCTCGATTTTTTTTCCACTCGGGTCAAAAGATAAAGATTTAGACGTGGATATTGTCTTTCATAGTGAAGAAGACAGTAACAACCCACGTTGTGATTACGTAACAACACACAAACTATCAACACTTTGTACTGTGGATGTCTTGAATCAAGTTTAAGGCATTATTTTATGGCAACATTCATTCATCCTGAGTCAAAAAGTCTTCTCACTGATGAAAAACTAAAAGTAAAATGTGATAAATTTACTGTAAGTTGAAGACTTTTTACGTCAGGATGAATAAAATAATCTATGACAGCAATGAAAGTGCAGAAATTAGCATAAAATAGAAAACAGTCTCCTTTTTTATCTCCACTGTGTTGTTCCTTTTTAATGATTGGAATAACGTCATCAGCATTATATCGCTGCCATATACAGCATTTTACACTAATTTAGGATACCTCATGCTACCTTCTCTGCAGTTATCAAGACTCTTCTGCAATATGACGCACTTTTCTTTTTCAGTTGCATATCCTGACATCTGCTGCAGGAAGCTTATAACCGATCAGCCTTGACCAATACTTCTTTCAACCCAAGGGAAGCTGCATTTGAGCACGTTGGAAAGACTTTGAATGCACTTTTCTTTTTAAAACTTGACACGTCAGAATCGATTCAAATTAAGAAAAACACATGGGGATGCAAAGTGCAACACTACAGGTAACAAAACGACTTTCTCAGAGGCACTCCTGTAGAAGAGGTTGCAAGTAAAGGTGCTTCACCAATGACGCAGAATTTGGTGGAGAAATATTAAATGCTACTTTCCTTGATATAGGAAGGTGGAGGTGCTACGTAGAGAAGCTTATTACAGGCAATGTGATGAAAAAACATACGATCTGTTTAGTCATTATAACGAGAACCTTTCTCAAAATAATGACTTAATATATGACTTGATGTCTCATAATAATGACCTGGTATGTCAAAATAATGACCTGGTATCGCAAAATAATGACTTGGTATGTCAGAATAATGACTTGGTATCCCATAATAATGACTTGGTATGTCAGAATAATGACCTGGTATCGCAAAATAATGACTTGGTATGTCAGAATAATGACTTGGTATCCCATAATAATGACTTGGTATGTCAGAATAATGACTTGGTATCCCATAATAAAGACTTGGTATGTCAGAATAATGACTTGGTATGTCAAAATAATGGCCTGGTATCGCAAAATAAAGACTCGGTATGTCAGAATAATGACTTGGTATCCCATAATAATGACTTGGTATGTCAAAATAATGACCTGGTATCGCAAAATAATGACTTGGTATGTCAGAATAATGACTTGGTATCCCATAATAATGACTTGGTATGTCAGAATAATGACTTGGTATCTCAAGTTAATGAGAAAGTCTCTAAAAAATAATGACCTGGTATCTCATAATAATGACTTGATGTCTCATAATAACTACTTGGTATGTCAAAATAATGACCTGGTATCGCAAAATAATGACTTGGTATCTCAAAATAATGACCTGGTATCGCAAAATAATGACCTGGTATCTCATAATAATGACTTGATGTCTCATAATAACTACTTGGTATGTCAAAATAATGACCTGGTATCGCAAAATAATGACTTGGTATGTCCAAATAATGACCTGGTATTCCATAATAATGACCTGGAATAATGACCTGGTATCTCAAAATAATGACTTGGTATCTCAAGTTAATGAGAAAGTCTCTAAAAAATAATGACCTGGTATCTCAAAATAATGACTTGACATCTCATAGTAATGACTTGATGTCTCATAATAATGACTTGGTATGTCAAGATAATGACCTGGTATATCAAAAATAATGACCTGGTATTCCATAATAATGACTTGGTATCTCCAAATAATGACCTGGTATATCAAAAATAATGACCTGGTATTCCATAATAATGACTTGGTATCTCCAAATAATGACCTGGTATCTCAAAATAATGACCTGGTATCTCAAAATAATGACTTGACATCTCATAATAATGACTTGGTATGTCAAGATAATGACCTGGTATCTCAAAATAATGACTTGGTATGTCAAAATAACAATGTGGTATCTCAAAAATAATGACTTGATATCTCATAATAATGACTTGGTTTCTCATAATAATGACTTGGTTTCTCAAAATAATGACCTGGTATCGCATAATAATGACTTGGTATCCCATAATGACCTCAAAATAATGACCTGGTATCTCAAAATAATGACTTGGTATCTCAAAATAAAGACTTGGTATTTAAGAATAATAACTTAGTATCTCAAAAAAATGAGAAACTTTCTCAAAATAATGACAAATTCTTGGTATCTCAAAAATATTGAGTTAATATCTCTAAATATCAAGGAACATCTTTAAAATAATGACTTTTCTTTAAAAAAATAAAATAGAATAAAAATAGTATCACAAAAATAACGAGGTGGTACCTCTAAATAATGACAAACTTTCTCAGAATAATAGGTTAGTATCTACAAAACAGAGACTTTCTTAAAATAATGACCTGCTTTTCTCAAAAATGAGTTAGTATCTCCAAATAATGACTGATATCAAAATCATATGCTAGTGTTTCAAAATAAAGTGAAACTTGCTAAATTAATGACATGGTATCTCAAAATAATCAGTATCTTAAAATCGTCATTTTAATAATGTTTCTCATTATTAAGTCATTATTTGGAGAATTTTTTCTCATAATTTAGAGACACTAAGTCGTTTTGAGGGAGTTTCTCTTTATAATGACTCACAGGATCTTTTGTTTTCATCACACTGGTGGAAATGGGCCTCCATAGCTTGTGGTGTCAGTGATGGATATAATAAGTCTCTGGCTTGAGTAACATGAACACAAATAGCTTCCTGATGACCTGAAGGTTTGCAAGTAAATTGTGAAAAAACTCAACTGGGACTCCATCCCAAAAACACAACATAACAAACAGAAATATTCCACTGATAGAGACGTAACTGTTCAAAACATGAAACTATAGAAAAAGTAGCAAATGGAAGACTCAAATTTTAAAAGTTTAAAACAGCTTAAGAGTCAAATTTTAACGAAACATAATTGTCTGTATAAAAATGGCAAAAAAGCTACAAACTACTGAAAGTGGTTCAGAGAGACTGTGGTTATATTCTGTAGGATAAACCTCTGGAATGTTTTCTTCACTGTGTAAAGTGACAGGTTAAGGTCAGTGTTTTGGGATATGTTGTTGTACAGCTACATTTCAGGCATTTGTCTTTTGCTTCTCCTTTAACTTCAATCCGACTGGCCGTTCTGGCAGCCTTTTAAATACAGTTCGTCCTGTGACAGGTGTCCGTCAAAGGCGTCCATGTAAAGGCTGCTAGTGCTGCTGCCGCTGCTGCTCAGGAACGTGCCGACCGCCCGGCCCTGACGAGCGTGACCGACAGCATCGCTGAACACTTTGTTGATCTGCTCCTCGGAGGGCATCCACCAGTCTGGGTTTGAGGCACAGTGCATCCGGATGAACTCTGGCGGGAAGATTTTCAATCAAAAAAAGATCAAACATACCAAAACAAACCTTGATTTGTATCGGGCTTCGACAGGGGTGACACTTTAAACTTCACTGTACATGTGTCACACAAACTATGATCATGGGACTTAAATCACAAGATCCAAAAGAACTATCTCAGTCAAATTACAGGTATGAATGCTCAGTCTTATATTTGGATGTGAGATCAGTGTGAAAAGAAATAACAATGTATGAAATGACAATGTGAAACTTAAAGAGATTTATCACATGAATCTGCACCCCCCCTTTCTTTAAACAAGCTTTACACTGAGTTTAGGCTCATTGTTTTGCTGTCAGGCCAATTTTCCAGTCACAATTTTACTGCTTTGGTTCACTCTCATTGCTCTCTGCTGTTTTTGGCCGCGCAGGGAACCAATGTCAATGAAAAAGCTCTAAACAGCTGACAGTACACTACCTGCTCAGCAGCAAACAGCACACAGACACAGTTAGAGACTAGCTGGTCAACATAGTGGATCATTCAGCAGTTTAAGAACCAAGGACCAGTTGCACAAAACGCCTCAAAATTTCTCCTCAGCTTAGGGACTTACACAGTTGCACAGAATCCCTTAAAAGGTTTCCTTTTAAAGGAAAAATGTAACTTATTAACTGCGTTGAAAGAGATTTTACAGCGGTTAAAGTTTCCATGGAGACTGTTTGTTTGCTTGGACTCACGCTTGTGATGCCTGTTATTGTCTCACAAAGTTGGCTTATAATTAGATACTGAAAAAATGGCAGAATAAAAGAAGGCAAGAAAACCATACTGATTAGAGGAGATTATACTTCTGAATGAATACAATCATAGAAAGCACATCCTGCACAGTAAATCTGATCCCCAAATACCAGAAAACAGAAAACGATTGTAGGAAGAAATTGCAATGAAAATTAATTCAGTCAAATCAAAAGCGTATCCATCTGGTTCTCCTGGTCGCAGAAAACTCTTCTCAGAGTGAATTAGTTTATTTCATTTATCACCATAAACTTGGTCATGTTGCAGTTAAGACAGAGTCAGAGGTATCTTGTTGTTGTTAAGATCTTTTGTGCAACGGTCTAGGGATTCCTGTGGTATAAGACCAAGATAAGGAGAAAATCACAAATACTTCAGTCAACATTTTAGGGAAACCTTAAGGAGAAAACTTAAGGATGTTTCATGCAACCAATTTTATTTTGAGAAAAAAAACCTTGACTAGGACTTAAAGGAAAATCTTAACTTAAGGTGTTTTGTGCAACCGGCCCCTGATATTTCCCTTTAGGAGTTGATAGAGACCCAAAACAGAGCTAACAGAGAGTGAATATTGAACTTAGATAGACAAAAACACGACTCTAAATAAATTATCACGTTGCTCTGAAATAGCCAGATGTGTAAATAAGCAACTGTTTACTAACAAGTTCACCATATGAACTTAAAAGATAATGAGATAATAATATGTTAATGTTGTATTTAAACTTGTTTTTGCTGCCACCAAGTGGCCAAAAAACATTATAGCAGTTTTAAAATAATAAATTGTGAGACAGTTTATGGTGGAAATGAATGAAATAGTGGTAAAGGTGTTACGCTAAAAGATAGAGTTTGACTTTTTCTGTCTTAAAGGGATACTTTGCTCATTTTCAACCAGCTCTGGATCATTACAATGTGGGCAGTATGTGTAAATGAACTATGCTAAACTTCCCATTTACCCATGAAAACAGGGCTGATCAAATATAAACCAAGACTCTATTTCTCACCTAAAATGTCTTCAGAAACATATTTTAGTGCACTGTTTGGCTGTATTATGAGAGTTTGGGAACAGGAAAATGGCGCCTCACTGTTTCTTGTATTGTGAAAACAGAGGCTGAAATTTTTTAGATCAAACCGTAAAATTAGGCAGTGCTTATCAAATATGAACCAAGATTCTATGACTGCGTTGCCTATTTCTCGCCATAGAGAAACATATTTTATCTCACTGTTTAAAGGTAATTTCAGATCATGTGTTACCACCTGGCCTCCATATAGTTTCCTGTGGAAAAATTGCGAAATTTCCATTAAGTCATCCACCAGTGGGAGCGTTTATTGGCACAATGGATTTTGGTAGTTGTAGGTTTTCTACCTCTTAAATAAAACCAAATGCCACAGCTATTTTTTTCTATGTTTGCTCTGGTCATGTAGCACCAATTTCAAAAGTATTTGTGTCTTTAAGACGATCTTTCCAGCAGTAAAAACTTTATGATGCCTTGTGGTTGCAATGATCAACTGGAGTAGGAGGGCAATCTGATTGGTTATAACTGAAATCACATGACCAGGAATGTATCAGTTCTTATATATATATAATAATATGATAACCCACATCCATGTGATCAAAAATTGTATTTGGCTGACATTTGCTTGCCACTTAAACACAGTCTCAGTTTCATGTTGTTATGGGGTCATAAATACTGAGCTCACTTGTTAGTTACTGCTGCTTTTCAAGTCTGAAACATGGGCTGTAAAAGTGGAGTGCTCTAATAAGCATGGCGCTACATCATTCAAACAACACTAACATTTTATAAGCAAACTTTTGCCAGAGCTTCTGGCTGTAGGACAACTGCAGGAGTTTTACCAGTGTTGTGTTTAAGCCTTAATGTATCACTTAAACTGAGCAGACTGGAGCAACATGTGAATACTTTACATCTTTTTTCTGGCCGCGTACCTCTGAGGCAGCTGACTTTGACGGGGTTGAGCGGCCGTCTCTCCAGGCCTGGATCTCCTGAGTGGACTGAACGCTTCCTTTTGCCCAAACCGCAGGAGAACTTGAGCTCGTCCGTGGTGAAGACAAAGCGAATCAGGTAGCGCAGCAGCCGCCTGCCGTCTTTCTTGGAGGAGTTGACGGCTTCGTCCCACTGCTTGTTAGAGATGAAGAGAGGGTAGTTCTCCAGGAGCTGTTTACTGCCCTGCGGGGAGGAGGAAGACAGAAGGTGTGAGGGTCAGAGGAAGGTCAGGTATGCCATGGTTACACTCGTCCTGCTGCCTCACATGGCTCCAAATCTGACTGCATTGTCTAGAGTTTTTCGAAATTTATTTTTGTCCTTCTTTTAAGGAATATAGAAAAGAAGGTCATGGTGACAGTGACAGCGTTCGAGAAGCCAGACTTTGGTGTCAGTTCTATTAGAGTCAATGGGGCGGGCACTAAAAATCACACTTTAACCCATAATATCTTTGTTGTTTCGACTTCTGACTGACGAATCCTTACACAAGATTAGAAAACACACATTACATGATGCTTGCTGACTTATTATTTTTATCTAAATATGTGCATTTGTCTTCCTTGTTATTGGTCTCCAAACAAATCATGGTTCTGTCCATTAGACGCTCAGATGCAGCTGCTATCACTGTCACCATGACTTTTCTTTCTTTTGTTTTCCTTGCCTTCTTACAGGATGTACAGCATCATCTAGTGTCAATTTCCCTTATTTACCACCACTTCCTGTTGGTTTCACAGGCACATATTACACAAATACACACAAAAATCCTTTATGTTCTTAATAAACAACAGAATTTATCAAAGGATGAAACACAGACCTCAAAGACTGTTTGCCGCTCTTCTTCCTGCAGAGACAAAGTTTTCTATAATTACGTATTTTCACACCACTTAATCACACAATTTACACAACAAAGAAGTTAATAATGCGAGATGAATGTGACCTGATATTTTTATACCTTAACATATGCTACCGATCACACATGCTTCGAATAGCTGTGAATGATGCACTGCAGCCTGTTTCCTCACCTCAGTGAGCTGCTCCTCCGGCATCGGCTGGACCAGCTGGTTGTGAAACTCAAGAACAGTCTTGAAGTAGTCGAGAACATTTTGACAGGGAACTGTATATAAAGACAATGTGACCAAAAATAAAGATGCATTGTGAAATTTCCCAGCAAGCAAGCAAAGAGGCTGAGATATGACTATACATCCCCTCAACACGCAGATAAAATGAGCCGGTTTAGTGCAAATTAGGTTAAGGTGACACTGGGGAGCTGTGAATGCTTTGGGGAGAGCAGAAATCTTAATAAAAATAGATGCTATTAAGACTATTGCCCCAAACTCTGTGATGCATTTAGAGAGTGACAGCGTGTGGCTCTGAAACTGATGACACACACAAACTTAACCTAAATAAATGACGCCTGCACAGACGTGTAGGTTTAGTATTGATTAATGCAGAAGCACAAACTAATTTCCCTGAAATATACAGACAGGTGACAAATTAAAGAGCTTAAATAAATGAGTGAAGTAGTGTTGAAACAGTCAATTAATCAATCTACATGAAATTAATTCGCTTGATTATCGAGTTTAATCATCATTTCTAGCTGTATGAGCTGTTTGGCTCTGTAGATGGCAATGCTGGTCCATCACTTTGGTCTAAACTGAAATATCTCAACAACTATTTGATGGATTGCAATCAGCAAATGAATAGACATTAAACCAGAGCTGTTTTGAAGTCTGAGCCAAGTCTCCAGTAGCTCTCCAGATACACAGACACAGGGCCGTGTTCATTAACATGTGCGTAGAAATGTTTTTACTGTGTGCACGCAAAATTACTGTTGGGTTCACAACACGTGTGCACCGGCCACGTTTGTTCTCACCACCATGCGTAAATGTACAGGTGCTATTTGGCATCAGCATGCTGCCGCGCCCCCATTTCTCTATACAAGGAAATACATTTGCCTAGAGGGTGTATCATGGGGAAAGCAGCAAACATATAAGTGAATGTCTCGGCAGTCGAAAACAGCCGATAAGCCGATTGACATTCTCTTTAAACATGTCATGTCGGTCTCTGAAGATGCCCTGTCTCCTGGAGGCACTGCTGCGGTATCTTCCAGCAAGACTAGATACGCCATCTTAACACCTGCTTGGATGCAAATCTTATATTTAACCTACATGCCTGTTAATAGGCTACCAATAAACACCGGCTACATATGAGCAATTTCATGACACAAGAAATTAACCCTAACCCTTGGAGTAGCCGATCATTACACTCCGTTGTAAGCTAGGACTGGCACACAAAGTTTTTATAGTTGAATATTAGAATTATGACAATAACTGATGAGGATGAAAGGGCCTCAGCTGTATAGTTATTTGTGAATAAAGCCCAGAATCTCTGGCAGGAGATGCTCATGACGGAAAAACACCTTCCCTTTAATTTGTCATCAATCTGTATGAGTGCACCTTTAACCAATCCCAGAGGAGAGACTCAAACCCCTGTGAAGTTTTAGCTTTCACTACTGCACCTGGAATATTCTCCAGCTTGTTGCGCAGCTCCTCGTTCTCCTGCTGCAGAGACAGCACCTCCTGCTCCAACTCCAGGCAGCGTGGACAGCAGTTCTCCTCCTCCTCTTCCTCCTCAGGCAGCGTGGACGACGGGTGGCCGTACGACTCTGACGGAGTCGGCGAGCCCCAGCCTCCCAGGTTGTGTCTCGGAGGAGACACCCCTGAGCCGGGCTCTGCCAGCGGACACTGCTCATCCTCCAGACCTGCAGCCAGATGTTGCTGCTGCTGCTGCTGCTGCTGCTGAGGTCCTGAGAGCAGATAGTTCTGTAGGGAGTCTGTGAAGATGCGGAGAACGGCAGAGGTCTGTTGTTGGTTTAAATGGCTTTGTTGGGCCTCATCCTCTGGGTCTGTGGTGGATGAGCTCTCTTCAGGTTTGGATTTCCCCAGTGAGGAGCAGTGAAGCGCCTGGACCTCCCCTGGCCCGTCTTCCAGCTTGATGTTGGAGGTGAAGGAGGGAGAGGAGGAGGAGGAGGGCTCCAGGAGACGGCCGTTGTTGAGGAGGCTGAGGACTCTGCTACACTGCTGGGCGAAGGCATCCAGGATGAGACGATTCTCTGTAGCAGAGCAAAATCAAGAGATCAGAGACGGTGGGGATGAACTTTAACATCATCTACAGGTCTACTGTGTTCAGAGATGGATATATTTGATGTTCACAGTTCATTTTTCACCTTGGGAACAGCAGCTGACAAAACAATCTAACCTTAAGGTCTATTTAGTAGCTGTTCTGGAGCTTTGAGCTGCATCACTGGGTCTACATCAACAGATTGAGTTCACTTTGGAATATAGATGATGAAACTTGTAAGTCAGGATGGATGAGAAGTCTCAACATCTACAGTTCTGTGACAATTAAGTTAACTTAATATGATGATGAAGCTCATGTGATGCAGTCAAAAGCTCCAGAGCAGCAACTTCATGGATCTTTTCCTTGTTGGCTATCATCCTGTTTTAACAGACATTATACTTTACACTAAACACAGTGATGACAGAAGCACTCAGGTCTTTTACTACTAAAGTAAAAGTATCAGTACAAGAAAAACTCCTTTACAAATAAAGGACCTGAAGTATTATCAAAAAATCTGCTTTTAGTTTCCAAAGTAAAAGTACTCACTCTACAGAAAAGTGGCCCCTGTGTTACATTATAATACATGGCATTATTACTTATAATAATTATTACTGATGCATTGATATGCAAACTGTATGTTACTGCTGTAGCTTGAAGTGGAGCTAGTTTCTTCCAGCAGCCAACGTGAGGGTCAGAAAACAAATCTGAGAGGTTTTGAAAAGATTAATAGGGTAGGGAGGAAGAACAAAATAGGTCTCACGACACAAATCTGTATTCATAGAGTTTTCTTGGGACTGTTTCCTAATCTGTGCTTGACCTCTTTGGGCACTGCAGCCAGTCGGCTACTTACACCCATCCCTATGACATGTTCTAAATGGCTAATACTTGTTACGTCGATGCATAGAGGTCAAAGGCGGTTAGGGTTAAAGCAAAAAGGTCATGTAAGGGATAGTATTAGCCAGTCTCCGATATTCTCTGAGATTAAAGTGGTAAATGTACAAGTAAAATGTACAAGTGCTGCTAAAAAGTCAGGTGACGTAGTGTAAAGTGGGACACAGTCCATGGCAGGACTAAGATAAGGCAGATTAATGGGTTAAGCACAGGACTTTTTTTTTAACCTTTATTCAACCAGGAAGTCCCATTGAGATTAAATATCTCCTTTACAAGAGAGACCTGGCCATGTTACAACATATAATACAACATATAATACATAAATCTTCAATAAAACAACAACTATTCAAACATAGTGGCCTCTCTAGAAAAACAAGCACACGTCTCTGTCACCAGATTCTTTATGATGCCCTTAAAATTCATCAATGGGTATAAGTGTTTCTAATTTTAGATCTTTTTAAGGTTGCTCCATGTCCAGTGTGCAGAGTAGGAGAATGCAGTTTTCCCCTGATGTGTTAAAACCCGGGGTACATTAGAAAGCAACCACTTGGAGGAGCGTAGCTGGTAACTACCAGAGCTGACACACAGAAGGATGCAGAGGTAGGCCGGATCCATCAAATCATAAGTGACTTTGCTTTTGTAATAAAACGTAACATAAAATAGAGGAGGACTTTCACATGGGGAGATTCAGATTTGAGTCCAGTGCTGGCTTATTGTTTTTAGACGTAGATGAGTTATTATTTTCAGTTTTACGATGTATAAAGCTGCTGAATGTACCGTGTAAGCAAACCTTTGTAGAACAGCTGAATAGACCCGTTTGTGTAAACCTCATATTTCGACATTTGCCTGGACACCCAGGAGTAAACACCTGGGTGCAAACAGCATTGTTGGCTACAGACACCTGGGTGCCTGTCTCTGCCGTGATGCTATATAGGCCTGCACCCAGGTGTAAATAGCCACATTGGCTATTTACACCTGGGTGCAAATAGCATTGTTGGCTACGGACACCTGGGTGCTAAGAGCGTCTGCTGAAAATAAATCTGAGGGGTCGTGAGATGAGAAATGGAGGAGAAAAGCAGGGATATTATAGGTTTTGCAACAAAACTGTTTCCAATTTGTGCTTTTATTGTGAAATATTGTAGAATTTAACCTCACTGGGCCTCGAAAACTTGATTAATGAAGCCATGTGAGAAGTTTTGAAGTGACTTTCTTCTTTAGTGGAACTGTTGACAGCTTATCAACAAGGAGCTCCAGCTAGATTGCTTTATTGTGAAAGGTCACCAGTCAAAGAAGCTGGGTTTTTTCTAACGATGCATTTTAATTTGTGAGTTTAAATCGTGTGTGTTTTTTAAAGCTAGATCTAAATCTGCTGTCAAATAGATGTAGTGGTGTAAATAGTCCAGTGTTCACCTCTGAAATGTAGTGAAGCAGACAGTAGCAGAGGATGGAAGTACAAGTACCTCCGAAGTACAGTACTTGAGTGATGTACTTCCTGTGGGAGAGCAGCAGCGACACTTATAGAAACACTGTGAGTGATTCTGTGTTTTGTCTTTCACTGGTTTGCCTTCTTTTCTTTCTTTCTTTCTTCCCCACCATGTCTTTTTGTGGCAAAGCTTTCCACATACAGTCGGCTCCTCTGCTCATAGAAATGTCAGCTTGATTATGCTGATTTATTCAGATGTCAATAAACTCTAAAGTCACAGTATCTGCTGCGACCAAACCCAGCCGAGCAAAGAGAATCAGCACGGAGCTATTGTCCAGAAACGAGCCTCAGTATACAGTTTCCCTGGTAGTCTGGGCACGTCTCAATGAGATGATCTCACACATACCTCCATGTAATGATTATGAGTCCACTGTCCTCACACAAACACACACACACTAATACACACACAGACAAAATGAGTTCTAGGCGGCCACTGCTGCGTTGCCACTCGCTCAGACGTGTCTATCAGCCTGGCGCAGATGTGTCGCATTTATTAATATGCGTGCTGTCTCTGTTTACCCGTCGAGATGTATCTGATACCATTCGCCTTCACCCTGCACACCCCCCAACCACCCACCCACCGCCACCCTCCTCTCCTCTCTTCTCTCACCAGTTCTGTGGCACTGTGAGCTGAGAGCCTCATAAAATTTCATTAAAAACAACACGCTCGGCAGAGGCAAATTTATGAGCCCCATTTATTTTAATCACAACTCTTTGGGAACGGCTTTTCAATGCAATTTGTGTTATTGTGTGCTGAACTGATTGCTGAGTCCAAGGGGTCTCTGCTGCCTCTCTTCACGAGGAGGGCATCAAGTTTTTTTCCAGGCATGTGAGGGACATTAAGTTGCTCCCATCGTGCAGATAAAAAGCACTTTGATGTGTCATTATCAGTAAGAATGCACGGCACGTTTAGCCCGGGATTGGATGGTGCATCTTGTGTAATATGAGCAGGGGAAAATATGGTTTTGTGTGATTATTTCATGAGTGAAATCAGGACCACGTGCACGCCAGAAGGGGTGCAAACAATGGGTCATCATCAAGACTTACAAAGCATCAGGCTGCTCTTTCACAGACTGAAGTAGGCTAAAGATAACTCCTATTTTTAGATCAAACCTATGATACTTCATTCACACGTTTCCCAATTCTCATGTAGTTAATACAGTGCAACCTGAGCACCTCAATTTCTGAACCCTCAATTGTCTGCAAAGCAACAATAACCAGCAGCAAATTGAGCCTCTGCTTCCAGCAGTGATAAAGAGATTAATATCTGATTAGAGGATGAGATGTAATGTTTAATTTGGTAACTGACAGGATTAGGTTCATTGCTTTCATCTTAATGTTGGCTCCCATGGACCCGCCCTCCACACGGGGAACACATTTCTCCCTGAGCCTGCACAGCCCCTCTAATGAACCGCAGCTGAGGGGAAAAATTAGCACAGAACAATGTGTTTCAACCGGAGATTGTGAGGGCCCTTCTTGCACACACACACACACACACACATAGGAAAACACACACGTAAACACACACACATGGACAGACAATTACCCAATGTAATTTTTAGCACATGCACACTGGAGATTCAATCATGACTGCTCTCATTACAGCTGCAAATCAATCACTGCTGACAGGAAGGGGAGAAGAAGAAATGGGAACAAAAACATGCAGGTGAACAAAAGACATGTTTCTTTTTAGTGACATATTGTTTTGTCCTTCAAGTTTACAGACTCAGGGGAGGCTTTGTGCTCAAGCAAAAACCCAAAATGAGCTCCACAATCAGGACATGCAGCTCAGAAAAGTCTCAACATCCCAAATCTAAGAGAATAAGATGGAGCAGACCTGCACACATGACCAGGAGTCACTCTCATCACTCACTCTGAGTAAGTTTGAAACCCACCTGAGCTGATCCCGTAGGTGCAGTCAGGGGAGAATCTGGGCTCCGCTCTGCCGCTGCTGGCGCGCCTCTGCTGGGTACCGGGAGATGCTGCCGCCGCCGCTGAGGTGGATGTCGGGACCCTGCTGCTGGGCCTGTTCTCACATGGGAAACGATCCTGCTGCTGCTGCTGCTGCTGCTGCTGGGGCGTCGGGTGATGCTGCTGCTGGCTGCTGCTGATAGCGACGCTGGTTTGGTGGAGCTGCTGCTGCTGCTGCAGACGCTGCTGCTGGTGGTGGTGGTGATGGTGCGGCTGGAAATGATGAGGCTGCTCGGGATGGAAAGTGAAGTGGTGTCCGTCGCCAAACAGAGGCACCTCGACCACAGCCGACCTGTCAAAGCGCGACTTGCCCGCCGAGCGCTTGCTCTGGAAGATTTTCAGGGTGCTGTACGGACCCCGTTGTTGTCGGCACATCTTCGGGGCGCAGGGCCCTTCATCTGCGGGCTGCATCTCTCCCTCCATCCCGGCCAGGTGTCACAGCGCGGCGGCGGCGGAAGGCGAAAGGCTCCGGGGTCGGTATCGTGGCGTGCTGGTGTGACAGGCAGCTGATGAGTGGAAGATCAGATCCGTCACTGTCTGGCTCGGTTTCCCTCATACACACTGTGTGAAGGGTGGGCTCAGTTACTGACAAGCCGCCGCTCCAATCCCCAGTCGGGAGCTCCGACACTGAGACTCCTCCAGAGGGAAATACAGGCGGGACTTGTGCGCCGCTGCCTGCCTCCTTTGTAGCCACCATCCACACAGAGAACAACGGGGCGCTGTAGCAGTTGTACAATCTGGAAATGAAAAAAACGCACAACCAAATCCTACAAATGAAAAGGCAGAGGCCATTTTGCTACTGAGCTCAGAGCATCAACATGAGCGCAATGAAAGAAAAGGCCATCCACACCCACACAGCCATAAAAAGAGCAAATAAGCATTCATTTTTCCTTTCTCTTAACATTTACAAATTTATAAATGGATCAATAATTCAAAATAAAATAACAGGAAATTTAATTTTATACCATTTAATCCTGTTTTCCACACAATATTACACTTTTTTTTTTTTTTAGAAATAAAACTCTACCTGTCCATAATCTGAGTCACAATTCACCTCATGTTATCAATCCTGACAGTTTGAAGGAAGGTGTAGCAGCTGTCTGGTGCCTGCGGGCCTAAAAGTTTGCAGCACCACATGGGGGCGCCACATCAATAGGTTACAACATGAGGAGCTTTAATAGGTAGAGGAATAAACAGACCTGCTGGTGATTAACATAAACATGTTTTTCTCTCTTTTCCAACAAGCCAAACAGGTCAGTAGGTTTTACCTCTGTGTAATGTCTAAACACACGCAAGTGCTCAGTCAATATTGTGTCTAGACTCCAAACTGGACATGTTTGTATAAGGTAATAATGAAAGATTTATAGAGACAGGCCTGTATTGATATAGATTTATATTGTAGGCATGGGCGGATTATGTGACAGTGGGCCCCTGGGTACAGATATACTAAAGGCCCCCACCACCTGTCCTACATAGGAGCAAGACAGGCAGACTTTGTAGTGGTTTTAACTCATTTTTTCTTGTGTGTCTGTGTAGTCCTTGTGCATCTTTTTGAGGTTTTGTGTCTCTCTGAGGTAATCTCATGTCTTCCTTTGTCATTTTGTGTCCCTTTGTAGTTATTTTGTGTGTCTCTGCAGTTTCTTTGTATCTCAATGTGGTCCTTCTGAGTCTCGTTCTGGACAATCTGGGTTAATTTGAGTGATATTTTGCAGGTAGGCCCGTTCAGGAATCCATCTGTGATTGCAGGCCCATATAGAGGAATGGTCCCAATAGAAATATTGATAGGCTGACACATTAACCGTTAATTATTTCAGAAAATAATGCGGCACAAACGTCGTGTCAGCCAACAGGTTTGTAAATAAATTATTCTGCAAAAGTTTTAACCCTCTTCAAGCTACTTACTCTACCTGAATTATTCATAAACCTATTCACATGCATTAATGTGAGCCTGTGTTACTTTAATTGAACTGAGGCTTTATTGGCCAGGAAAAGTGAGAATTATAAGATAATGATTTAGTTTGCTTGGTTCTGTTACTTTTCAGGGACTTAAATCTAACACAAATAAGACTGTAGGAGCCAGAATGAGTCTTTAACCCTCATTATTTATCATTTGTTTAGGCTGTACATGTTCTTTGGGTCACTTCTGGTAGTACCTGTTCATTCACTGGTGTGGTGGTCTTTTAGACACAGAGGGTGAGTTTTGGCTCCAATATTTTCTGTTGACCGTTATCACAAAATGTAATCGCAATCACGTTATAATAAGACATAATATTTAATCTAATTTTGCCTTAGTTATTCAGTTGTTTGTTTAATAAATCATGATAAAACACATCATTGGACTTCAGCATGGACTTCTTTGAACGAGTCACAGTTAAGAGTCCACTCAGCCTGATAGTCCAAAGACAGTTAGCTTAGAAGGCTAATTTTCACCTGTAGAGCCTGGACAGGTTTTTAAAAAGACCACTGGTGCCCCCAGAATTTGTTTATAGGGGAGGCCAGATGGGGCCACTGAAAATCTTTGGGTGGCACACCAAAACCAAAAGCTATAACTGTACTTCAAGAATTCTGTTGTAGTATATTGGTAAAAACTATGTCAATATGGAGGGTTAAAGAATCTCATACTGATATACTTTGGTTATGTATTTTACAGTTAATGTTACTAATTATGTGATGTGCATAGACTCATACTGGTGCAGTTAACATATTGAGTTCCACAACAATTCTGTTTTAATGTGTTTTGTCTTTTTTCATGCTTTTGATACTTTGTGATCCAGCACCCAACCCAGTGGGCTTCGGGGATGTGCGTGTCCTATTTTTTATCATACTTAATGTATTTCGTCAACATAGTCTCATACAACAGTTTGTATAATATCCTACAAATCTGCACCCCACGAATAACATATCGTACTTAAAGTATAGTTACAGAGGTTTGGTTTAGGCACTTAAAGTCAGTGTGTTTAGGGTTAGGAAAAGAAACATGGTGACGATGTGCCTTAAAATGACTCACTCAAAGTTCTAAGCATCAGTCTCCTGGGGAAAGTCCTGTGTTTTGTGATCCATCCACCACCCCAACCTGCCTCCTTACAAGACTGCTTCCTGCTTTATTCTTTACTTCTGTCAGCGCATTGGTCACATGATCACAGCCTTTCTAAATTACATGGGTTATGCATGAGGTACTGGCTCATAATTAAGTGGGATAGGTACGAATTTTGGTGCATTACTTTTTGTAGGAAAACTACAAACAGTGCATGAGAGCAGCCTGGTTATGTACCTGTATAATCATGTGTTAGGGGATTAATTGCTCTTCATATAGGCTGATCGTCCTTTTCCTCAAAGGGACAAATATACTGCTTTAATTTAAAGGAGTATATAGACTGTAAGGAACAAAACATTTACTGGAAACAACCGTAATCAAGTTAAAATACACCACACAGAGGCTTCCAATTGTTTCTGATTATTTTCACGGAGGTGGCATGCAGGGTTGTAAATTAGCACCAGCCACATGCGGGTTAAATGTACAAGTAGCTGCTAGATTTGTTTCATTTACCAGCCAAAAAACAATAATAATCTATTGAGAGGCTGGTACATTTTTGGAATCCACCAGCAACAGTGGCAGCTGGACAAAAAAAACTTAATTTACAACCCTGGTGGGGTGGCTGTGGCCCCCCTGGCCACCCTGTGGTAGTGCCAGTGAAAAAGACGCCACACAAATACAAGTTTAAACATTGTACATGCTGAAAATGTGGTTTTAAAAATGTATTTTAACAGTAATATAAGTAGAGAAGATCAGAAGAAATGTCCACAAACGGACTCAAAATTGGTTAAATTGCAGTATCTAGTATTTAAACTTTAGTCCCACTTTAAATGCTGTTGTTTTCCTGCATGCCACAGCCTGTTCCTGTTGTGCTCCATGTGTTTAAATTAAAGACATTTTGCATTGTTCAGTCTTTAAATGTAAAAGTCATGATTAAGACAAACTCACATTTCCACTCAGTCCTCAGTCCTCTGCAGCCGCTGCACCGTGCCTCTCCTCTCATGCAGACTAAACTCATTAAGATAATTTATGCATGTTATTTGGGCACCGTCATGGTAATGGGAATCATCGGCACCCCTGCCTGGAACCACCACGTGAATGCGCACGTCCGGTTAATGGGGGTTACGTGCGCGCGTGCACAGAGTCACAAAATCAGCAAGTCTCCAGTGAGGTGGGCGCACAACTTCTGCACCGACATCAACAAACGAGCAGAGGAGCGGATAGAGAGAGACCCGGAGCAGACTGTCTGACATGTTTGGATGAGAGGAAAGTTCAGAGAAGATGTTTTAACACGTGACTTAAAAAAGAGAAGATTCAATTAAGGATTTTCTCACATTTCAATTTGGGAACTTTTGGCTGAAAGCGGTGGATGTTGGGAAGATGACGGTGACATAACTTTACATCTCCGGATCGCTGCGTTTCTCTTCAAGTAAATCAATCTCAATGAAGAGTCTCTAACCGGGGACCGACACTCCGGGAGCTGAAGCCCACCGGACGCGGGGAACCGTGACCCCCCCAGCGGCTTGCCGGGATGGTGCGCCTGCTGAGCTGCCTGCTGCTGGGATATCTGACCTGGAATCTGCGGATATCGGACGCGCAGGGGGAGTACTGCCACGGCTGGCTGGACGCTAATGGGAATTATCATGATGGCTTCCAGTGTCCGGAGGACTTTGACACCATGGACGCCACCGTGTGCTGCGGTTCCTGTGCGCTGCGCTACTGCTGCGCGGCCGTGGACGCACGGCTGGACCAAGGCAGCTGCACCAACGACAGGGAGGTGGACAACACTGAGTATGCAGCGCGTAAGTTCAGCAGGTTTTAAAGTACTTACCAACTTAAAAATACATTTCTCAGCTCTAAAATAAAAGGGAAATTTACCTAAGTTAAATTCGGTTGGGGAAAACACCACATATACAGAATTTATTCTTATATTAATTGTATTTAGCCTGCATTTAATTATGAATAATGTACACAGGTGCACACATGTTTAGGAAAGTTGGTTTCTAATGGGAGGTCAGAGGTCAGCTGAACATCAGTAAAGACAGAATAAAGCAGGTTTCTGTGTCTTGCTCAGGGACACTTAAGTTTCTAACCTCCAGACCAGATCATCCTGCTGTTTTATGAAATTATAATAAATAAAACTAAAGATTTTCTGCATCTTTTCAAACCAGAAACTAAGTATTTTAATTTTGTTGTTGGTCACTGGTGCTTTTTATAAATATTTATATATAAAGAGGTATTTTTTTCCATATACCTGAATACATAATAATAATAATTTATTTGTCCAGCTTTGTTGTCCTTTGTCCTTCTGGGTATGTCTATTTCTGAGTACACTGAGAGCAAAAAACAGGTGTTAAATACCTTGTTTGTGCACAAATACTTGGCCAATAAAATTCTGATTCAAATTTCTATTTTGTGGGGCAACAAAGGCTAAACACATGTTTAGGACAAAATATTAATGTGTGTTAAATTGATTTAAACAAAAAAAAAAAGTGAAGTAAAAGTAAAGTTTTCATGTATTTCCAGCATTAATCAGTCAAAGTGTCCACTTTCCAGCAGCTCTATCTCAGCGCCTGTGTCTTCATCTGACCTGAGCTCCCTGCAGATTGCTATCAGTGTAAAAAGGAAAACTGCTTTTTGCTGACGCAGCCTGTCAGTCACTCAACAAATGCCCTTAATTCTTCACTAATCTTTAAGCAGAAATTAGCACAAAACTTAACAGACATAAGTCGGACCACAATGCAGGAATGCGTTCAAAACTTTCTCACACAATCCGGCTTATAGAGCTGCAAAATACTAAACACACTCAGCTCACTCATTTGCCACCCAAAGTAATCATAATGAGAAAGTGACCCCCTTTTCTTTGGCCTCTTTAAACATTTGACAGACTCAGAGTGTGACATTAACTCACTGTGAGCTGGGAAACCTTTAATAATCGGTCACTTCAACCCCGAAAGTTTTCTTTAAGTTTAACAAACAGATAAGCTGTGGGGCTTTAACTGAACAGACTGTGCTCACAATTTCCTATTTTTTCATATCAAAATAAATAAACATACACTCATTTCCTCCCAAAGAGTAAATGGGCTTCAGAGAGTGTAACTTGAGCTGTTTGTGTTTTCCAGCAGGAATGTGTCTGTTAATAATACGATGATGGATTTGAAAGAAATGATCTTATTAATTAATGTTTAGATTCACAATGTTAACCACCATAAACAGCAGGCTGTAGTTTTAGTGACCAGCAAGGTAAAAGTGATTTATAATAACAACTTAAACATTAAATGTTTTACAGAGCAGTATAATGTCAGTGTAAGCAGATGTTTTTAATGTATTCGTCAACAACTACGACTTAAAATGAATGAGAATATAGCAAAACATAGTTGTAATAGTATAAAACACTTATAATGTCCTTACATCTGCTTATGACTACATTATAGAGTGTGAAGATGTTTATATTGTGCCTGTAAATGTAAAATAGGGGAGTTGAAGTGTTAGAAATAATGTAATTTCTATATTTTTGTGCAGTTTCTCTGAACAGTTTTCAGCCGTTAAATTAATTATTTTTGTGTTTCCCCAGAAAGTCAAAGCACATAAGTATGTTGGGTGTTTTTTAACATGTAGAAACATTTTCAAGGGCGTAGGTTTTTATTCAACATTAAGGGTTTGAGAGTCCTCTAGAAAATTTTGAGCATCAAAGATTTAATTTCCTGCATTCTAATAAAATTTTATGCACTGGTTTTGTATTTTTTCAGCATCAATTTATTGTTCAAGTGTATTTAATTCATGTTTTTCTTTGATGGGACCAATGAAAATGTTCTATATCTTGAGGGGTATGTGTCCCCTGCACCACCCGAAATCTACACCTGTGCACATTTTAATAACCTGCAGCCTCTGTTCCATTAAGGTCTTAACCTGCCTGTGTTTCCTCCACCCTCAGAACCTGTCTATGTGCCCTTCCTAATGGTAGGAAGCATCTTCGTCGCCTTTGTCGTGGTTGGCTCTCTGGTGGCCGTCTACTGCTGCACCTGCCTGCGACCCAAGCAGCCGACCCAGCAGCCCATTCGCTTCTCCCTGCGCAGCTGCCAGGGCGAAACCATCCCCATGATCCTCACCTCCGCTCCCCCAAGTCTCCGCGCCCCGTCACGACAGTCCAGCACGGCCACCACCAGCTCTAGCTCGGCTGGAGGCGGCAGCTCCATGCGGAGGTTTTCTCTCGGAGGTCAGGGGCAGCAGCAGCAGCAGCACGGCTGCCTGGTGTCTGCCACTGTCTCCTCATCAGCCTCCACCCCCACCCAGACCCCTCAGACTCTGCCTCCACCTCCCCCTCCCCCTTACACATCCCCACCCATGTCAGGAGGCATGCAGCACCCACTGCCCTCCACCCACACCCAGCTACAGCTCCACCAGCCCTCTCACCCCTCTCAGACCACCGGGTTCCTCCTGCCACAGCAGTACTTCTTCCCCCTGCAGCCCGATGCCTTCTCAGCAGCCAAGAGCTTCGCTGACTTCGGACAGAGCTGACAGGGCTCGCAGCAGGGGAAATAGAGGGATTACATGATTTCTAGATGGTTGAATGTGAGTTGGCGAGGACGAACACACACTGCAACACAGCTGGTGGTGTTTGGGTGGAAGGCCCAGGGCCGGCTGAGCGGACACAGAGAGCGCGACAGGAGGACGAGGGATAAAGTGTGACAAAGCTGTGTGGCCTTAGGCACTTCCCCCTTCTGCATCACAGGACACATCAGAGTTCAACAGACCTGTTAGAGGCAGCAACAGTTGTGAAACATGTGCACTTTTATCTAATGTTTTAAACAGACCTCACTGGACTTACATTTGGTTTTTCATACAGGCTGTTTGTCAAGATGGCAGCTCACGAAACAGACTAAAATCTTGAACAGTTTATCACAAATTTTCCTCAGAAAACTGAAACACTGCACAGGCAGACGGCACCAGCACTGTCACTCTGACACTCATTGTTACATTGTTAGAAATAGATGTTGGAAACCAGGGAGATATTGTGTTTTTTGACAATCGCAAGGACCTCTGACGGAGGGGAGGACCTGATACACAAAGGACATTTCATTTTGGAGGAAATGTGGACTTTTATAAAATGTTGTACAGACGTTGTACCCAGAGCAGGGTTGTCATATTGATTCCCTAATTTACAGCAAATAAAATGTTGTCTCTCAGAACGATCTGTGCACTGATAAATGTGAAGTCTGTTAAATGATATATTTGTGCTCTGAAAGACGCCTCATCATCACTCAGACAAAATGGAAACCGGAGCGGCCGGGTCTGCACAGCAGCTCGCTACCTGTCGCTCATTCTTGCGCCAGACTTCACAGCAGGAATGCAGCGCTGAGATCAGTCATTGTCAGTGTTCAATGAGCATGGCATGGTCACAGTGTTAAAAACAACTCGCCCCAGAAATAGAGGTTTAGGTTGCACCAACAGGTATGGTAAAATCTCCACAAAGGCTGCTCTGTTCTCCAGTTATCTGACTGTGAAATAGACTTGGCAATCAGTGTCTCCTGAAATCTGCAAACTACTTAGTGTGAGGATGTTTGCCACTGCTGGGTTCCTTAAAGTCTGTGACTGTTTCAACACAAAATACAACTTACTTGACAGATTCCAGTGTGAACGTCTTCAAGTCTCGTCCGTGCTCACAGCTGTTGGGTCGGGCTTCAGCTCTCACATTCCACACTCTGCTTTTAAAAGGAAAATACAAGTTGTGAACAGGTTTTCGTGACATTTCCTAAATCTTTTTGGATGGGAATATTCTTTCATGTCTTTGCCAAGCCCTGAAAAACTTTCCAGTTTCTTTTCCAAGTTAGAGTCCTGATTATTACTCACATTGAAGGGTTTTACTTTATTCAGTTGTAAGAGTTTCATCAAAATTCAATTTTCTCTCCCCTGTTTTTTGTGGGTCCTAAACCTGAAACCTGAAAAGATTCTTCTCAAAACAAAATCTGACATATATTGAATTCACTGTGGTCATGGGATCAAGCACACATTAAAGGCGTGAGCTTTAACATTTATATAAAATCAAACCATAGTTTTGATACCCTTTATGTTTGGCATTTTTTCCAAAAGTAGCCAGTTGATATGTTCATGTTCCCTAATTAGCCCTCGATATGGTGGTTTTTGGTTTTAGTGGCAAGGTCCGCCATTCCTGTGATGGATTCAAACTGTCAGCCTGAGCGCACAGGATTTACAGGAAATGCATGTATGTAATCCAGCCTTAAGGGTAGAGTCAGCAATTCTGGAGAATGACTATTTGTACTCCCGAACACTCAAAAAAATGCGACCCTCCCGCCTTTGCTCCTTGAGATGCTCTGTTGTAACGTCCCTTTTGCTCCCGCTGCCTTTTCTCTTTACACGTTCCATGGCTTTTTCTTCTGTCCTGTGCATAAATGCAGCACAATATTGGTCCAAGACACTTTATTTCCCATTTAGAGCCAGAGCTGTGTATGAACATCAGATTTTTCTTTCAGCCTGCACACAGAACATACAGCTAGTGAAACATGGGGAGATATTCACTGAATTTGACAAATAATGTACTGAATTAGAGTCATGGACTCCGCCTTTAAGATACGTTTTTGTTCAACAACACCGCCCGCACTTTTTCCCCAAAAAGGACGTGATGTCGTTGCTCTGATGTGGGTTAAAAATAGATATTTGTCAGCAACCAACCTACAGCAACCTACTCTTACTTTGTTTTTAATTAAAATGATGCCAGTTTGTTTGGCTGCACTGTATCACCAATGAAACACCAGTTTCTCCATGACTGTATTTCAGACAAAGCAGCTGCTCAACACATTTTTTTTTTGGTAGTAGGGCAGAATTAACGATTACTTCAATTACTTATTTATCTGATGAATGTTTTCTTCATTCATTACTGGTTTATGAAATGTTAGAAAATTGTGATATAGTCAATCACAGTGTCGTAAAGCTTGGGGTGTCATCTTAAAATATCTTGTTTTGTCTGACCAACAGTCCAAAAAGCAGAGGTATTTAATTTATATTCTACAGAGGAAAGCAGAAAACTCTCACATTTTAGAAGCTGGGACCACTGAAGTTTTGTATCTTTGCCTGATAATGACTTATAGATCATTAAAATAGTTACCAACAGATGTTTGAGCGAATGTTTGATCCCAAATGCTACAGAAGAATAAAATCCTCCTCCCGGACTTGTTTCGTAAACGTAATCTTATAAACATGAAATTAAAGTCTGCTTGAGTAACTTTTATTTAATCTGGATGCTCATCTTGTACGTGAACAGATTACTGTCTGTTCAGGATTCAGGACAGTAGAAGGGCGACTGAACATCACCATCATAACAAATAGGTTCTCTGTTGATGTGTTCCTGTGCCCTGCAGGCATACTGATGTTTCTCCCTGCCTTTTCCTGTTTAGGTTCCCACTGTGCTGTTTGTCCTGTTTGTCGCCACACACCGGCACAAGACGACACAGTGATTACAAACCTGCGAATACACAGAAGAATAAGCAATGATGTTCACAATGTTCCTCCATGATTGTAAAGTTTATTTCAGTAGTCCTTCATGGCAGTAAAAGACAACACTTATAAGTTTTGCAGTCCCAACATGCAGAACAATCATCGAACAAAATGACGGAAAAAGAAACAAATATCGAAAAGTAAAGTTAAAGGTGCGTTTTTTTCTCTTTTGTAAAGTGATCAACACTCGAGGGAGAATCAAAGTAGTACAGTTAAACATTTCAGAGAACAGTTTGTGTTATCCATTCATGCAGCCCACGACTTTCACAGACAGCAACGTGTGTTTTATGTTTTCTGGAAAAAGAAAGCAACAGTCCAAGCCTTCCACAACGACGACATCCACATTCAGCGGTTTTGGAAACTTTTTGACAAGATGACGACCAATCAAGTTTTAACAACAAAGACCAGCGGAGAAAAAAATAGTCATTAACCCTCACTAAAGAGCTTTCCTGTAAAGCAGAGGTACACTGCATGAAGAAAACAAGTTACAAACATGTACACTCAAGAGAAATCATATACTGAAACCAGATAATACCAGATATCCACTACTGGAAAGGTACATCGAGTGCATTGTGCAACATCTCCTGTCGAAGCGAGCTGAGCATCAGAAACTCCCACAGTCGAGGTCGAGAGTTTGACCACACACACAGTCATACCGCACACTAACACTCACACGTTCCCCATACGGGCCATGCATCAGCACACAGTAGTACACCATAGCTATACCTGGAGTCGTGCAGACGGACAACTGGAGCAAGCCGCACACACACAGTCGTACTCACACGATAAAAGAAACACACCAGGAGACGCCAGAAACTCCCGGTCTCACATAGAGGACACAGACATGCAATGCATACATAGAAGTTATCCACAGTAGAGGTGACACACACACATACATACATACATACATACATACACACACACACTCACACACGTACAGCACATGCACATGCAGGCCATAAACTGACACACACACTCACACAGTCAGAGATCTGATCTCCCATAGGGAGAAGAAAGCAATCACACAGACATTAAGTAGTCAATTATAAATAAATCAAGCTGTAACAATATTAATATTAATAATAATAATAACAAGACATTTAAGAAAGCTCAGTTTCCTCATTCGATCTATTCTATCCTGCCAGTTTATCAGAGGAAGAAAAAGAAAACTAAAAGTTACAGACAGTTCATTACAAAGCCAGTCAATGCAAAATTCATACATCTCCAATATAAAAATACAAATCCACAAAATAACTATAGAGACAAAGTAGTTTTGATATTGTTGTGAAGATTTCCTGGCTAATATTTCTCTCTCCCTTAAGCTAATGGCACTTATGTTAGAAGGATAAAATCTCCATTTTAAGGGAAACACTGTCGCCACCGTACGCTCCAACAAGACCAACACAGAGCCTCCTGTTCACCTCTGCAGGAACAAATCGTCGTTTATTCATGTGCCACAAGGCACTCTGTAGTTTTCACATTGTACGAGTGCAATACTGTGGTGGGGAGACAGTGATTTTGTCTTCAGTAGGTGTGTGTGTGTGTATATGTGTGTGTGTGTGTGTGTGTGTGTGTGTGTGTGTGTGTGTGTGTGTGTGTGGAGCACTGGTCTAAGCTAGCTGGCTAAACTATTCTTGGCTATCTGTTTCTTCTATGAGGGAAAAGGTCTACGTAGGCACCGTTGTGATTGTTGAGACAGGAGTGATGTGTGGAATGCAATTACTAGTCGAGAGCAATGCGTCTGCTGTAAAAACGGTGGAAACTGGACTACAGTGAGTTGCAGGACGCAACTTCTTAAAAAGAAACAAGAAGGAACAAAATTAATAAAATCAGGCACGATATCTACATACTTTTAGAAATGAAACTAAAGAGAAACGAATGTGTTTTAGAAGAAACAAGGATGAAGGCATGAGCAAATGTAAGGCTTTACACAATAGATGCTTCCTTAAGTGCAAAACGAAAATTTAAATATTACAATGTCTGCTCTGAAGTGGTCCGTTTAGTGCTGGAATACACTCAGGAGTGTGGTTACATTTGGTTTAAACATTTCCGAATTCACTAGTACTTGGAAGATTGTATATACGACTGCTCTTTGGCAATCTTTCACAAGTTCACATACTCTAAAACTAATCATCGTCCAGTGTTTTAACTTCTATAATAACAGTGTTTAGGAGTTTTGACTTTAATTTAATGAGCTGTCAATAAAGAGGAGACGTTCACTCCGACAAACTGAGCGAGAACAGTGAAGAACTTCAGACCACAGACTGCTAAGAAAGCACAGTGCTCATCATGTCTGCTGGACACACAACTACAGCTGATAGTGAACACAACTTATTTTGTTCCTTGTTTTTTTTTTTTTCCTTTTCCCTTTTTCAAAAGACACTCTCCTCTGTCCGTTTCATATTCATGTCCAAAAAATCCCCTCAGTGCTGGAGGCACACGCTCGCGCCTCGTCTTCACCCGCTAAGCTTCAAATATCGCCATTAGAAACGGCTGCTGTGGCTCCGGATTGGCCGACCAGAGGGCCGGCAGCTCACCACTCGTTGGTCCTCTGTTTGGTGGTGTCGTACGCTCTGATGACCTCAGACTGAGACACCACTCCGTTCTCGTCTTGAGAGAAGGCGTAGCCATCTGAAAAAGGATTGAATGAGTTAATGCTACGTACATCAGTGATCAATGTAAAAAAAAGTACTTCAAATGTATAAAAAACACATTTAACAACTGAATTAACAGAATAAACAATTAAAAGTACAAACCTTAAAGCACCAGTTCAACATTTTGGTAAATCTGTTTATTTGCTTTCTTGCCTAGAAGAGCAACACCACTATACGCTAGACATACAGCAACAGCTAGCAGCTGGTTAGCTTAGCTTAGCATAAAGACTGGCAACAGAAGGAAACAGCTAGCCTAACAAAATCTGCCCACCAGCATGTCTAAAGCTCTATGATTAATGCATCATTAACAGTTACACATTATTAAAACCAAAGTGTAAAAGCAACAGTTTTGGTTTTCCAGGGGTTTATGTGTGGGACTTTTTCTTGGCTCGCAGCAGCAAGAGTCAAGCCAATGTATTAGTGTTACATTTGAGACACAGAGCTCAGCCTTCATTTCTCTGAAAGAGCGTCATCTGGTGATGTTTCAAAAATACAGAAGATCATTTAACACAATGGATACTTCCATGATCCTTAAATACTCTTTTAACCATCAGGGTGAAAAAAGAATTCAGTCCACTGCATGATAAAAAAGATTTTTAACCCATTTTCCAAACTGCAACAGTGTCCTCTCTGAGTCTGAGGTCACATCCATAGTAATATGTTTTCATTTTAATATGTTTTCACGTGACATCAGCTAAATGATCTGTTCAAATTTGGTTACGTGAGGAGAAGCAATTGATCTCAAACCTGGTTGTCTGAATAACAAGAAAACAGTAGCTTAAGTGACGGGAAACGCCTTTTAATGTGTATTGGAAAGCTGTAGGTGTGTCAACTGATACTGCTTATTTGTCAGACACTATAAATTGTCATGATATACTAATTCTTTGGCTTTCTCATGAGTAAACCCTCAAGTGCCCAATCCTGTGTTTTGAGTCTCTTTATTCTACAACGATTTCTTTGCTTGGGCCAACGACTAGGTGGAACTGTTACTGAGAGGATCACATGAGTATAAGGCGGTCAGACATTATAGCTCGGTACGTACACATAGCTGTAATATTTTGACTTGACAAGCTGTGACTGATAAGACCCTTTCAGGAAGCAAAGATGTGTCTCCAGGGCTGAAAAAGGAAGCCAACACAGAAGTGCCAAAAACCGCAGTTCATGGAGTGGCCACATGAGGCTGGCTCCACAACAGAGTCAATCCCCATAGACCCCCATGTTAAAATGCCCCACTGTATAGCAGAAATTAACATGTTTACAAAAAATGGTTTTGACTCTGTAGCTAATTTCCCCCTTTGTAACAACTGTACAAGGGGTGACTTTTTATATAACTCACTAGTTTATATTTTATTAAGGCTTAAATTTACACCCTTAAGGGCGGGTTGCTTTGAGTGACAAATATGGTCACCTCTGGCTCCAAAAAACCAAGATGGCAACAGCCAAAGTGCTGAGCTCAAGGCTTCAAACAGGAGTCCATAAACCATAAGGTAGCTACTTCAATTATTGTTTACAGTCTATGGTATACGTAACAGCAGTTATACTTTTAAAAACTACAATGTATTAGTGTGGATGTAGTCTGAGCTGCAGTGAGAGAAAAATAGTTAAAAAAATGTTTTATCACACAGTATACTGAGAGAGAAATGGACATTCATGTAATGCAAATACAAGAGTGGCACAAACTGGGGCTTGGCTGTTTTATATTTAATCCACACACGAGTATTGATCTTCTTACTCTCTGCAAGAAATCCAATAAACATATTTCCCAAAATGTCACACTATTCATTTAAAATAAATCATGTGATCTATAAAGTAATGACAGCTCCCCTAAAACTTTTTATCTGTATTATCTACCACCTAAACTTTCCTACAGGGTTCCTTTCTGACCTTTGACCCCTGACTCACCTTAAAGTGTCAAATGACTTGGTCACTACCTGGAGGCCAGCGGGGAAGTTCAAAGGACCCCGCTGAGACGAGTGCATTGTGGGGGAATAACAGCGCAACATTTCATCATTTCATCGTTATCTTGCTCTACTGAGCTCAACTCAGGACACACGAAGCACACGAGGGGAAGGACAGGAAGTCAACGACCAGAGAGAGAGAGGCGTCTATCAGGGAGCTAGAGAGGGGGCTGGAGTTTTAAATGGGGTGAGGTTTGAATAATGAAATTAAAAAATGGTATCACACAACAATGGTCTCATCCCCACCTATGAGACAAACAAAAAACAAACTGATCAGACAAAGGACAGAACAGAAAAGAGAAATAAACAGAAAACCAAACCCATGCTTTGAGTATCTGTGGAAAGCTTCCAATGTGACACCTGAGTTCTGCTGCTGATACGAAAGCTATATGATGCCTCACTATACACTTAGTAGTAGAGGGCAAGTCTTTTACTGATGTAATCAATGTTTAGAAAGAGACATTTAAAGGAATACTCGCCCCCAAAGATGATCTGTATATCAATTACTCACCCCATCTTACAATGGATTCGTGAAGAAATTAGTGAATTCCAACTAACCCTTTTAAATACCAAAGTCACACAAAAACATAAACTAACTATTCAAGGCAGCAGCATGCCAGCAGCTTCTGTGTTCGGCGAGGTAAAATTATTTTTTGGCAATGGATTCTGACTGTAGAGAGCACTATAGATCACTTTCAGTTTAGTTCCCTGTTAGAAGGGTCCATCTGTTTGAGAAGTACTGAGCATACAACTGGATTAATGAGACTTGATTGTGATGTGTCTAGGGCTGCCCCCCATTAAGAGTTTTCCTAGTCGACCAATAATCAACATTTAGGGCCATTAGTCGATTAGTCGCCCACATGTTTACGACATGAATGTAATTATTAAATGATATATTTTGGGCGGGGCAACACAATGGTTTGAGTTGAAGGTGTGAGAAAGAATAGTATCAGTAACATTGTTAACACTGTGCTACATTACAGAGAAATACAAAACCGTACTAATGGACCTTCATTAATATAGGCCTATATTTTATCTATAAGTGCACGTCACACACTGAGCGAGCCGCCTGTTAATGACGCTGTGGGCAAAGCAGTAATGATTGTGCTAAGTGGCTAATGGGCATGTAGCTACTTCCATGTTTCAGATGATACGTCATGTTTGTAGTCGACCAATGAAGATGAGTTTACATATCACCTTGGGTTCGTCCTTCACCTTCTCAACTTGATCCCACACTTTGGATTTCCTGCCCGACATGTTATTAACTAGCCTGTGGAATAACCGCAGGTACCAGCCCTGGAAATTAGGAACCGTACGCATGCTGCTTCTATAACCATCTGGAAAACACAAAGTCGGGTGCTGTGAGCTACTCTTGTGCCTTTTCTGTGCCAGCTTTCAAGGGCGGTGGCAGGTTGGCATCTTCTTCCAGGAGCTGTTTGTAAGAGTGTAGGCCTATCGTCTGTGGGACAGATGTAAAGCTCTGGGTAGCCCTGCACTAACATGATCAACTTTTCTGTATTCATCAGACTGAATATTTACAGAAGAAGGGAAAAATATCTGTCGGCTCTGATTGGTTTGTAACGTGACTCCTGTCTGACTCCTGTGTCTGTCCTTTCAAATTAAATTCCACCATGGTCCAGTCATATAGGTTTGATTTATTCTGACAAGCCGCTGCTCTTTATAGAGCTTCATATTTGTTTTTTGTTTTTTATTTTTCTGCGACTAGGCGACCAAAGACATCTTGTCAACTAATGACCTTTGTGGTCGACTAACATTTGGTCGACTATTGGGGGGCAGACATAGTTGTGTGACGGTTTTTTTAAACAGATGTTTTGGTATAGTTTTGTTGTTGTTAAACATGGTCCCCTATGACTTCAATTCATCAAGAATTTTTCCTGTAGTGTGATTTTTTTGTGCACTGGAGGCATGTGAGAAAAACAAAAACTTTGCTTCAAGAATTCTACATAACAGGGTGATTTGGGGGGATGAAGTATTCCTTTAAGTAGTTTGCAGCTGTCTGTGTTAATAATTGAATCGCAGCTGAATAATTAAAGGTAAATAATGCTAACATTTAAAATAACACTAAGCCTGTCCGTGAACCAGCTGCTGTAATTTGCCAGTGGCTAAAATGACTTTTATTATGAAGGAGGAGGGAAAATATCTCATTACCAACCTCCTACTGTAACATTAATCCTGCCTGAATGGGGCCTCAGATACATTGGTGTCAAATAGACAGATGTAAAGAATAAAATGGAAAATGAACAAAACTGTGATTAAAATCAAGGAAAATGTAATGAAAGAATAAGAAAACAAGATTCTTCAGTTTTTTTAGTGAGATTCAAAAACCGGCGCTTTCCAAACTGTATGTATTTATGTCTCCAACTCGCCATGAAAATAACTCATCTAACAGTTTATATAAGCAGTTTGCGAAGGTGAAGACACAGGGAACTGTCAGGGAACTGTGGGGCTGCTCGCAGACACAGTTACTGACATGTGTTTCCTGCATCTGGTTAACGCAGAGTATTTATGAAGAGACGTGGGATGAGTAGAGCGTCTCTGCCTCCCCAGGACGAAGGGTGAAACGAAGGTTTTAGAGATACGGTGCGTGTCAAAGGAAGAGTAATGACGCTCGATACGTTCCCCTGACGAGGGAAGAGATTTGGAAGCAGATAAATCTAACATGGATAAACGAACTTTTTTTCTCTTCAGGGTAAAAGTTAACGGACTTCTCCATCTTTAGTCATGTTCAGTAAGAAAGGAAGTACGAGAGGAAGAGAGATAAAAGAGAAATGTTTTGTGTAACTTACGGAGCAGGTTCTGCTGCATGGAGTCGGACCGGTACAAACTGACTGTGCTCTTCTTGAAGACGTTCTTCAGGAGCTGGGCCCTCTCCGTCAAACTGCACACACACGCACACACACACACAGAGAAAGAGGCGGGGTGTTACAGCATGCTGAGCACCACAGGCAGATTTAATGAGCCATACATCAAACCTGTGTCCAAGCACCTCCAGAGTGGATGGACCTGCCAACTGCTCTACCTGCTGGTTCAAACACCATGTAGGGAGACAGAACTCTGCACACGCAGGAGGAAGAACAACATGTGTGTGTGTGTGTGTGTGTGTGTGTGTGTGTCAATGTGTGGGTGAAATATTTGAAACAGCATGTTGGCCAGAAGGTATTCATGTAAGCCCTCTATGCATACATACATCTGTGTGCATATATGCAAAGTCACCCATGGATCTGCGTGTTTGCATCTCTACATTCACTACATGTTTGTTTCTATAAGGGTGTGTGCGTGTGTGTGTGTGTAAGTGTGAGTGTGCCTGCAGCCCGCTGGGTCTGGGACAGTGGCCAGGCTCGGGGATCACTTTCAGCCAGCAGGAGATCTCACACTGATCTGCTCCATGTTGGTTCCTGCTGCAGGCCTCAGGCCCCAGAGAGCAGAGCAGACCCGGTCCAGCTAATACGTTTTTATAATATATGGCTTTAATATAGGAGCTCTAAAATGAGACATTCACTATCTGGGAGGGGAAGAAAAATGGACATCTACTCTTATGACATGATTACTGACATTACAGTCAAACTCCTGCAATTTAGCGACAATTTTGAGATTTCTCTCTTCCACATAGGAATACTGTTGGCAGTGGAGCCGTGGGTATTTGTGAAATTTTAAGGGATTTGGGAGGTTACAGATGATTTTTCGTCCCAGTTGAGGTGGAGAATATAAATAAAAAATGCTTTACATTTTGTGTCCTGAAAGAATAATGGCTCTGCAGCCCTGATAGCGTTGGAACAAATGATGATATATACAGTGAGACAGTATAAATTTGCCATTTAATTATGCCATACATTACTCTGTAGCTCTCCCTTTGCATATCTCTGGTATCAGGCTGCTGCGGGCGACGCTCCAGATCGATCACAGGGCCTGTTTATGGCGATATTTTATCTTTATAGAATAATTTTTGCAGCAATTTAATCAAGTATGTTGATTTGTTACTTAATACATTTGCTGCAACAGTTTCACCTTACACTTAATCACAGTATTCATCAATATAAAATTACATAGTCTGTGACAGAAGATTTTAATCCACACTAGTACACATAATGTGGAAGACACACTAAAATTGGTGCAATGCAAAGCTCACCCCATTGAGCAATTTGCATCAGCAGGTATTGTGTAAAAAGAGGTGATGCAGGACTAACCACTGATGCAAATAAAGCAAGTGATCAAGTTTTAACTTCATGCAAATTAGGAAGAAATTTACCTAAAAGCTCTGCAGTAATTTGCCGAATAACTAACAAAAGAAACAGTTTAGTGGTAGAGATAGGAAAGATTTCCATATTAACGACCTGAGTGTTTACATCAGTGGAAAGCTCAATACAGCTGTGTGATTACAGAGTACTGTGCATTAAAAATATCTAACACTTTATCCATTAAATGTGGGTTTAATTACTGTCAACAACACTCTGGCTGACGTGAGGCATCCATCAAGATTACAGGAACAAACAAAAATAAACTGCTGGTTGTGAAAAAAGTCATGAGATTGTTAGAGAAAGGTTAGGTTACCTATTTACACACTGTTTGCTATTGAGGAAGCTAGTTGCTAGCTTGCAAGCGTAGACATGTCCGCAGTGACAAGTGAGACATGGATGAAGTGACGTTGTGCAGTTTCCTTGCTTTAAGTGGGTCCTTAAGTAAGCCTTGATCAACACTGCACTTTGAATGTGTTCATCACTATATCAAAACATTATAGCAAACAGGAAACACAAAAAACACACACTGGTAATTCATAGAAAATTATCATTTGAATTCTGTTTGTACAATTATCACACTGGTCTCTGTAGCCGTGTCTCAGTTTAGGGGCTGCAGCCTTCGAAGGCTGCATTTGAAGATTGACTGCGTCACATCAGCGCAACCAAGGCTGTCCCATTTCAAACGCTCCTTCAAATGCAGCCAAGAAATGCGGCCTTCTTTCCCAGAATTTCGAGGATGCGACGGTTGAATCCTTCATGGCCCAGCCTATCCCAAGATGCATTGCGCGCCGGTGACGATTATATATTAAGTGAAGTTAACTAACTAGCTAATGCTTAACTGTTGGCTAAAAGCACACAGCTTAAACAATCTTAATCTAATGAATTAACTAACAGTCCTCCATCAGCCTGAAATATATCAAACAGCGGTGAATCATCTCCTCAAGTTAATTCATATATATATATATATATAACAATCTTTGGGTCCATGATTTAGGGCTAACTAACTTAACTAACTAAGCACAGCTGTTTGCTAGTTAACAGCAGTGCCAACAGGTCGGGGCGAGAACAACTGGTGATGCAACCAGGAAACCCTCTGCACACCAGACCGTCCCATTTCGGAGACCATTTGGTTTGGCTGATGCGGTCTTCAAAGTATGTGGCCAAAGTCGACCGTGAAGGCTGCAATCTTCAAAGGCTGCAGCCCCTGAATTGAGGCACAGCTACAATTTTGTATAAGTTCATTTTCACAAGGTTTCGTGAGTTTGTTTTTGGTCCTCTTAGAGATGAAACCTTGGGTAAATAAATGTAAATCTAAACTCTTAAAACAAAGACACGAGAGGTGAAGTAATGTGCAACTTAAACTGTACCTCTTTCCATGCACCACTGCTCCAGGGTCTTTGGATAAAGCCTCAAGCTCCTGCACCTCATCCACTAGGGTCTTGAAAAACACCCTCTTCACCCTGTAAATACAACAACGTTTAAAACAAAATCTTAATCATTTGACACACAGCAAATGACAGATGCTTTACAGTGATGGAATCTTCGTGGACTGACATTAAAAATCCCCCATCGACCAATTCAATCTGCTTCGAGCACATCAGGGAATAAAACTTCTATCTTTGCAAATTTGCTTTTGGCACGTTTAATCTTCTGTCTCTGATGTCATCCAGACACAAACATTTCCCACGGAGTATTCACAGCATAGAAAAGCTGGACTTCCTCGAAAGTCTGTTACAAAATTTCGGGGCAGGAATTTCTGCAGGAGATAGGAGAGATCCAGGAGGAATTTCCTGTATCGGATGTGTGTTGGAGTGATGATGAGCGAGGAGAGAAGACTCACACTTTGTAGGCCACGTCAAAGACCAGCGAGGTGACTGGGATGAAGAACAGGCCCATCCAGAAGACGCCCGAACAGAACATCATCTCAGCCTGTCACACACATAAGCACACTTAATCTCGGGTCACTGTGGACAATGCAGAGTTCAACACCTGATCAGATGAAAAGAGGAGCTCTTTAAAAGAAGAAACACCAGATAAGGAGGAACCATTATCATCCTCTGCAGTGCCACCTAACAGCAAACATACATGACAAAGGCCACTGAAAACAAACAGTGTTATTGTGGAAATAAAGAAGAGATGGCTCCAAATGACTCGCTCAAAGTGGGTTAATCCTGCGTGACTAAATGATACCATGTTTTTGTATGGATCTCCCTTCAGGGCGGAGGAAGTACCTGTGAAGTATTTAGACAGTGGTATCTCTTTCACAGGAAGCTCAGCCATTTGCAGTGTTGAGAGCTGCTGTCGATACATCACAGGAGACACAGAGCCGTAATCTGAGGTGCTTTGAATGATACATTCAGTACAACAGACACTCAGTGTGAGAGGGTGACGATGAAGAGCTGCAATGATTAGTCTAAGTTTAATATTCAGAAGTTCCACTTTTAACGATAATTGTTTGTAGAGAATATCCACACAGGAAACCATGAGCCAGTGGGGAAATTCAAGGCTTTGTGTGATTTCACTTTTGAAATTTTATCTTATTCTGCAACTGAAATTCAATTTTTGTTTGTGATTACAATGAAAAACAATTTAAAATACTGTAGCTTTTCCAAAAATAAATACCAAATGCCATAAAACGATCCTTTAAACAAGGGTTGTTAAATTATCCACAATTACTGTGGTGCTTTGTTGACAGAAAAAATAATCTGCAGCTATTTGATACACATTTTAATGCAAAAAAGTCAAAGACTCTCAGGTTTCAGTGAGGGATTTGCTGCTATTCTCTGTCAAATGTGATTTAAACTGAATACCGTCATGTTTTTAAGTAAATATAACAAACAATCCGATGAAATCATTTTGGGCTTAACGAAATTATGATCATTTTTAGCCGTGCTAGTATGAATCCAGAGATGGTAATGTGGTCTGTTAGACCACTTTGGTTGAGACTGAAATATCTCAGCACTATTAGATGGATTCAAATTAAATTCTGGAGGGACACTGATGTCATTGTCACTGTGGGGACGGTTGCATTTACATTACATTTGGCTCAAAGCACTGCTGTGCCTAAATACAGCCTCACAGAGCTGTTAGTATGGCTGCAGAGTTCTTAGTCTTGGTCACTATTTTCTGACATGTTGTCCACCGAACTACAAATAAAGAGAATAACACACAAATAAATCAGTACTGAAATGGAATTAGTTGCAGCCATTATTGTTAAAATTAAATATTCAAATGCAGATTAATAGAAGAAAAACGTGGAACCAGAAACTGCTTCACTTCACTACTCTGTAGTCATTATTTTAGTTAAGAGTTTGACTGTCAAAGGGCACTTAAAAAACATTTTCCTGGTAAACGGGTTCATAAAATCATTTTATTTCTACTATTTTTGTCAGTAACAAAGACAAAAAAAAACCAAAGGACTACTTTGCACATGTATTTCCAAACAGGTGCGTAGGAGAGGGATGAGCAGGTTTGCCTGATGAAGGTCGAGTCCCTGAAACGTCTGCAAGTTAGACCTCGTGCAGTAGTCTTTCTACAGGTAACCACGACTCAAAATGAGCACACGGTACTTGCCAAATGCAAGTAATATGTTACATTAGTGAATAAAATAAATGAGTCAGTCACCACTGGCTGGTTGCTGAAATAGGCCACACGATTGGCCAAATTTGTTTTGCACACTGCACATTTGTGGTGGCGTGCAATGTATGACTGTCAACAAATGTGATGTCTCGTCTATGACTGACCCTCGCTGTCCACTGTTGCTACGGTTCGTACCACAGAGGAGAATTTCGTTCTAACCACAAAGAGAGCCTGCGAGTATGTGATGGCACATTGCCAAGTAGATCAACTTAAATGGACAAATGAAGAGCAAAGTGTTAATACAGTTAAGATAAAATGTACTGAGAAATGGCGCTTCACTGATAAGTAGGCGAAGACAGATCAGCTTTTTCATGATGCAACTGCAACACAATGAGCTGCAGGGTTTGCAGCAGGCACTCGACAAACAGGACCTGCTTATTTGTTTGTGCTCTTTTTCATCTAATGCAGTTTTATTAAAATTATTTTGGCTGTTACATTTTTCAGTTTACCAGCTATTTGCATTTACCAAAAATGTAATTTTCGACTCTGCCTGCAACACATCACTATTGTCAGCCAAGTTGACTAAAAGTTCACAGACAGAGATGATTTTCTTTGCTGTCACGTAACTCCTCTGAATTATAAACAATGAGCTGATGTTATATTTTTAACCCGGTGTGGAACAAATGTTCTCATTGAGCTCATGAGCAAAATAAATCTACAAATGAGACAGCTGTGATCCTCACCGAGACTCATTTATCTTGCTGGAAGAAAAACACATTTGGATGTGATCTACAACAAGTCAAGCATTTTAAGAAACAGCTTCTCCTCCGTGCTCCGTCATTTGTTGGAAAAATATGCTTCATTAGTAGCAGACAGTCGCTTGTGATGATTTAAATTAAAAATCACAAAGCAGTGGCCGTGTCAGGGGGTTGTTTTGGGTCCAGAGCAGAGGGGAGACAGTGGGCCGTCTTGTGGGGGTGAAAAGATGTTTGCTTTGGCCCGCTGCACCGAAACTATCTGTCATTACACGTCAAAGTGCAAAACTCGCAAACTCTCGCTCCTTGCATTGTAATGTGCCACTTGTTTAAACTGCTGGGGCCCCTCGGCAGTGCTCTTCCTGTAATGTGACACAGGCAGGGCCCGCAGGATGCACACACACACGCACACACACACACACACACACGGATCAGTGTCAAAACTATCAAAGCGCTCAGGTTTGCTCAAATTAGCTAATCTGTTCACTATTACCTGCAAATTGACTTTGATGTCTGACTAAACACTGGGGGGGAAGAGGAAACCCCAAATGACAGGAAATCAAAAATGTCTTTTTCCTACAGTTTGAGATGGGACTCGGATGAATAGAGCTTTTCTGTGTCGCCCTGGAGGCTGAAAACGTATGAGATGAGGGAAAATTGCATCGAAGCACGGGATATTTTCATGTCAATTTTTGAAATTACGCAGCCCCGGTGGAAACATTTACTGTTTTTTTGTCGTAAGTCAGTTTAATTATTTTCGTTTTCATCCAGTGTATCATGCATTTTAATGGGAGCGTTTAAGCTGTCTAGAGAGTCTTTTGAAAATAAACCAGGGATGTATACTCAGCATATTAAATCAAAGTCAAAGGAGCTCGAAAAATAAACCATCTTTCACGTGTTCAATCTATAAACCATATTTATATGTGCGTACATACCTCAGAGCCGCAAATGATGTATGTAGAGGAAAGATACTTTAAATCTCAAGTTTATCATAAAATTCAAAAATCCTGGTAATAAAATTTGGTACAATAACTCACACAACATTAAGTGCAACTGTGAAACCAACAGAAACCGTAAGACAGTAATAAAACTAGACCTACATAAAGTTTATTAATTTACTGTCACTTCTTCAATTTGACGTCAAAGTTTCAAAATCCAAACAACTCTGGCCAATTACAATCAACAAATGTTTGTCTTCACGCATCTGGACAGGCTCTGCGACTACGAGTGCGGCCAACAGTGATGCTAGCGATGCCTCATTCCAGGGGGCCCCTGGGAGCTCGACGGGGTGAGAGAGGTCCAGGGAGTGGGAGCTGTATTTTTAGGGACAAACTAATAAACTTGTCTGGCTGGACAGACAGTAGTGTCCGCTGACATGGAGGGGTGTGTTTTCACAGGCCACTGACCCCCTCATGGCCACACAAACACACACACACACACACACACACACACACACACACAGACAGACAGACAGATGGATTAGTCAAAAGATGAGACAGAATCATACATGCACATGTGCACACGCAAAATGTCAACTACCCTAAATACTGCTGGAAGATGTGTTTAAGTATTTCTGCTCCTTTCCAAATGGTGGACAGTTATTTGGGAGCTGATGAGTTGGTTAAGAGGGTAGAGAGATGGGTTTCATGTGACCTGATGTAGGTTTCTGTATGATGAAACTGCTACATATGAAACCCCTAGAACGCCTAATGTGCCTCTTGATGACAGAGCCGAGCCTTCTTTGAGAATTGTGTGTTATCAGTCTACAAAATGTGTTATAATACTCCAAGGAGGACTTTCTTTATGCTATATCCATTCACAATTCTCTCTCTATCCCACTTTCACTGACTATGGGTGTTCCCTCTCCTGGTTAAGCAAACTTTGCCACAATCTCATATTGCTGCTGCCAAACTTTAAATCTGTTCTCCTCTCTGCTCCTGTCAGCTGTCAATTAAGGCCCAGGACGAGCTCATCAAAAGCCCAGTCCTCTTTACATCCAGATCCTCAGCTCCCTCTTCATCTCATCTCATCATCACCACTACCACCACCACCAGCGTCTAGGCTCCATCGGGGGGACCCTACTACATTTTTATCACCTTTCCAGAAGAGATGACACCATGATGGGATCTAATCACCAAAGACTTCACATTTCTCATACTTATTTGCACATGCAAATAAATATTCTTTTCTCCAGAAAAAGTCTCTATTGATTGAACTAACTGATAGAGGCAGCGGTACTCCGGCAACTGCCAGTGTTTCGTTTTTTCCCGAAGGAGTCTGGTGGTATTGAGGAGAACGATGTAAGGGCTTCATTTCAGTACCTCATACAACCCCACTTAGAAAAAATCGGACATAACCATTTCAGTTATTAAAATTAATATCAGCGATCGCTGCTCTCACCTACATCACTGCTTTTTGCTAAGGACTGTGTTAATGGTGTTTCCATTTAAAAAAATGGCAAAGAACGCAGACAGACCTGCCCTTCAAGCAGGGTGATGTTCAGGTCCAGCAGCTCTCAGTTCAATTCTAGCTGCAGACCTTTGTTGCATCTCTCTCTACCCACCTTTTCTGCCAATTTCTACACTGACAAACGCAAATTAACATCTAAAAAAAAATCAGTGAGGTAGATTTTTTACTAGAGGGTTCAGTTCCTCAGTAAATATAGTTTGAGAAATGTCATTGACCAAACTATCTGACCCCCAACTGCTCCGGTGAAGCTGCACAGTGCCCAACACACCAGACTATAGCCCCTTTTGTTGAACAGACCTCCCAAAGTTGAACAGTTATCTGGCCTTTAAGCCAGCAGACGAAAATGTCTGCAAATTGGGAAAACAATGGGATCTGGGAGCTTCTTACCCTCGGAGCTGAGGACCAGTGCTGCTGACGCATATGTTATAAGTCACACTAGAGGCTGGTGCTGTTATGTTACATGTCACTCCTGTCATGCCTCTTTTGTTTCCGGAATGTTGTCATACTATCTAAAAATTACACACTCAGGCGGCATGATGTTGCTGTTGTTTGACTCTTTATAAAGAAGCAAAACTGGCGTAATGAAAGGACTTTGTAGCTTCCCTATTGTGCGATCTCTGTGTACCAATGGCTTATGGTTGTACGTTGCAGCTTCAAGGTATAGCATCTATGTGAGTTTGGGCTCGGGCTTTCTTGGTGTGAAAATCATTTATGTTTAGCAAACTTGCTCTGTTTGAAATGCATGTTCAAAACTACAGAACATCGAAGACGCAACTTTATTGCTAGATCCTAAAACTTATGATATAAAGACAACCAGACCAAGAGTTTTCTGAATCCTTTCCAAGAAGACTTGATTAGGGACGTTTGACACCTGGATGATCATGTTTAAGAAAACCCACAGACTCAGCAGTTGGCATAATGTTAATACCCTCCATTGTAATGGTAAATGTAAATTGAGGTAATCCACTACCTCACGACATAACCCAAAGGTCTACAGTCTGTTCTGGATTCAGCTCACAAGACGAAGAAAAAGCAACTCCACAACACTGTAGCAGCTGTACGACATCCCAGATCTGCTAATATTCAAACACTAGCTTCCTGAATGCACAGAGCTTCTTTGTACAACATTTTTCAGTAAGTAGACTGAGAGGAGAAGGGTTAGACTAAGTTGAGTCCTGTCTGCATCTATCCACGTTGATTCTCCAATTGGCTGATTCAGCTGGCTTAACCAGACAACACTGCACATGCTGGCTTCAAGGAGAGGAGGGAAATTGAAGATGAAACTAAACATTTGGCCAAATGCGGCTCCAATCCTCAACAGGCGTTCTTATGAATACTAAGCTTCTCATGGATAAGTAGGCAGCAAACACAGCACTGTATAGAAGAACCAGATGACTGAGGATGACTGAAAGAAGCATGTTCAGTCAAAGAACGAGAATGAGAAGTGAAAAAATGACTAAGACAGCAACTAAAAGGAGCAAAAAGGCAACTTTGCTTGCACAAGGCGAATCCACAGATTCCCAAAATGCCATCAGCTGAAACAAATCAGCCAATAACCACCCTAAGAGAGGTCAATGTGTAAAGCAAACAATGACTTTCTCAGCTGGGTCTTTCATCCACTCCATGCTCTCTGTGTGTCGCCCAACAAAGACAGCAAGACGTCGACTAGGAAAACAGAGAGAAAAAACTCTTTACACAAACACTTGTAGCTCAGCAGTCTCACAGCCACATCTACACATTTACAATGTGTGTACAGCAGATTAAAACTGTGCTCCTCACTGATACTGTACCTCACGGTCAGTTATTATTGCACTAAGCATGTGTTGTGTTGTTTATCAATCATTAGCCAAGGGTGGACTGACAGATCTGGGGACAAGAGTTTAACAAAACCTCCCACACGACACGCTCATGAGTTTTAAAGAAGGAGCACAAGGATTCCACAAGTACCACAGAGGGACTAAGTCAACAGCAGTGACGAACAAGGGTCAGTAATTCCATCACTGGGTTTCTCAAAAGTTTAAAGAACAGAAGAATTAAAGCTCTCTAAGAAAGACAGATTACTCACAGATTACGGGCGCTCAAATACAAAACAAACACAAATGTGAGTGTTTTGGTCAACAGCCCAGAGTTCACAGTCAGACCTAATAACCCATCAAATTTTTTTGTTTCTTTGTCTGCCTGCTGATGTGAATTTGTTTTACAAGCAATGCTTCTGCCTCCAAAATGTCACAATTCATTATCCGATATTTTAGTCTTTCTATGTGAAAGGACATAAATTCAACAACTTTCGTCAACATTTCGAATCCACCTGCCCTTTCAGGTACGCTGCAAACAACACCAATCAGCCTTGACTGAAAGCTAAACATGTCTTACTGTTAACTTTGATGGATTACTTGTCTTAAGCATGTCTCAAGTTTCTCTTTAAGATGGTTTCCAAACCAGTAACTGCCTGAAGAGTAATAAAAACACACAGAAACAATGGACTAAAATGCGCCAAACACTGCTGTGATCCGTCATGAAGTCCAAAACCACAGCAGTAAAAGGATACGCAACATTGGCTTTTTAAATTTGTGTCTTCATGACAAGAATTACAGAACATGAGGATCTTAGAATTTTGCAATTCAGACGAATAGAGATGAGAATTAATATGATTTTTTTGATGCCAGTGGCACTATCGCTTCTGCTTATTGGTCCAATTCTTTATCAGTTCCCATACTGTGTCCTGGGGAAAAAAAGTAGGCCTACACAGGTATTGAGAATTATTATGTTTTAGGATATTTACCTTTGGTAACGGAAGTGTTGCTCAGTTGGAAGGCAGCGGCACAGGGCATTCCCTGAATTTAAGTCCATGTTGCCTGAGCCTGATCTCATTTCAAAGTGGTCGAAATTCAGCGCTTGGGCAGTGACTTGCTGCGTCAGAAACCAACAAAAAAGGTGTCCTTTAACGTCAGCATGATGCACAGCCGGTTGCTGTTATATAGTGCCCAGTGGCGTCAGGGGGAAATGCAGCGGGACAAGAACAAACATTAAGGCAGCGAAAGTCCGACTGGGGCAGGTGGGAGGGTTGGTGGATGGGTCCATTAAAGACCGACTTTCACCCGAGAGAGCAGTTTTTTCTAGAACTAACCACGTGCATTGGTTGTTGAAGGAAATAAAATGTCAATTCGTGGTGCTGTACATATGTAGTGTGTTTAATTTGAAAGAGAGTGTATGTAAACGTTAATTTCCTGTGAAAATGGAAGTGTATCTTGAAAGAAGACAATGCATGTAACAGGCAGAACTTGACAAAGGGTTCCAGAACGTCAACAACCAACGCAACCAATGTACCTTGCACGTTGTATATGGACGTGGAAAGTCCATGACCAAAACACTGATATGTTATGAGGTCGGAGTGAGACTGTGTTAGTTGCCTAGAAAGATGTTTCAGCATATCTTTAGTGTTTTCAACTGTACTTGAAATGATAATTTTTCTGACATGACAGCATGCCATCACTGTGTTTTAATGTGCAACCACCATAGAAGCACACCAGCATCAATATGAGAAATCAATTTGGTACCAGTTCTCAACTGGAACCATATCTTGATTCCCATCCCTACAGATAAAGCTCTATCAGTTCTATCATTCCTGACGATGAAAAAAATATTCAAACGCACATTCAGCCAAGACTAATAACATCGAATAATCTCTGTGTGTAGGGTCAGAATTATGGTTATTAATTATTTTATATCCAACTTTGTTTTACTTTTAGTACAGACATGGGACACTACTTGTGCCATTGTTACAACAACAGGAGGTCCCTATGTCACACAAGTCACATGTGAGTAAGGAAACAGATGCAAATAAAGTCTCTTCCACTGAGCACATTCAGTCAGAAAAGAGAACATCAGTGGCTGATGGATGAGTGAAGATGTTATTCTTGTTTTTGCTGTGATAAACTGTTCTATAACTCATATACAACTAAACGAAATAAATCTGCCCTGAAACATAAACCACTCTTTCGAAATGCCTGTAAACAGAGACTAACCATTGGGCGTGTTTCCCAAGAAATTGTTTTCATTCCTGCTTTTAATATCATCAATATCTCACCGACAGGTAAAGATAGCCCTGAATGTATTCCTGGCACTGCTACGTACCAAGAATCTTCTTGGTAAAATGATCCCTTTCTGGGAAACTGTTTCTTATCACTGAGCAGAAACTGTGGAACAATCTGATGCACACTTGTTGAGTGTAAAATCCATGTGCTGATGACAAGCACTTGAGTCTGAGTGAGAGCCAGAGTCTCTCTACCGTAGCTCGCCGCAGACATTTGAAAATAGCAAAAGGTGTGTGTGAGAAGCGAAGCGAGAGAGGGGATCAACTGTACAGGAGACAGCTGTGTTGATAACAGAGGCGAGTCAGCAGACGGCAGGTCAGTGTGACAGAGCCTACGAGACATCTCCTGAGGTGCAGCTAAGCTGCTTAGTGTGGCAGATTACACGGCTTGAACACAATAATCTCACATTTTCTTTTGATATCTGTGTCAGACTTGTATGAGGTGCAAACGGGATGAGCCAGTTGTGGGAGTACCTGTGAAAAGCACACTAGCTGTTTGAGGGTGTTTTTTGTGGATGGATCCTGCACCTGCCTTGTCAATCATCCAAAGAATATTTAGCCTGACAGTGATGAATGCGTTCACATGAAGCTCAGCGCTGCTCAGCGTCTCCTGTTAAAGGCGGCGAGCTGGGTAGTGAGTGAGAGCAGAAACAGGAGGAGAAAGAAGTTCTGGTGTCTGTTATGTTGTTGGCCCTCGGGCAGGTTTTCAACTGGCAGGGTGGAGGTGGAGGGAGGGGGTGGTGAACAGAGAGAGAACAAAGAGGAAAAAGCTGATGCAAAAAGTAAAAGAGGAGGAATAAAAGAAAATAGATTGAAGGACAGAAAGCAAAAAAAATATTTGAAGATTCAAGTACACTTGGAGGAGGCCGTGGCCAAGTATGTGAGGCTGCATCAGGGTGGAGAATAATCCTGCTCTTCAGAGGCAGCAAGCTGAGAGTGTGTCTCTGATGCCTTCTCAGGTTTCGGGGAGATGTGTCCCTGTTTGATGATGTACTGGCATCCCTGAGTTGGGGCAGGGGCGTAGGGTTACCAGCTACCCACAGGACACCATTACTGTCTTCAGTCAAGTGCTGCAGGGCATGGATGAAAGCAGCGGGCTTCACAGACAGGGGATAGAGTGAAGCTAATATAACCATCGCCTCTGTGTTTGTGTGTGTCTGTGTGTGTGTACGATTGAGATGTGTAGTTAGTTATGTTATTTAGTAAGTGCCCAGCAGTCCTACACACTTATATTAAGACACAGCAACTGCATTGCAAACAAAGAATGTTGTCACCTGTCCTTTTCTTACCAAGAGTGATACAAAACAGTCCCCTTCTTAAAACCCAACCCAAGTTTTTTATCTTAATTTAACTCAGAAATTTACTTCACTGAATAGTGTAGCCCTTAAAGGGTAACCTCAGTGTTTTACAACCTATCTTCCAATGTTTTTGTGTTGAAGTGACTGACGGAACAACAGTTTTTAACCTGGTTGAGTACAGAGCCAGAGTGTTGCAGCTGGCAGTGGCAAAACCAGCTGCAATGTAACAACTCGGGGCATGTGTGCACCATTGATTTACATCCACCAAAAGTGCTTGTTTTTGCCACTGACAGGCTCAGATGTCCCTTGTAAGTGTCTGACAACTAGGGCTGTGCGATTAATCGATAATTAATCACAATCACAATTTTAGCTTCCCACAATTTAATGAGCGTGACCTGCTGCGATTTTGGCTTTTAAAATATGTGCTCTGCTTATGGAAAACTCTGCTTTATATCAAATCAAGCACTTCCTTGACTAACAGCCAGGCTACTCTTTTGATGAGCTGCCGGGCCGCTATGTGTGCACCTGCAGCAGCAGGCTGTGAAAAACTGTCTTGTGTGTTGCAACTGCAGACAAGCAAAACTAAAATCACCTGTTATCAGCCATCATCTTCATGTGTTTGGACACAGAAGAGAACAAATCACATGCAGGGAGTGCACGAGACCTGCATCTGTACCACAAAACAACAAGACTAACTTGTGAGTCCGCCTGAAAAAAACACAACAGTCTGCAGTACGATGAATGAATGAAGGCCTTTAATGATCACGTCACTAACGTTACAGTACTGTTGCTGTCCTTGTCTGTCATCAACTCAGATATTCATAACAACAACACTGCAGCACATCATGGTACTGTGACCACTGTAATAAATATACAGTATATATGTATATATATATATACAGTGGCAGATACATATCCATAAAAGATGCAGTGAATTCAAGTGAAGAAGAACCTTATTTTAAGTCTTATTTTGATGTAAAGATCTGTTAATCAGCAGGAATGTAGCACAATGGGAACATGAAAGCAGTGCTCTGTCAATTCACTTCAGGGTAAAAAGTTCTGGTACATTTTTTTTAATATTTTGTTTTTAGGAGATGCACTGTGGATCAGGACCAGTCTTATTTTCATGCAAAGACCTGTACTTTAGCAGAAATGTAGCACAACATGGAAGTAAAAGCAGTGCTCTGTTTATTTAAATGTCAAAGTGCAATAAAAAGATTTTGTCCCTACAAACAATAAATAATCATGATCTTTATACTGATCAAAATAATAATCATGATTATCATTTTGTCCATAAATGTGCGGCACTACTGACAACATGATGGAAAGGATCCCTACAGAGAAAGACCTTTATGTTTAACAGTAAGATCCTTTTTGTTTCACCAGAAACAGCTAAATTGCTATCGCCAAACCCACCAGGCTACATTTAAATAATCAGTCATTTTAGGGTGTATAGAACCGGCACATTTCCACATCTGACTGGATGCTTTAAGGGTTTATTTTATCTTACTAGTTGGAGATTGTTGGAACAGTGAAAACACAAACCAAGACGGGTTTTGGGAGGTTTTTTTTTCCTGTTGACTTTGATTAAAGTGGGTTTAACAATGATAAAATTACTGTTCTGTACAGAAAAATACAGAAGTTACCCTTTAAAGTATTAGTTTGACATCAACAATTTACACGTGCCTGTATCACTGCTTTAAATCATCATACAATGAGTAGTAAAACATAACCTGGACTCTATCTTCAACCTCACCTGAATCACAACAAACAAAGCTTCCTTATGCCTGTTGCCAGAGCTAATGCTAATGCTCCTGAGCATTACTGTACACAGACATCTTTTACTCTTCTTGCTTTTAAAAATTAATCATACATGAGAAAAATTCACTTCTTTAATCCATGGGTTTCAAAGCAAAATGTCCCAGTTACAGATCTTCCTACTGGGCCACTGGAGTCCATCCAGTACTGCCACTGATGGCCAAAATTGGTGTAAAATGATGAACTCCCCAAAACAATCAAATAGCCCTTTAATGAACTGTGTTACAATTTAAACCTTCACTGAGTCCCCAAATGCCAGTCGCATTATCTCAAACAGGACACACACAAACAGCATCCAGATAGATAGATATTCTCCTGCAGCATGCTGTGTGGTGCCAGCCCTTTTCTTTCAATGCCCTCCTGCTGGGTTCTTGTTCACTAATGAAAAGATGCCTCATTCACCTCCCCAGAATGCACTGGGAAATGTCACCTGTGGTTAATAGGCTCTCTTTGACCACCTGTGGTGACCCAGCGAGACAGTAGTCCCATTCACATGTAAATAACAACTCAAACAAGTAAACAGTGTTAAACAAAAAGGGCCATTTTTTTAAATCTTTTTTAACAATTAATGAACTTTTAAGTGCATTTTAAACTCAGATTCTGATCCTGGTGATTGTTCGGTAGATTTTTAGGACATCAGCGCGAATAGCAAATACACTCTAACCTCTCTTTGCGCAGCTTTCAGACTGCTTTACTGTGTCAATGTCACCTGTGGATACTCAGAGCCGAGGGAGGGCAATGTAACACAAACATTGGGCTAATTGGCCCAATTAAGTCATTATGCAACACAAGCCAGAGGTCTGACAGTTTACACCCCTCTGGCTCTCCTTACAAAGACCGGTGTCAAGTTTGACTCTGAAATTTTCCCACCAGCATGTGTCTGTAGTAGAAAATGAATTATGAGGCACTGCAGGTCTGTCAGTGATGGACGATTATATCAGCAGTTTCTTTAGTACCACAGGAAGGTGGTGCTGCGAGGCGGAGAGGGACAGCGTGTGTGTGTGTGTAGATGTATAAGCATGTGTATGAATACATGCAAGCATGCATTTGTTTACCTCGCCTGACATGTCGGGAGCCAGAGGGATGAGGGGCCACAAGGAGGAGTAGATAATGAAGAACACCACCCACAGGCCGATGCTTCCCCAGATGGCGATGTGACTGAACTGTTGGTGGAGAATCAGGCGACAGAAATCAAAATCCCCAAATCACAAAGAAGAAATAAATCGTCCCCAAACCTTCTTATACTGTGTCACTTTTCATATATACGTCCTACTTTCTAAAGGAAAAGTTATTTGCCTGACCCAATATGTAACACTTAGGGCCCTATTTTAATGATCTATAGTGCATGGCGGAGGTGCTAGTTGCAAGTTAAATGGCACATAATCTGGGCGCAATGGACAAAGGGGTTGTATTTAGCCCCTTAATTTATCATAGGTGTGTTTTGGGTGTAATATGAGTCCTTTTTACACAGAGTTTGCGCTATATGGACACTACAAAGCCCCTTCCTTATGCCTTCTTTGCATTTTTACACAGAATTACACGACAGCGGCATCATTCTGCTCCAGTGTGTGATTATACACTGCTTCATGGCTTTGCAGGATCAAATGAGTGTGAATCAGGTGTGATCAGCAATGCTTTTTAAACAACAATAATGGCATTAACATGTCAATAACAATCATTTTCTGTCCATTAAATGTTGGCTGATCTCATCCTCTGCTCAAAGGGGAAGGAGCTCCTGGACCTCAATATCCCACTTTGCGGACATTTACAGTCTTCTTTGAGTTAGCCGCTAACAGCTACTTTTTAAATCTACCATATTGGGTCCCATGTATAATATGTCATCAAAATGTCACACCCGTGCCACCCATGCGACTGTCTTGCAGAATGTCCTGTTTATACAGACACCATTTCTGCGCTGTTACTACCTGCTGTGGCGGATTAGAGACGAGACAACCCTGTCCCCACATTCCTCGATCGTACTTTATATATAGCACAGCGAGGCGGCTCAACGGCGTGATTCCTGTTTTTGAACAGGCAGTGTAAAAAGGGCAATGAATTCAACAAATTAGAGTGTCATCTCCAAATGCCTTTAAAAGCAAAGTGTGCCTGAACCTCGTGCACTGCTATTTACATGGTGGATTCACCAAACTGGAGAGGCAAGCCGTTTTCTGCTGAGAGGAATGCAGCAAGAGCAGTAATATTACTGCAGAAAATATCGTACTATAGTTATGAACGTGAAAGAGGAAACAGCTTCTAAAGTAATCAATAAATTTACGCTGCTCCTCGTGGGTTAAATGCGCACAGTGTCTCTCTTAATGGGGACGTGGCTCTGCTCTGCTCTCTGCTACGTTCACATTTCACAGAACATAATTAATATTTTCCTCATTGATGATGTATTACTTTACCCACCTGCAACACATCCACATGTCCCCGTGTGTGTGACAAGCAGAGTGTAGGATGGTTGCGTACCCGCCCATGTAGATCCAACTTACCATCTCAATAAGGTGCCCTTTAAATAGCAGGAAAATACTGCGCTATTGATTTTAAACCAGGTTTATGTTGCTTATGTTTCTTTCTGCTGCCTCAGATAGCAATATGCCAACCATGCCCCTGACCACAGCTCATTTTAAGACTCACACACCCATGGGCACACAGATAGGCTTGAGTACAGCTGCTACTTCCAAAACATGGGCGCTGGCCGTGAAAACTGTGTCAGACTGAAACTAGCAATAACAGTTGCGCTGCACTGTGCGCCACTTTGCGTCGGGTGTATGGTTAAGACAGAGCTCTTGGTCTGTTATTCTTTCCAAAACATTGCGATCGATCTTTTGGGATGCAGGAAACACTTATCTGTCATTATCTGTTCAGATTTGACATACTTGTGGTCTTGTGGGTATAGCCCTAAGATGAAAAACCTAGCAGTCAGAGTAACAGCACTCCTATGGACCATAGGAGTGCTGTTTAAAATAATCTTTTCTATTGCTGTTTAAATCTCATACTGCGTTGCCAAACACAATGAAATAGTGTCCCCTTCACCTCAGTACATTTAGTGCATAAATCTGGGACACTGCCATTATATTGATTTAATTTAGCTGGAGTGATATACGATTGCATAGCCTTTTATATTGTAACAATCTTAGGCTCTTCATTAACTGCAGATCTGGCCTTTAATAAATTGCATTAGGCCATCATTGTCATACATTTTATTGTCTTCTTTGTTGCCATTTTTATCATTTGGGCATTAAAGTTCACACTGAGTGGATTCTAGTAAGTTGAAGGAGTTACCATACGCTGCATGTCATTTCACTGGGTTTACAGTTACAAGCTCAGAGGGACACAAACCATAAAGAGACTCGGAGATAAGAAGAGGACGTAAAATGTGTCACAAGTATCGGCGGTCACATAAAATGCAGGAACTGGAAAGAGATAGCAGAATCTTAGTGAGAGAGGAGAGAGCCATCAACTTACCATGGTCCAGGATGAGGTCTCGAGGCCGGCTTTAAGACAAACTGTGATGACCACAAACTGTGGAGACACAAATCATACTGACATTAAACCAACCTGTCCCCTTCAATACTAAAATCAGTCATGGGAAGTGCATCAAACATATCAGAATTTTCAATATGTGTGTATTTTTGTTTTAGATACTGTACAGTATAAAACTAGAAAAGATCAGTGTAGGAAAAGAACGGCAGAAGAATAGGAAGTCCGCCTGATGTTTATTCACAGAAATTGGATAACACTTGGCTCAGACACCTGACCCGTTTAACACTGCCTGTCAAGAAGATTGGTGCACTTACCGTGTAAACCATGTTGCCTAAGAGGAGATAGTCTGGAGTTCTTCCGTTGCCAAAAACTGTATCTGTGAAGGGAATCAACAACAGAAGCTTTTAGGGCCAAAGCTGTCTCTTTTCAGGTCTTGGGTTTCATACAGAGTTCCATTAGGTGATCTAAAGAGTAAACAACCAGACAGTGCGTAGGATATACTTTTAGCACATCTCAGTGTGAACTTTAGTGTAAATCGCTCTGTTGGAGACTCAGATAGAAAAGGCGGACATGGGAACGTGAAGTGAAAACCGCAGTCAAATGCTGCCTCCATTACTGCCCTTTGAGAGAGGCTGGAATGTTAATTCTGTCTTTCGCAACTATTAGGAAAGAGTGTTTCGATGAAAATCCATCAGTGAGACTTGGGAACTGAAATGGTGTGCATTAATCATGGTCAGAAATTAAATGTTCTGGCTAATTCACTGCTGAAATAGAAAGAACATGACTGTTTTTCTGACAAAATGGTTATTTCTTCTGCCATTACACAAGAATCCAACCTACTGAGAGCACTTTTCCTAAAACAGAGGTTAGAGGAATTTCCTAAATTAATAAAATACAAATTAAACTGACATATTGCTCCACGTGGCTTTGGGCTGCGGCTGAGGCTAAAATATCAGCAGTGTGAGACTGCCAGTAAAGAAAGAAAGAAAGAGAGGCTCCCTCTCCCTTTACTTCCGGCTGGTCACATGTCTTGTGTGCGCTGAGGCTTTGCTGACAGCCTGTCAGTCAGAGTGAAGGGGCTTGGCGCCTTTGTTTGGAGAGCAGGCACAAGCTTGTGTGGTCCTCTGCTCTGGCCAGCCAAGACTTACCGGCTCAAAGATCCCCATTCTCTCTGCACTCACACACAGAAACCTTGCATCTCAATGTGCACGAACATGCACAATTGACCTTATACGGACAAATAAATTTATTGTGATTAAATTAAGTGCGCACACAAAAAAGACTGATAGCTGTCTATTTAAATAAAAAGCACCACTGTCTGCACTGAACAATCATCTGGAAAGTCTGAATCTGAGGAGTGTGTTTATAAAAAATGGCAAATAACTGTGTATAAAAGCATTTCAGTGGGTTATCTTGTGCAAACATGAATATACGTTTGAGTGTGTGTCTCTCTCGCACACACGTTTGTAATTCATGACTGGACGGTTGAAGAGAGAACTAATTGAGACAAAGTATGTGTGTTTGACTGTCCTCCCTCTTCATCCTGCGAGTCCACCGAGGGCCGTGGCGGAGTCTCTGGGAGCTACTTACCATGCTGGAAGGCTTTAAGGGGGAACCAGAAGAGGATGACGGAGTGGAAGAGGCCGTTCAGACAATGGGCCCAGAAGACCTGCAAAAAAAAAAAAAAAGAGAAGAGGGGAGAAGGATGGAGGGGAAGGAGGCAGGGAGGATGAGAGGGGTGGGGGGTTGTTGGAGGCGGCAGGAGATTCAAAGAAGAGAGAGGGAGACAGAGAGAGAAAAAAAAGCATGAGAAAAGGGTGTGGGGAGCTCCAGCCTTCCAAGTGACCCCTGACCTGGGCCTTTTGTGCCAGCCCAGCGCTAGGCTAAGTGGCGGTTTTGTCGGGGCCTCCTCGCTGAATGGCCACCCCGCTGACAGACACGTTGTATATCCTCTGTGTGTGTTATGGGGGAGAGAGAGGCTGCTGAGTGTGTGTACGAGCGGTGAAAGGCAAGTGGACAACATCAGTGCACGTTTTAACTTCTTTTTTATTTTACGAAGATTATACCGTGTTTCACAGAGTCAAATAAAAAAGTATAAGACACTGTGGAATGCACATCCTGGCCTTGATGAAGAGAACATTATACAACATTAATATACGTGCTGCTAGTGTGAGGGTTTCCTCTCATTGCATTTCATTAGGCTTCGGCCCTTTCATGTGAGAATTTTAACTGGTGTAGAAATAAATGACAGGAGAGTTTAAACAAGCAGAAATCAGTCTAGAAACACACACAGGGAGACTGACAGGCCTGACAGAGATTAAACTGTTTTCATGGTAATTATTAAGGGCCTGGAAAATCGCGGTGTGGACCGCAGTCTGCGTGTGTGTCTGTGTGTGCAAGCATGCAGACTTTGGATGAGTCTTTTAAATCAATACTCCCACTCCAAAACCACCTTGTTTCAAATTTACATTATGCAACACCGGAGCCAAACAAAACACTAATGGGCGATGTAGCATGAAACAGCCGTGAAATCTATTCTGCCAAAAAACCGCTCCACATTCGTGCCCCCTTTTTCCTCCCTGTGCTGACCCAGACGTCGGTGTTAACTTCTGAGAGCTGAAAATTCGTCAAACCGAGAGAGCAAACGGCTGACGGGGGAAAAATAAAAACAGAAAAAACATCACATTTTAATCTTTGGCCTCTTTTTAATCATCTGTTCTTGGCAGACGAATAGTTAGAGGCTCGCTTTCTTCAAAACAAACCTTTTCAACAACTTCAGCAAATCTGTCAGTAAAACATAAAACATGGCTTACTCGAGACACACTGGACACCCTGAGAGTCAAACTTTCTTGGGATTTGAGTCGTTTTGGAATAACTATTAGTCCTGCTCTGCACTGTGGGGTTGTTCCAAGATGGTGCCAGGAAAGGACGTGAAAAACGAGGAGGAGGAGGAGAGGAGCAGAGCAGGACAGGGTACAGTTAAAGAAAAAGTCTTGTTCTAGACTTTGAGTCTTTGTAATACACCTTGGCCTCTGTGGCACGACCTCCTCACCTTTCCTATCGACCAAACAAAGTCCCGTAGCAGTCACCCCCCACCCAGGATTACCTCACCCTCCCACTGTGTACACAAAACCCAATACACTGAGCGAGGGCTGACCAAAGCCAACCCCCCACCCTTCTGTCTCTGTGGTCAAATGTGGACTAAATTATCACTAATGTTACAATTACATGTTTATGCCAATTAGCCTCCCACCGACAGCTCTCCCTCACCCTCCTCCTCAAATATCCCAACACGCCGTGGGGGTGCAAACAAGCCCAAATTTCCCCTCAACAATAATGAATGCTAATGAAATCAATAAATGTTCATAATCATTTGTCACAGTGGGATCCTCCCTTTCACCCCTCCAGCCACCCTGCTCCCTTTCTTTCCCTTGTATCCCAGCAAGTTGCTAGGGATCCTTGCCGAATGAATGCCCGGTCTGTCCTGTAAAGATTCTGCCCTTTGTGGAACTCCTAATTGCCAAAAAAAAAAAAAAAAAGCATGAATGCTGGTAATTAATATTGAGCCAAATATTTCCAGAGCTACCCACCCATTCCTGTTTCTGAACCAGTGACGTAAAAAGGGAAAGAAACAGTGGAATATAAAAGGTGGTGTATGAGAGGTGATAGTTGCTGGTAAACTGCTGTAATTGGTACGACCACATGAAGGGGAGCCTGTTTATTAGAGGGACTCAAGTGTCAGGAATACGTAATTAAAAGTGAACGGCGACACAGTGGAAGCCACGCCTCGAGTTTCTAACACCCGCGGTCACTCCCTTCTCTCACCTCAACACAAACAGCTTTAATTCACAAAGACAGTATCTGTTGTGTACAAAAGAGCCAGGCGTGCAGAAAGACAGGCTTCGAGGGGCCAAATTCCTGCTGGATTTTCTCGCCTTGCCTCAGGCCAGCTGCAAGGAAAATATCTCGGGAAAAGAGTGGACAAGCCAGCAAAAACAACCTGCTGACCTGGCCGAGTCATCATTTATGGGTCTTGGAAAATGTGGCCCAAACAAAATTGAGGTTCATTTGCGTCTAACTATCAGACGCATACTTTTGTGACCCTTTTCTGGCACGTAAAGGTAATGAAGTCTTCATAAAAAAGTTAATGAAGGGAAAATCTGTCCCACAACAGAAATCAAACAAAATTCTGGATTAAATCAGCAGCTGTGAGGATAAATATCTCTGATCTGCTGTATAACTGATGGAATAAAGACATTGTCTGATGCTGTCAACTCCTGACACAAACACCATGTATTTAGTGTGTCTGTTTTACCACTAAATGACCTCTAAAAACAATCCAGGCTTTAACAAGTACTGATTTACTAACATTAACTCACGTAATGACCTGTAGGATGTTCATTAATCAAGCCTGAGTTTATAATCTCACGTGTTTTCTGTAGAGTTTGCAATAACAGCTCTGGGAGAGACTTGCTCACATACATTATTTTCAGTCAATAGGGCAGCTGTGACATTTTGTAGGGCTGCAACTAACATTTTTAAAAATGATTTTATTATTGCATGCTTGTTATCATTTTTTAAATTATTTTCATTTGTATTATTTTTTATTATTTTTATCATTACTTTATTTTTTTGTTGTTGATTAATCTCTCAATTATTTTTTCGATTAACTAGTCAGTTATTTGGTCTATAAAATGTCAGAAAATGGTGAAAAATATTGATGTTTTCTAAAGCCCAAGCTGACGTCTTTAAATGTCTTGTTTTGTCCACAATCCAAAGATATTCAGTTTAATGTCATAGAGGAGGAAAGAAACCAGAAAATAATCACATTTAAGAGGCTTTAATCAGAGAATTTGGACTTCTTTGTCCTTAAAAATCACTCAAACTGATTAATCAATTATCAAATTAGAACGTGATTAATATAATAGTTGATGACAAGACTGATTAATTGTTGCAGCTCTAAGGGCTACAATTATTTTTATTATTGATAAATCATGGCGTGAACCTCATACTTTGCTCTGTCAATCTGAAAACTGTCAACAGAAGTAAGTTGTCCTGCTCAGTGAAACTGAAGATGGCAGCTCAGTGGGTTAAACTCAATCTGACAGCTCTGCTCCGAGAACAAACAACTTCCTCACTTAAACAAATTGCATAATTTTCCGCAACAAACGCTGTCACACAATAACAGCATGCTCTCTCTATTCCCTCCTTTTTCACCCCGATTCTTTCTGCTGCATCCCCCAACCCATCTGACCTTCCTTGCCCCTGACCGCCATGGCCAATCCGTCTTTAATCCACCTCCATGCTGTGCTAACCAGGTCACCACGCCTGTGAGGAGGGTCCAGGGCTCTGGCTCAGCATGGAGAAAGGAGGAGACATCTTTATTACCAGCGGGGGAAAGCTAACGGACGGCCCCGGCAACCAGACAGAATAGGTCAAGCCAGGCCAAGCCAGGCTACGACTGGAGACCGGGCGACTACAGCTGCCAGGTCACTGACACGGGAGATGCATCAGTCCCGAACAACAACACGACAGGAACGTCTTGTGGCATTAATTTGATGTTAATTGGTTGTAAGAGCTGGAACATTTGACCTTTTCGTTTGTTAGGTGGAGCACAACATTCATTTGTAATTTTAGATGATAGAATGGAAAATTACCAGGTCTGTGAGTGTTTGGTGACACATGACGTTGAACATAAACACATATAAAGTATGTAAACAGTAAATTAGACCATGGCAACAGACCGGGAGCACTAAAATATATACCAAATATTAACTGAATACCAGTTCCTCACAACTCAGGAACATTTGCTTTCAATACTGCACTAAATTTAGAAAAACATGTGAGCTAAATACGAAGAAATTATGTTACTGTAGCTACACAGAGCGGGACATAGACCAGAAAAGATTTAAAACGAAAAGTGCAACAAAAACACCACAGTGAGAACAACAAGTTGGAGATGAAGAAGAAGAAGATTCTCAGTCATCCAGGTCATGGTAATATTAAGTCCTATATTGTAGGCAACTGAACTTGCTTAAGTTTCTTGAAGACGTTTTAACTCTCACCCAAGGAGCTTCATTAGTTCTTCAAAACTGAAGAAGCATCAACATGAAACGTCTTCAAGAAACTTAAGCAAGTCCAGTTGCCTACGATATAGCACCTAAGATGACCGCAGTGAGAAGTCAGTCATCTACTAGAAACTAGTAGAAATAGAAACTAGTATTACCTTGGTGTTAAAGCCCATTGCATTCTGGGAGGTTTTGTAGAGCTCTGGGTATTTCAGCATGTTCTCTTTCCTGCAGGAGCGCTCAAATATTCCCAGTGTGAGAGGAGGCAGAGCAGTGAAGATCTGCACAAGAAAAACACACACAGACACGCAGAGACATGAGTGGTTAAATTACAGATGAACTCCGATTACTTTATGTTTCACACAAATATTTCATTTTCCAACAAATGAAACCGACACATATGATCACCTTCTTTATTGTTCTGAGCTCAGAAGTGATGACATTCAAAACACCTTGTCTCATCCACTATTAGGCATGAATATCAATTTTAATCTTGGGAGAAGCAAGTGTGACAAAATAATCTCAACTAAAAAGGTCAGCATGATAACTTTTTATGATCTGAATAAACAGATTCTGTATATGTGCGCAGAATCTGTGGGCAGTGGGTGGAGATTTTCGTATCAGAAGTGCTCTGGTTTCTGTGCCTAGTTTGAGTAGTACTGACCAATTACGTTTGAACAGCAGGTGAACAGTCAGTGTGGAGAGGCGAAACGCAATGGTTGAAAGGCAATCTTGGAACCCATCAGCTATCGTCTGATGATGATTTAGCTTTATATTGCCTAACAATAAATAAACAGCAGCCCCCAGAATCTTTTTTGTGAAACTGATAGTCACTGGTTTCTGAGACTGCTTTTTTTTTGAGCATTTATAGTGCATATAGAAAAGTGTGGCTCAATTTAATTCTTATTAAACTTATTCATCTGCACTTTGTATTTCTGACTTTCTGCACACTTTAGGTTTACAGGTAATATTTAGACAAAATCACTTTGCAAACTTGACCAAATTAAAAAATAAACACTGTGAAACTACTGTAGAATCTTTGAATCTAACATCTAATTGTTTCAAACTTAGGACAGATGCCTCTTGTCTTCATCATTGCCACCCAATGTTACATTTATAGACGAATTTGCTTCATATTGTTCTCCACTGTCCCCCTTCATTATCTTACATCATTGAAGACCACTGACCTTAAAACCCTTCAGGGTTTCTTATTTTGATTCGTCATGCTTCAAGTCTGTTCATATGCAAAACTCATCTCCAATGAACATCTGCGATGCTCTTGACTAAGAAGCAGGTATTTAGGCTCAGCTAAAGTGTAATTTCTTAGTGGTGTTGTAATGTTGTTCTGTATAGCAGCTGCTGAGAGAGGACTCATGGTATTGTGTAGCTGGGGGGCTCAGTGGGTCAGTTGGTGTGAGTTCCCCGAAGGCCCATCTGGAGTGGGAGTCTGCGGGCCTCAGTCTGCAGGACCAGCGGGCCACAGGACATGCTCCACTGGGCTCCTTTCTTATTCAGAGCCAGGCCCAGGAAGATCTCCATTGAGAGGCGGATTCAGCCCACTGCTTCCGACAGACTCCCACTGAGCCGGAGGAATTCCCTCCGTTTTTGGATGAAGTGAAAGACTGAATCCTCTTCCCACCCCCCAAATACACTACTGCTTCTAAGGTGGTGGTTTATTATGAAATGAATGCAAGAGGCAGGGCTGTGGAAATGTCCTTCTCACTTGACAGTTTGTCCCTCCCATAAATTACTTCCATTTGAGGCCAATCAGGAATGTGGGGAAATCTCACTTCGCACTTCTCTCATTCATTTTTTGTTTATTGAATTGAGTTGATTTTAATAAACAGTTTAAAGTTACATATCAACTCCTTGTGGGCTTAACGGCATGGTATTAAAGATCAGACTTGCAGATGCACATGTTTTACTTCTACTTAATTCATGACAGATATGAAATATGAGTTCATTAGGAGTGGTCCCATTATAGAGCCCTGTGGGACCCCCTACATCAGCAGCCCTCTCAGTTGCTGCTCCATTCTTCCTATTCTTTTTATCATTCAAACGTGGCTGCCCGTGCTAACTACGCTCTTTGGGGCAAGCAAAGCTGTTGTTCTTTTGTATTCAGTACATAGTTTAGGGCACAGAGGGAATATGGACTTGACAACAGGTCATAAATAATGCAGACATTTTCCAAGACGTTGATGACATAGTCACGCAATACAGGGATCAGTTTTGGCACACCACGGCAAATCAGCTCTATCTCAGAGAGTGATGGGGTAAAGGAGTAAAATGGGCTCATTAGAGAGTACATTTCATTAACACTCACCACGTTGTACAAGCCGATGCACCAGCGTTCAAACAGGATCTGGCCTGAGAAGCCATTGACGAATGCAAACCAGATCTAAGGGAGACAAAATCACACGAAGAAAGAGTAAGAGACATGAAAATAAGCACAGAAAGCAAAAATGGTGCAACAACTCTTTCTAACATACAGTTTATATTAACAGTGACAGTTCACGCCCAGAACTAAAAATACATATTGTTCCTTGTACCTGTAGTGCTTTTTATCAATCTAGATTGTTTTCGTGTGAGTTGCTGAGTGCTGAAGATATCAGCCGTACAGATGTCTGCCTTCTCTCCGGTATAATGGAACTAGATGGCACTTGGCTTGTGGAGCTCAAAGCGCCAAAAAAATACATTTGCAAAACTCAACAGCAATGTATTTTTCCAGAAATCATGAACTTGTTACCAAATGTAATCTATAGCCCTTGTTGTGAAGTATTTTCTTTCTACCAAACTACACCCACCAACTGAATCACTGCGCTGAAGGAAACGAGCACCTACTCATGGACGAGAGGCTCATGCTCATAACAGCACAAGATGTAAACATTAATAGTGTCCTCCTCAGCTGAGCTGTAAAGTTAGCTAGCTCAGTGGTGCTAAACGAGCTAGCAGGTGATGCATGATTCCTTCTGCGCAGTGATATGGTTGATGGGTGCCGTTTGGTAGCAAGAAAATAGTTCCTACATGAAACTGCTCACAACAAGATTTGGCTGAATACAAATGTCCAGACTTCACCGCACTTGCAGACTTGCGGACTTTGCGGGCATTCTGACGGGAAGTCCAGGAGTGCTTAGGGCTGTCCAAATCCACAATTCATCCAGCCCACAAGGGGCCTCAAGCGGACATTCTGCAGACTTTCGGAAAGTCCACTTGGGGTGCAGACTTCAGCAGACCTCACTGATTTAATAACCTACAATTCGTTGCAATATGGACGTGAAGTTGTGGGTTTTTCTACTGCCTTTTTTTTAATTTTTTTTTTATGAATGTGTAAAATAGCCATTAATAGTTAGGCCTATTACAATGCTACTTGAATTGTGTAGGCCAGAAAGAGCAGACATCTCTACGGCCGATATCTCCAAGACTCGACAACTCACACCAAAACAATCTAGATTGATACATAGCACTACAAGTAAAAGGGAAAAAATATGTATTTTTGATTTTTTAGATTAACTGTCCCTTTAAGATTTTAACATTTCCATTGACAAACTAAGATGACAAGGATGGTTTCATGCCCAAAATACTCAGATCTCCCCTTCCCATTACTGTCATTTTAATCAATAAGGCACTTAGCCATGAATTTGATACTGTAGGCTTCAACAAGATGATGAAAACACTAAATCTCTGTAGTCTTTCTAATTGCCTTTTCAGTATATGCTTCCCATTAGTGACAGTGAGGGTGAGTGGTTACCATTATCAGATTTGCGATGGGCTCACCGCGTCTACAGACTAACAATCCATTTTTCCGTCACACTACATTCTTCACTTTCTCATGACAGCAGAGACTTCAGATAGAGATGGCAGGGTCTCTTATAAAGTGAAAAATACTAAAGAGTGAACAGCTCCTGCTAACCAATCTTTAAAATTACTGCACAGGTGATGCATCTTGTAATAATGTTCGTTTTGGGAGAAAAGCAGGGAAATAAATGTTTCCTGTCAAGTAAAAATAAATACCCAAATGATATTAAAACTAATGTGGGTTTGTTTGAAGTGCTGACCTGTGATCAACAGGTCATTAGTCTAAGTTAGCCAGGTTTCATACTCAGGAAAGGCAGAGAGGCCTCAGTAAAATGAATCAAAAAACAAATGAGTGACAATGGGAAGGTGTAGACCTCCAGATGCCACCTCCAGGATGCAAATTACCGACTGGATTCATCACAGGATTACTTACAAACATATATCAAGCCCACTATTTCCCCCCTTGATCCATCTGAGGACAACTGGGTGACAGACGAGGTTAGTTATAGGGGCAGAGTCAGGGCTGTGGGTCTCTGAATGATGTCGACTTTGATATATTGTGTCAGGAAAGGCAGACAGAGGTAACGTAAACCATATGCTGGGTGGAGATGAGGCTCGGGTGGACGTATCTTGATTAGTCATACTTATCTGAACAAAACAATGCCTCTGAGATCAGGACAGAAGCCAGGTATTGTATATAAACTACATTAGCGTGCAAGCAGAACAGTTGAAATACAGAATCTAAAGGGAAAATGGCACATGTGATTTTTTTATTATTATTGTAAAGCAGATTTTTCTGACGTAACCTGGAGAAAAACTGCAATCTGACAACTGCATGCATACTGACAGTGGATCAAAGTTTGACACTTTGTGGTCCAGAACCAGCTCTTGCTCACACCAGATCTGTCAAGGGAACATCAGGGGTGCTGTGTTTTGGCCATGGCCAACCAAGCATTTCCTCGCTTCATTTAACTTCATTATGAAGGCATGAACTGCTACAAATTCTCAGATTGGGACAAAGCCCATTTGAGGGCCCCACCCGCCCGCTGCCACTCTCTACACGACCAATACCAATCTGCCACTGGCCCTTCCCATTTAATCGTGTAAGCATATGCATGAAAACAAATGTCTGTCTCACCCCCCCTTTCCTTCATTCCCTTGGTGAGGTGGGGGGGTGGGTGCCTATAGACGCGGCCCGTGTTTATGTGCATGCCCCCAGACCCTGCCCCTCACCTCCCCTCTCTGCCACACCCACCCATCACAGATCCAACCCTCCTCTCCATCAGGTGCACTCTACCATGATGTTGTTTCTTTTATACGAGTGGGGCCTAGTTTTCGAATTCATGTGGGATGTTCCTCTCAAATCTGGGACCATGTGGCTCAGTAACCATGAGAATCGGGAGGTGTACAGTACATCTGTTGGCAGTGCGAGAATAGTTTTAGGTGTTTTGGGTCTTGGCTTGCTGAAAATACATTCCGTTGCTATGGGTTATGTGTAGATGAAGCCCGAGCCATGAGGCAGGTTGAACCATTAGCGTGGCTCAAGCAACGGTAACGAGAGGCTAGTGAGTAGGTCAAACTGCTGAATTAATTACCGCTCTGCCCAATGAGAGGCTCCGGGCTGATATATTGTTGTGCTAAGTTAAAAAAAGGCTCCTATTCATAGCATGTGGTAACTGCCTCTGTGTGAGTGTTTTGGCCTGGTCCTTGGGGTCCCAATAGCTTCTCTCTCTTTCTCCCTCTCCCATCTCTTGAGGGACAGATGCATTGATTTGCTCATTAGGGGAAGTACCAGGCCGGATTTTTCTTCCCCTTTTCTTCTACTCATTGAGTGCCACTCAGCGGAGGGGTGTGGCTGGCCTCTCTCCCCGACTGCACATCGTGAAAAACAGTAATGGAGGGAAGCAGGAGCTGAGAAAAGGGGGATTGGGCAGCGGCTAGCCGATAAGAAGACTTCTTGCATATTCATCAGCGAATCAAAAATCATTGATTCCAAGGCTGCTCTGGTCTAGAAGTGGCTACGGGCTGGAGGGGTGGGAGTGGGGGGGTGAGCATGACATTTGTCCTCAACAATGTGAGTCCTGATACTCTTAAGCTTAGCACTGCAGAATTGCTAATGGAATTCATACACAAAGCAAGCAAAGAATGAAGAGGCACATAAAGAAGGAGCTGATAAATATGCTGGAAATATGTGGAGCTGCAAACACAAGCTGCCTTACAATGCCAGGCACGGCCTCTGTGGCTTCATTCAGCATGCAATGGTCGGCGAGCTTTGCTCTGCGACTCTGAGCCGCCTCTAACTACACTGAGCCACGCTGAATGAGCTTTCATGTAATTGCCTCATAAATGCCACTTGTCCATCAGCCCCTTCTGTAGCGCCCTGGCAATGTGTCAATCAAACATGAGTGGCCAGCTGGATCGGTCATTTGAATGAAGTTGCTATGGCTTCCTTTGGAAAGGTCTCTCAGCTTGAATGTGGCTGAATTCAATTCTTTTCTCTCCTGTTCTTTGGTTAATGGTGTAATTTGTAACAAAGTGGGAGTTATGAATTCTGCTTAAAGTTTGTTACGCACTGGGCCACACTGTTTAAAAAACATCTGAGTAATTATAACCGCCCTTTTCAATTAGATAGACAAGTCATGTTTCCAGAGTGATCATGGTTGAACTGTTCTCTAACTGATTAGGAGCAGGAATGCAAACCATAATCAACAGCGTGGGGAAAGCCAAAAGAAACACTCTGAAGCAGTTCCAGCTGTCAGTCAATCATCCGCTGGAGTGACAGCCTTACTTTCTGACTCACAATTAACCCTAGGAGAGTCACAGAAAATCCTGAATGATCACACACAACTGTTCCAAGAGTTTCGCTCGCATTCACGTCTTCCACAAAAGCCGTAGAATCCCTCACCCTCCTACTCTATGTCTCCTTAAAAGACCCGGTGGAAAGAGAGGGAGACGAAAAGAGGCTTAAACACGGAGTCTCCAAGTCCTGGCTTTCAGATTGTAACACACACTGTACCAGACAATGGTGCCGCGAACAAAAAAGTCAAAATTCCCGTCAACATCCTCAATTCTCTCCTTGCAAGGTAGCCTGGAAGTCGACGGGAAAAACATGCCAGCACAAAAGTAAACCTATTAGTGCAACAAATGCAGCTTTTACCCGTACCCCGGGGTGTCTGGTGTGTTAGATGTCAGGGTCTTACAAAACAGGCACATCTGAAATATTGAAGCAGCCTAAAAGTGAAGAAATGTCCTATTATCTACTTGAATCCCCTGAAGGAGCGTAGCGAGGGGGGAAGGGGGAGTTATGTTTTCAGAGAGCAACAAAAGGTGTGCTAGAAAGAAGTTCGCCCTGCAGACAGAACTATAGATGTTATGTTCCAATTGTAGGAAAGAGCCGGCTTTGAAAAGGGACCTGGTGTGTTTCAAAGAGGAGCTGTGGTTGGACACACATTAAAAAAAACAGACAAACAATGTTGAGAAGACCTTTGAACAGGTTTTGGTGTGAATGTGGTGCACAGGTCCAGTCAGGATTCAAATGAAGGACGAAGAGTAAAAATAAGAAAAGACGAAAAGGGTATGTATACATTAGAAGTTGTGCCACCTCTTTTAGTCTTAAGCAGTCAAATTCTTTTCATGTTGTTGAAGACACGCTGGATAATGAAAGAAATCCAACATTCGGGCACAGACAAAATGTCTTCTGTAACGTTTCTGCCGACAGAAAATTCAATTAGCTGCAAATTGAATTTCATTTTGCATCCACTGGTATTTCACCTTATCTGGAAAAGGGTAACACGATCAAACAGTTGCAGTTCCTATAACTTGCAGTCATAGCTTGGAAGGAGGATGACTGCCCTCTTTCACTTCAGGTCACAATAAGCCAGAAGCAGACACCCTGGAATGTAAAAGGTAGTCTACTGATTCTCCACGCTATGTAAACTCGAATGAGATCAGAGGTCAAGTGTGACAGAAAGAGGATGAACAAAAGACAATTTTAAAGTGCTCATATTTCCATGACAGGTTATGTGGTGATGATATTTTAAAAACATGTGGCTGATCCTTTTTAAAACCACCGCATAGCAGAGCCAGGGAGCACTCTCTGAATTGTCCCCTTTTCACAGTGCAAAGGCAGAGGAAGTGTGTAAATCACTTGCTCTCTATGGCTACTAGGCCCCCTCGAGCAACAACAGTAGAGAGTAGGGGGGGATCATTCCTTTAAATGCCTTCTTTTTCTTTTGTTCACATATGTCCTTCTTTGTCTCATCTGTGGATAGTTAAAAATCTGTATACTGGAGAAATGCGCTGGAATTTAACTTGCAGTAAGAGCACATTTTATTTGTACAAGCATTTGGCTCCAAGGCAAGAAGATCACATACAATACAGAAGTGTTTCTTTATTAAAACTTGATCTGTAGTAGGGTAAAAACACTCAGTAGTAACCTCTGATTTAGACTTTTTGAGAAGCTGCAAAGTTGCTGCATCCGTCAGACACGTGCATGAGCAGTAGATCAAAACCTCGGAGCACTTCCCATGATAAAGCTGCTGCTGATAGGAAACACTTAACCTGTCTGGTCATTCTTGGTTATGGCTCTGAACCTGCAATCAGTACTGGGTCTGGTGTCTGTCAAATGCCATCAAACTTACCGCACACCAACAAACCGATGTTAGGAGCAACATGTCTGCGAACCTTCTTAACCATCATCTACCGATAGACAAGGAGAGCGGACCTAGGAGGCTATGAGGGGACATTCATATATTTCCATCTAAGGCAGATGTTCCTGGATTATTAAAAATTCCAAGTTTAAATTCACTGGTTTAACTTTATTATGACAAAATTCTGTGATAGAGGCCCTGTGGTTCGACGTCAAATCATGAGATCTAAAACATGAGAACACTTGAGAACATTTAGTTCTTTAAAACTTTGATTTTGTTCAAGCTTAACACTCAAAAACCATTCAACAAGAGGACTACGTTTTTTGTGATTCTGCATATTTTACTACTACTACTACTACTACTACTACTACTACTACTAGCATTTTACTATTTTAGCAGTTATGTTGGCTTAACGGGGCTTAACCGGTACATCAATGATCAGTCTACCCCGGTGTCTGTCAAAAGATCCAGAGTTTATCACTAGCAATAACGTTTTTGTTGGAGTGGTGAAAAAACTGCAGAGAAAGACACGACAAGACATCTCACCACCGAAATTTAACAAAGGCAGACTATCAGAAAATCCAAACACACCTGAGGGTCTTGCCAACAAACTCTGGGTTGATAAGCAGCTGTATATGGGATGTAGAGCTAAACAGGGCAACCACAAACTGAAGCCTGAATCATTTATCATCCCCCGGGACAAAAGCAGTCAGAAATATCCAACGCTGACTCTCAATAAATGGAAAAAGAACCACAAAGATGCCAGCAAGATAGAGAGAGCAAATTGAAATATTTATTTGAGCAGCAGGGGAACCCACTGTGTCCTATCACTTTGTTGAAAAAAATAACTGCTGTCCAATCTCCCGCCCTTTCATCTCCATCCAAAGTGGACAAAGCACAGCAACGATCTATGGTAAGTTAACAGTGTAAGTTAAGCTAGCTTTAAGTTTTATTCGTAGTCTATTGTGCTCAGTTTTTTCAAGTGTTTGCTGCCAGCGATATCATCTTTGTTACAGTGCAGCCCGCTGGCAAGTGATGACAGCTTGGGGAAAGTTAGCAGTACAGATATTTGATCATAACGTAACTGCAACATGATGACATTTTTCTCCTATTTCCTACTACTTCTCAAATACACATGCCCTGTTTTTTACACCCTAAAATCCATTGCTGTCATGTGGACATGGTTGCACAAGCGTCTGCGCCCCAAGACATACAAAGTTCAACTTCTGAAAAGCAGCAACGCACACGTCTGTCATGTGACGAAGAACAACCAATCACAGCCGGCAAATATCTTTCCTTTCTTCTGTAAATATCAGTCTGTGAATATTGAGGAGAAGTTGATCATGTTAGTGCAGGGCTACAGAGACCTTCACATCTGTCCCATGGACTACATCTGCATATGTCCCAGCCCTAAAACAGCCGGCACTTTCCACTGCCTCTGTGTGTTGCTTGGCAACCATTCTGCTGAATGTCGCTGACACAGCTTAGCAGAAGAATGATTATTTGTTATCAATAAATTATTGCATGTTTTGTTGCTGTGTGTTTATTTTATGAAACAGTGCCAGGTATATGTGGTAAAATCACTGTATACTGTGGCCTCTCGTGGCTTAATGCTTATCCTAATGATTATGTGATCCTGTGGCAGAAAGAAAAATGAGTACCACTGCTTGTGAGATGGCTTCACAAATATTCAAATGAGTTGTGTGGATTAATATTCCAAGGATCCAATAACTGGCAAGGATTTTCAAATGGCAGACTTCCTGTTAATTAGGTGTAGTTTTCCCTTCATTACTGAGCGTCTGTGAGTGTGTGTTTGTTTGTGTATATTCTGTCTGGGCATTTCAAAACTCAAACTATTGGCCCAGGAGCTGCACCAACTGGCAGGTAATGTGAAGGGCCAGTCAAGTGAAACACAAACATGGAAACTCTAACAAGGAATCTTTGCCTTTACACCTAATCATGTAATGTGAAAAAATCTCAAAGCTTTGCATTCAGATCTAGTTCACTGCACGACTCGACTGAGTCCTGTGAGCTACTGTGTGAGACTCACCTCGATGATGTAGAGGACAATATTCTTGTAGAAGCAGTACAGGATACACTTGGCTACACGGTTGTAATTCCAGGCTCCGTGGACGAGCAGCAGATTCTTCAAGTATTTGAACTGCGTGGGAGGGAGGTAAATGAAGGAAGACGACAGGATGAGTGGATAGCATGAGTCTGTGTACAGTATACTGTCTAATGGTTCCTCATAATCAGAGATCAGTGCTGGAACACTGACGGAGTTACAGGAACTTCAAGATTAAAGGAAGCAGCAGCGTTTTGTCATCCCCTCAGCAGAGAGGGCTGATGAGGCACTGCGGCCAAAGACTCTCACTAACACATTCCAGAAATGTCTAGTTAAAGATTGTAAGATCAAGCTTTAAGTTGTAGAAAATGGAGGAGTTCATACGGGGGTATTGGTCTCTAAGGGATCAGCATAATAGTTAAATGGATTTATAATTACACCACCATTTAGGGACTGTGGTGAGCTTACAATTTCAGTGCAATTTCTGGCTGATAAGTGTGATTACATTGGAGCAGAACTTTGAGGCAAGTGCTTCATCTTAGTTTCCAGTAAAAAAAAATAGCATAATCTTCACTGCATCCTCTTACCATCAGACAAAATGTCTCAGAAACCTACGACAGCATATTAGGGCCACTGTAGGTAATGGACAAGAATCACAAGATGTGTGATTTCATTGCTATTTTCTGAGTTTTTCTCATAAATCTGTGGCTTTAATCTTGAAAAAAAATGAGTTTCTTCTTGAAAATGTGTGTATTTATTTTCTAAAAAAAACTGTGACTTTATTCTCATGGAATATTTGAAAGCCTTCTAGTTTTTTCTCTTAAATTTATCACTTAAATCTCGGAGAATATCCAAGTTTTTTGCAATTTTGTTAATTTTATCTCAGAGAATTTCTGGGGGGGGTTTTCTTGCAAATTTATGATTTTATAATCTTGGAGAACATTTGAGATTTGTTCTTGTAAATATTTTCATCTTGTAAATTTATTACTCAAATGTCAGAGAATATTAATATTTTTCAGATTTTTTTTCTCATAAATTTAAGGCTTGAATCATAGTATTTCTGAGTTCTTCTGACTTACATTTAAGATAATATTTGAGGTTTTTTTTTTTACTTAAGATTTTTTTCGTGTAAAGTTATTACTTTTTTCTTGCAAATTTGTGATTTTAACCTCAAAGAATTTCTGAGTTTTGTCTTGCAAGAAAATATCCAAGTTTTTATCTCCTGAAAATTATTGACTTTAATCTCGTAAATTCTGAGTTTTTAATCGGATTAATACCCCCCCTACCCTGGCTCTTTTTTTTAAACTTGCAATGGCCCTAATACACTGTCATAGAAACCACAGTAGGAGGTAGGATGAGTAGAATTAAACTTAGATTTTTGGGCAAACACAGTTCTGTTTATTGAAGGCCTGCTTGTCTTTCAGCATTACCACAGTCTTCTTTGGTGGACTGACAGCACGGTGGCGACCCCCAGTTTGTCTGACCCCTCCAATGGTCGGATCAAACATCAGTTAACACAAACCTGAGCTGATGACAGACGGAGAGCAGAGGTGCCTCGGCCCAAAGCCTCTTCACTCTCCACTTGCCTAAACAGATAACTCTGAGCTTTCAAGTGTTAAATCTTAGAAACTAGCTCCCTTATAACCTACAGCAGCAACAAACTCATCTGATACTCTCGAACATTAATATAAATCATGTCTAGGAACAGAAAAACAAGTTAAACAACTTCCAAGGATTGATTTCAGTTTGCAGTCTGCAAATTACAGTTAATGTACCGTTACGCCAATATAAGGAAAACACCAGTGGAAGTCTGGAGGTGTAATTTAATTTAATGTTGGAACACAACCTAAATGGATTATAGGAGGCCACGTGTCTCTGAAAGACGTACAATTTTACATGTCATGTCGATTGAAAGGGGCACTTTAAGACAAACCCAGGCTTCTTGAATGGTAATTGCATACTGAAGTACAGAGAGCGTACTGTGTTGTAGTCATCTATTGGTTTCCCATACTCTCAAGCCCTGTGGCTGTAATAGAAACATGATGTACTGAGTGGCGAGCTGTGTAGAAACGGAGCCATGATACAGGAACTCTGCAGCTTTTGTTGCTTATGGGTATCACATATATGAGTTTGGAGTTAGGTGTCAGCAGATGCCTGTTTTACAGGTGTTACTTCTTCACTGTATAAGCTAATGCCCCAGCAGACATGATCTACTGTTACTCTGAACAATGTGCCCAGCTATCACTAACACATATTACACTTGAGACGACAATCATGACGGGGCTGACAATCTGGGGAATCTGAGTTTAAGGAGACAGAAATTGGCATGGATGTCAGTGTGTTGCTGCTGAACTGAGAACATGCACCTGCAGCTTAAAAGCAAATGTATTTTGATAAAATTAAAATCATATTTTAACACTGCAAAGTACGAAGTCTGGTCTTATGGTTTTCATTTTCTGCACATACTTTATGAATGCTCGTCACAACAGAAACAGCTTAAAATAAAATTGAACGTGTTGATTTTACATTGTTTGGCTCTACAAATTTTCACAATTGTCTTCTGTTAATACAGTTTGAATATTATCAGCAGTTAAGCAGTTAATAAATCAAATTGAGAGACTTAAGTGCCTTGGCATAATTTTCTCTGACCCTGTCTGACTTTAGATGGGACAGGATCAGGTCGAAGTATCGCACAGCTGTCAAAGCTACTTTAAAAATCTTAATTTATGCATTCAAAATCAATAATAACTGGTTAAATTCCCACTTTAGATACTTATGTCTTCCATCTCCAAGCACTAATGAAGAAGCAATATGTTTTTCACACTTGGGAAATAGTAAAAAAAAATTACAATTATGTCTTTTCCTAACCAGTTGTCCTTGACCTAAATGGAAAAAAATCATGAGGTCAAAGAAAAATGTAAAGGAGAATTTATAAGGACTCAGGAAATGCTACTAAGAGAATCTGACTGCACTTGGACTTTGCTAAGTAATTATGTGGTGGTGGATGTTACTGACGTGGGCCTGCCTTGGTGAAACTACAAGAGTCTGAAGTTGAACTACTAAAAGTGCATCTCAGATACTTCGACCCATGTGTTCCCACCATGTTGTTTCATGCGGGCTGTGTAAATGTGGACAAACCGGTGAAATATGTTACTTCTTTACTAAGGTGCTTGATAAGCAATGGTAACTTTGCATAATGATCGGCGTCCCTTGTTGGTTATGTCGATAGTTTCGTGAACTGCCAAAGGATGCATCACTCTAATGTTGCTGCCACGCTGAAGTGGGACGGCATTATCTCCTTTCCTTTCATAAAGAATGGTTTAGTGCACTCTGTACTAAAGGAGATAAGAAAGGAAGCACTGAAGCACCTTTTCTCAGCAGTTAGAGACTTCGACCTGCTCTTTCTTCGTGGCTGCCACTGAGACACATCTGGGTCATTTTGCTCAATTAGGAAACTTCCAGTGCAAAAAGACTATTCCACCGCAGCCTTAGTGTAAACCTCTGCCACTGTGCTTACCTGGGCAATAGAGTAGTCGGAGGAGTTTGCTGCTTGCAGACCCTCGTTGCCTGAGATTCCCACACCGACATGAGCTGTCTGGATCATTCCCACGTCGTTAGCACCATCACCGATGGCCAGCGTGATCACCTTCACCTGTTTCTTCACCATCTCCACCACCTCTGACTTCTGAAGAGGAGATACTCTGAAAAGGAAATGAAATTAGAAATTGATTTGTGTTAATCAAGTACAATTAATGCGTTGTGGTAAAACTGGAGCTACAACAGTGAGTCAGACACCGTGCAGCATAAAGGACGAGGCAAGACATACATTATAATGGAGGGAAGATGTGAGATGATATATATCACTCAAGAATGTGCTGTCCAGGAAATTCTATTTCCTACTTTCCCAGTATTGGGCAGTATCATCAGGGTGTGTATAAAATAATATTCATTCTTGAGATCAGCAAAACCCAACGCTCTTCCTTAACTTTGTAGAACTGTAGTGTGAGGCGTATGCTCGTGCCAAACTGTGTGAACACCCGAAAAATAAACAGAGGCATTTTATGCAAAATATTCTTTAAAGGTATACGACTCATACAAAAATGAGCCCTCTCAATCATCACTTACGGCCCACTTGAAGTGTGTGGCAGCGTATTTATCTGCAGAGACCCTGCCCTCTGCCTGCATTTTATTTTGGCCTTTTTATTTTACTGTGTTTGGAACAGGTCGGGACTTTATAAAAAGGTAGCAACCAGGTGCTTCACTGTGAGCAGCATGTATCCAAGAGGACGCTACGAAAATTGCAGACACAGTGCTGGGAAAAAAAAAAATACAAATATATAAAGAGACAAAACATTAAGCAAAGAGAATCTGGGGTTGACTTTCATTTTCATTATAGCTGGTCATACTGTTTACTAACAGTATCTGACAATTCCTGCATAGTATACCTTTAAGAATGAGGGAAAAAGCAGGTGCCAAAGGAGAGAAAGCACTTGTAAAGACTGCATTTAATCCCCAGTAGCTTCTGTCCACAGCCTTTACTGAAGTAAAACCAAGAAAGGCAGAGTTGGGTTGAGTGCAGCTGTGTTGTACCATGCAGTGGAAATGTGGCATTAGCCTTCATGGTCAAGCTCTCGTGAGTCACGTGAGGCAGCTGGTGGTAGCATGTGTATCGGAGGAAGCCTGTAGAAGTTGTAGGTTTCCATGTTTTTGTCTTCCAACATTAAATCAAAGTAGATTCAATGTGACTTTTTTAGACACTGCTCAACAGAAAAAGAGGCTTTTGATGTCGGAGTGAAAACAGATAAAGCTGAGACTGGTGAAGCAGCTGGCAGCTGTTGTTGTACGCACAGTCTCCAATCTCATCCTGTCAAAGGTCTGTAATCTGTTTCACTTTGACATTAAAAAGACCTTTTTCTGTTGGTCAGGGTAAAAAAAGACATTAAATCTACTTTGTACTGTTCTAATGCAATAGCACATGAAAACGTCAAAGAGGGTGAATATGATCATGGCCCAGTACTGGATGAATTTGTTAATTGGTGTGACCAGTCTTTCTTCCACATTAATGTGTCTAAGACCAATGAGATGTTTATTGATTTTCGGAGGAGGCCTGCCTGCCTGCCTGCTCCTTGTGTAATCAAGCAGCAGTGCAGCAGTTTAAGTATTTGGGCACTGTCTTAGATGACAAGTTGAATTTGATGTGAACACTGATGGCATCTGTAAAAGGCAAATCAACGCCTTTTCTCTCTAAGGAAGTTGAGGAGTTTCGATGTAAATAGGACAATCATGAAATTGTTCTATTCTGCTTTTATTGAGTCTGTTCTTTCTTTTAACATGGTCTGTTGGTTTGGTAATCTGAGCCTTAAAAACAAGAACAAGTTGGACAAAGTGGTCAGGCTGTGCTGTAAGATCACTAGTGTTACTTTGAATAACCTACAGCATCTGTATGAAGAGAGGGTCACCTCTAAAGCTCGGCTGATTGTCTCAGACTCTCAACATCCCCTCTGAGTTTCAGATGCTTCCATGAGTTGATGGTTGTGACACAACTTATAACTCTTCCTTTACAAGACCTCAAATTTAACTTTATGCCCGCGCTGACAGCAACATCTACAGCCTCCCATACAGCAGCTTCCTCTTACAGTACCAGAGGTTTGGGGATAGCGTACAGTACAGAGAGAGTCTCCAGAGATGATGTCGTAAACTGCGTGTCTGTCTTAAGCTGTGAAATTGTTCCTGTTTGTACTCCTCAAGGTTTAAGAGGCCTCATTCATCTCCTGGTGTCTCTTAGTGCCCGCAGAGTGCGCACGAGGCAAAGGCAGGTAGAGGTGAAGGAAAAATAAATACGACTTTGACGTAATGCACTGAGTCATGAGGGTTTGCTGTTGTTCTGAAAACATGGTGCTGATTTCTGGGCTCAGGCCCCGTCATGGTTGCCTGAGTACTTAAGTACTTTGTATTATTTATGTGGCCTGGGCAGGTCAACAGTGTACCTGCACAATGTTGAAAGTTGCCATTTAAATTTACAACTATCACACTTTTTAAAGTGCTGCCATAAAATACTCAATGACCTTTGTGGCAAAGACAAAATACTTTGTAGTTCGACCATAAAGCTTTTAATTTAATTTAAGTTATTTTGAAGCTAAAATGCCTGAACATTACTGACTTTAAGCTTCTTGTTTTTTGGGATTTGCTTCATTTATCTGTTTCATATCACTGGAAAATCATCTTTGGGTTTGGGGCTAAAAATATGCAGTTTTATGACATTGTAAAAGTGGAAAATTTAAGATTTTTTTTTTCATACAGTTTTTGATCTGCTGCATTACAATGGATACTTGAAAATTACTTTACCTTGTGAGTAGTGTGCAGTACGGTATAGTATGTGTTTTTCCAGTGCAGAAGCAGATTCGGTGCGTAAAGTCTTTGCAGAAAGAACATCGTCTTTCATTTTGGTCAGTGGAATTTATTGTGTCTGTTTTATTTTATTGTCTCGGGAGTAAATCTTACCTGCAGCATATGACAGCTTTACAGGACAGGGCGAGGTCCAGGAAGTACTGTCGCACTCCGAATGTGAGGGCGTACTTGAGAGTCTTTCCATCAATAATGAGAGCAAAGTCGTTCTCCTTGTAGAGGGCATCTCCCAGCATTCCACAGTGGTGGCTGAGTGTTTCCCTTGTTCTCTGTGTGATGGAAAAAACACGTCAGGAATGTTAGTTTAATTAGTGTCATTAGTCATTATAATGTAGTGTTATAGTTGCTAGGAGATATGCATTGTTGTTAGATTAAATGAGTGCACATTAACATCTGTGGATAACAGATTAATAATGTTTGTGAAGTAAACTGAGATGTTTTATGAACAACAGATCGCTGTACAATGATGGAGTGTAAGAAAATATATTTTTAATAAAATGAAAATAAACCCTGTGCTACATTAGCAACATTTCAATGGTTAATTACAAAATTAATTGCAAATGTTACAACATCATTGTTTTCCTCGTCCACCATTTCTTTGGATTTTTCAGCCCCAAAGAAGTTTCTGAGTTTAGAAGTTTCTAAGTTACGTTTTCAGAGAACTGTCCTTGAAGGTTTTTGTGAGTTGTAATTTTCTTTTCTTTTTTCGTAGGCACATCAATCAATCAATCAATCAATTTTATTTATAAAGCCCAATATCACAAATCACAATTTGCCTCACAGGGCTTTACAGCATACGACATCCCTCTGTCCTTATGACCCTCGCAGCGGATAAGGAAAAACTCCCCAAAAAAAACCCCTTTAACATGAGGACTGAAGATGAATGGAGGCTGATAATGACTCACAGTGAAATTTATATTCTATCTGCTGTAGTGTGACACACAAGAAAAGTCTTTTTCTCTGTTTATATCATGCATTTTAAAGATGAAACACCATCTGTGCGTTAACTTTGACACTGCTGGTGTCACAGAGCAACACCAAAAATGCACTAATAGCTTTTAAATCAAGGCTGTAAATATTCATCTAGTTTCTAGTGTTGGGGAGAGTGAACTATTCATATTTGCAAAGTGATTCAAGTCGTTTAAGTACATCTTTGCAATTTTTTTGTGTCATTAACTACAGGATGCATTTTATAATTTTATTTCACCATTGCTTCTCTACTCTACAGAAATTACCTGGCTAACTAAGTAATCCTGGTCAGTGCAATATGCCCACCTGGACTGTAGTTTCTGAAGGAAGGTGTGTGACTGACGGACATTGGGTACAAAACCAAAGCTGACATTCCTTATACTTTCTCATCGTGTGGTATTTTGTTTTGTTTTGTTCATGTATGACCTGGGAGCAAGGGGGCACAATTTAATTTAATTTTATTTTACTTTGTTTTATTTTATTTTATTTTATTTTGCAGGCATGTTACCTCTTTGTATAATATTTTGTTATGGTTTAATATATGTACATTGTCACTGTGATTTTTTTTTTTTAATATGTGAAGAAATGGCTGCTTGCAAATCTATGCTTTCAAAGTAGCTCCTTCAACACTGCTTGTCTCTCATTCACGTTAGAGTTAAATAGATGAGACAGATCTGTCCGCTCTCAAACTGCTGCAGAGCAGCTGCTCCTCATATTTTAGATATTTATTATGTTTCCAGTGCTTATTAAACTCAGACCGTGGCTATGAGGTGATAACACAGACGAGCTCTGAGAATGGATCGTGTTTGCTTATACTGTATATACAGCTATGATGATGAGTGATGATGAAACGCAATAAATATGAGACTGACAAGAGGATTTACTGTCCTGGTATAGGGGCATGTGGAGTGGATGGATGGAGTGGTGAGATCATCATTGTATTCATCATTCAATCATCTTCCCACAGATGGTGAAGCCATTTGAAAATAAAACCAGTCCTGTGTGTAACCATTATCTGAGGGGCAGGTAGATGTAATACATGTGCAACAATTTCAATAAGACGTAGAAGTATAAAGTGTTTTTAAGAATGACTTCAAAAAGACAGACTTCGATGGGCAGACACAGAGCAATGATAAAATGCATAGTATCAAACCTAATGTGCCATGCAGATGCTCAAACAGCTGTAATCATTAAAAAAATGGTGGCCATTAGCAGCGCTGAGGGAGGGAGGGGTCCGGCCTGGTGTCGAGGTCAGATATGTCAAGGCAGTCAGATTGTACCAGGGGGACCAGGCAACGTTCGCTTGGCATAACAAAACTCTGAAACCCCAGCTTAAAGGAAATATTTGGAGAAAGGGGCTTTACGTTTCACAAAGCCAGAGAAGGCGAGTGAGAGACACGCACAGAAAGAGATGATGGATTAACAGAGGAGAGAAACTGAGCAAGAGGATACAAGCAGAGAGCAGCTGCGAGGACTTAACCATCCCTGATGGGGTCTGTAAAACAGCACGAGATGGCGAGCAGTGGGCGGGCATGTGTGTGTATGTGTGTGTGTGTGTGTGAGAGAAAGACACACAGGTCAGGTTGTGATATCTATATTCAGCCAGAGAGCAAAAATTAAATCCTATCCATCTCAGTTAACAGAGTGATTTTAGATGACGTCTCAGTGTGTGTGCATGTGTGTATGCTTCTTATGAGCCAGTCTACCATGTGTATGAGAAAGAATTCACCTTGTTTGGGGCACAATCTATTCATCACCCACTGTGATAAGCAAAGTTTAACATTTCCTCAAGTAGAGCGGCCATTTCCCCCCCTAATTTCCACTGAGGAATTTTAGCGCTAATGCTACATGTCTCCTCCTAAAGCCTCTTTGTTATGGCTATAATGAGCAGTTTAGCCTATGTGACTGGCTAGTGTTTGGCTTTGGAATGGGTATGTGCCGTCCATTCAGAAATCTACAAGAGCGTCCCGTAAAGACTGAGCTCCACTGTTGATATAGAGCCTTCAGTGATAGAGCCAACAGGACGTGACACTCATAATGTGGAATCTGGACATTTGTGTGAATGTAACGTCATCAGCTGTCTTTAGGCTTGAAGCCACCCACAAAGGGGGACCTACCAGCTCAGTCAGAAGTGGGTGGACACATTTTTCCAACTTTTCTGACCTACAACTCTCTGAGAGAAAGCCTAAGTAAGCACTATAAATTATATTTTTTCAATCCCATTTTCCCCTGGATTTTTATTTTATTAATTTTCTGACCTTTTTTTCACTGTTGTAAATAATCAAACTACACGAATGACCTTTTTTAACAGAAAAAAAGCCAAATCTATCTGTGATTTTATAAAGATTCATACACTAATGCAGCTCGGTTAGCTCTCCAAATGATTAAACACACCCACCGAAGACAAAGCTGTTCACAATGACCCAATCCCACCTTTGAGACCAACTTTAACTCAGGGAATATCAGCTCTACTAAGATTTAGCACAGAGGATGTCTAAAACTTTGTCCTCCCTTTGATAACCATTTGTAAACACAGCAAAGAGGGAAGACATGCTCCAATTACTCTCTTTTGCAGCACAAGAGCACTCAGAGTTACCCGCCCTGCTGCCTGCTCCTCTGTTCACTGTGCCTCCTCAGTCTTGGCGGAGAGGTCTCTCCCTTCGCGTTTTAACAAACTGCCTTATGTAAGCATCTGTTCAACCACAGGAGAATGAGAGCTGACATTTCAAAGCGCCGGCCCGCATGCTTTATGAATGCACCGACCCCCAAATTTCTACCTCAACTTCATTTATCACGCTTAACGACGGGCTGACAGAGTGAAGGCCGTCCGTCATCACCCCCGAACACCCCCCTGCTGCTTTCCCCTCCCTTGCCCACCTCTTCTCGCCATATCCCCCCTGCTTGTCCGACAAACTAAACCCAGTCAGGTTTCTCCTCCATCTGTGGCTCCTCAGCTTAGCTTTCTCCTGCTGGAAGTGCGGGGACCTGCCCTTTTCAATCTCAGAAACAACAGACACGGCTCTCCTGCCGGGGGGTCAACAGACTTCTCTGCTGGGTGTCTTAAAGATGTTAAAGGCAGATTTGGGATGTGGGGTAGCGCGTGTGTGTGTGTGTGTGTGTGTGTGTGTCTGAGGCTCCCTGAGGCCTCATCCTTTCAGACTCGAGACAGCTTTTTACACAGGGATTGGGTGACGAGATCAGGGGATTATTAAACTCATGGATGTCCTCATTATGTCATATTTACCCTCAAAATCAGGACTAATGAACTACTTAAACTATTATGGAAATATAATAGGTGTCAAGTTGTTAATCAATTTAGTATCTGTTCTATATTCTGATTAAAAATCTGTCAAGATATTAAAAAATCATGAATGACATTTGTCAATTATTTTGAGCAATTATTAGTCGTGACCTCTAATTCATCTTTAAATGTATAAAACACTGATATGAACTGCAGAGAATGTACAGACAGGACATGGGAATTACTATAAAAAAATGATGTATTGATACTAAGTTTGTAATGATAGTCAGGAGCGTGTTGCTGTGTTCCAAAAGTTGAACTTTGTTATGCTGTGTTCACACTCAGAGCGACATGGCAACAGCATGATGGCCTACATTATCACCAAGTAGTCGTTGGAGTGCTGCTCAAATGCTCATTAATGTGGTTACGTCGTGGCAGGGCTTGGGTGAGTCTGCAGCTTGCCACAAAGTAACTCAACTGAACGCCATCTTAAGTTTGTATTTGTCCAAACGGTATCTATGCTTTTGATCGATGTTTGAGCCTTATTTTAACATCATATTTCGCTGCCCCATTGTGTCCCTGTGTGCACTGCAATGCACATAAAGCTAGCATAGCATCAGCTAACTAAGCTAAATGACACAGTACCACAGCTAGAAACAAAAACATGTGATTGGTTAACACTTCATTGTGTCATTGGAGCATTGAAAAAAGTCCAGGCCAGCTCAACTTTGATTTGTAGAGGGTCACATCTGTCCGCAGCGACACATATCAGGTGTCAGATTCTGGCTTCACGTTAGCAGCTTTTATTGAAAATGATATGTAGCCTGTTGCTGTGTCGCTTGTAGTGTGAACACAACATAAATCTCAGGGTGGAACATTCGTGCTCTGAAAAACAGGCGCACCATGACAGTGACCCTTCCGCACGTCTACATTGAAAATAATGGATCTGAGCCCGCAAAAAAACGTTTACGGGCCTTTAGTAAAACATTTTGTGAAACACTGATGAGCTTTTTATGCTTTGATGAGGTTTTTAGTTCTGTATGCAAGGATGTGAATTTGTGGATTAGCAAAATGCTGATTACTCACATCAAGAGTGTCTTCATTGATCACGAGCATGCCCATGTTCTTGGTCAGTAGTTTGCAGGAATGTCCTAAAACAGAAAGACAGAACATGAACTTCTGTGTTTTACAGAGTAAATTTAGAGGACTGTGAAAGACTGGAAAATAAGCAGGAAATACTTCAAATTACTTAATCTATGAAATTGTAGTTTACTTTAGATTTATTAAGCCTCTTTACCTTGGGGCACAAACACACAGATTAAACAGACAAAACTAAAAATAAAAGAGAAGAAAACAAAATCAAACAAATCAGGGAGGGAGGTAATAATTATGTAGCAATACATTTTAAGGGACACCAATTAAAATGTTACAGCTCACAGCCAGTGTCTCGGGACATAACTAATGAGTTTGGTTTACAAGAGTTTGTCAGTTTCCTGTTTTAATAGGCAGTTACAACTCTGAGTTACCCAGCATGGCCCTCTGGGGAGCGTTCCCCTCAGCTCTTGGCTGGGACAGATGCTCAGGGTCACCAGCAAGGTGGGAGAGGGAGCCTCCCATTGGGGAAAACAGAAATGTTTCTCGAACCCAGACTGAAGCCTTCAGTTTCAAACCGTGGCCGTATGAAAGGGCTGCCATCTGTGGCATAAACCACACGAATATTTGTGGGCTTCAACACTTTGCTTCTGTCTGGAAAGGGATTTTAGTTTCTTTAAGAGGGTTACCACAAAGCCCATGTTTTGTGAATTCATGGGTGGCATTTTCTGTGAGTGAAACTGAGATAAGATTATGCACGAAAAAACACGCAGTCACACACAATAATGCACACACAGTACACACGGAGGGGGCCTAGCGTGAGGAAATGAGAGGGTTTCACCTCCAGAGTCAAAACCAAACAGGGCTGGGGTCTGGGTCTGGCAGATTGTTTTCTTAAGTGCAAAGGTGCAAACGTCCAAAAATTTGCCAATGTGAGGAAAATGTCTCCCCATCTCAACACTGTCTCTGCTCCCTTCCCCCTCGTCAGTTCCTGCCACAGCCCTTCCGCTTAATGTGTTTACCTTAAGCTCATTTGACTGTGGCCAAACTGCCCCTTTTTTATTTCACCAGAGAAAGTTGAATTCCTGGCCTTTCTCCATCTCAGGCGGAACTAAACACTGCTCCCACAGGACTTGAGGAATGTGTAGCAGGGACACTCGAGTCACAGTAATCTCAAATGTTGCGACGGGAGCAACAATTAAAGATACAATGTTTAGCTACAGAGCAAACTCTTGATTTTGGAAGGAAGGAAGAACAGGGACCACAATATAATGGCTGCACTTGGTGAAGTAGGTGGGAAAGTATTTTTGCGTGGGCAGATAAGGTGTTGTGTGTCGCTCTGTTAAAAGGTAGCGATGCACCCTCTGGACAAATTTTACACAGCATTGTTTATGTGCTTCTCATCTGTGATAGTGTCAATAAAGTGAGAAACGTGAGCTTTTATTTACTTCTGACCTGTTCTGGGACTCCCTAAAAACTTGGTATTTCACCCGGGGGCAGTGCCTTTCACAGAGCGTTGTGTGCCTGACACATGTTCTCGTCAGCTTGCATTGGATCATCTTGTAACTTGTTGGATACGCCATCAAATCTGTCACCTACAAAGTTGTTTATTAACCTTAGATTTGCCTTAACCTCAAGACTACACCTACAGGAGAACTCACACCCAACTTTTTGTGATCATCGATTTACAAAGTACACACTTAAGCCCCTTTTCCACTGGACAAAAAAACCAACTAACACTTACAAACATCTGGCTTTTGTCTTTGGTGGGAAAGGTCACAATCAGCGTTCATTCCCGGGACAACTGACTCTGCAGTAGTCACGAGTATTCACTGGCTCCAGCTCTAATTGGCCCAAATCAGCAGTGATGGAAACATGATACCCAGGTGCGGATGCTAATTTTCAGCCCTTTTGCAGCGCAATGCAATGAAGCACAAATTCAGTTCGTCTCCATCAAAGCGATGCATTTATATTGATTGAATTATGTCCAGCAACAAAAATCTACTCAGACGATTTAGTATCGCTGTAGTATTTTATATCAATATCGATATCGATGTAGTATCTTATATCATTAAATACCCAGCCCAGATGGGATTACAAAGCAGACTATCGATTTCACATACATAGGTGTGAGATAAAATATACAAATTACAGGAAAACATGAATAGTGTTTACTGTATGCCTTAATACTTGACATACATCAAATAAAATGGTGTCACACTGTATGCATGTATTAGTCTAGTTTGCTTAATTTTCTGAGCTTAGGAACAAAACTGGCCTGTATTGTGCCAGTCAGCCCAACTTCTTCATACCAAAATGATTCAGGATTTTTATTCTGAAATCTTACAAAGGTCCACGCAGGTTATCATATAAAGTGTGAACGTGCACTCACAGGCTGAGACAGTCATGGATCTTGCTGAAGTATGCATTGCGGCATCCTTTAAAACCAGCCCATCCAAGTTTTTCAGGGAGTCTAAACGTGTCCTTAGCATTACATATGTTAAACTCCCTTTAAAACACAGCTCACAGCACTGGGAGCGTGTTCCAGAGCAAACATGTCTCTTTCCTCAGGCAGTCAGACACAATGTCAGAGTAGTTACTGCACATTATGTCATGGTTATTATTATTATGATAGTTCAGGATGAGGAACACAGTGAAACAGTAAGAGTCTTTACAGTCTTTAAAAGGATCTGCCATGCTTCAATATCATAAATATGTAAAAAATAAGTAAACTCAGCTGCATTTATACTTAAAATTCTGTGCCAAGAGTGGCACTTGGGTGGTTCAGGCCACCTTGAAATGTAGAATAATCTAAACTTAATTGGTTTAATTCACCAGTCCAATGTGGCAAAAGGTGCACCATTAACCCTGGCAATGAGGATCGTATTTCAGTGAGGAAAATAGTAAAAAACAAAGTCAATATTGAGCCGAGATTTTAAAGAGCAACTTAGTCAAACGGCGGTCCTGTAAAAATACTTGGAGTGAGCATGTGCTTCTGCGGAGCTCCCTCACATCTGGGCACTGTGGGCACAAAGGGCTGATTCAGTCAGGCCACAGTGGTAGGTAAAGCCACAAACGGAGGTACTTTTCATATCTATTTTTCTGGACTTCATGTTTAAAGCTTGACTATATTCAAGGTAGAGTTGCTCGTCACATTAAGCCACATGTGAGAGCCATGACACCAAGGCCAATTAAGGAAACTGAACTGGTGGATCAGAGTTCGTCATTCACCTTTCTGATAACATCTGCAAGGCTAAAACCTCTGGAGGGGCCAGATACGTGAGAGCTGCCTCCTTGTGTACACATGCCTGTTATTTATTTCATGTCAGTGCAGCGTGCTCATACATCATCTAGCATTCTGCGACAGATGCTTTTACTAGATATGTGTGACAGAGAAGCATTCAGCCTGTCAGTAGTTTGTCTTGCTGGGTGAAGAATGACCACAGGTCTGACTGGAGTACCTGTAAGAGTCTGGCAGACAATCAATCACAGGTTCACCGGTGACTTTTCAACTGATTTCAGGCCAAGTGCACAAGCAGGGCATGTCGTGAGGCACACATATTAATGGGAATATGTGGATGTAAACAGAATTTAAATAAGTTTGCATGAAAGGGGAAATCTTACATATTAAGTTCAGTGTACTGACAACGACAAGTAATGTTGCATTTCCACTGCATGGTTCTGCACGGCTCTACTCAACTTGACTCGCCCTTTTTCGTTTTTTTTTATTGACAAAAGTTGTAGATAGTAACTGCTACTCTTCCAAGTGAGCTGAGCTGATACAAGAAGGCAGAGTTAAAACACTGCACACCACTGATTGGTCAGATAATCGTCATTACTGCGACACACGACATCTTGCACAAACCGGCCATTTTTGGATTTTTAGACAGTCAATAGTAACCGCAATGTTTTTATTCACTTGACCCAGATTTTAAAAACTGGCAGCCCACAAAACTGCGGTGTATAATTTACAAAGTGTAGATGTTTCTCTGTTTGGTTGCTGATGAAAGGATTCAGCAAGTGTTGCGCTGAAGATGATGTCATGACAGTTTCACACTGCGTTACTATGGCAAACAGAAGAGAATACCACTTATATTGAAGGGAGACTATCCACAGTGGAAAACAAAAGAGAGAAAAAACAGTGGTAGTGTGGCTGTTGATGAGTTGAGTGTAATACTATGTAGACAGGCAGGTTACCCAGGAGGAACTGGATATACTTTCCTATATATTTCATTAGCTTTTTGGCTGATAGGTGGGTATATTGTTAACAATAAGCAAAAAAGTTGAGTATACCCCATTTACTGTACCTGCGTATACCCTCCACCACACCACTGGAGAAAAGGACCTGTTACCAAAAGTGAATTTAATCAAGTCAAGCCAACCTGTGCAGTGGATATGAAAGTTAAATCTCAGTTTAGTTTTGAGACTTAACTTTTTAACAGACAGCCTGTATTACCAGCTGGAGGATTGGAGTTTGACAGAAGTGGGCATTTAGGAGGCAGGAAGCAACATAATCCCCAGAATAAATGTTGGCATTGTATGTTTCTGCACAGTAACGGGATCTAGCATTTGTACATTATTACCTAGTGGCTATGTTGAAACAGTTCTGTGGTTAAGTTTAGGCACAAAAAACACTTGGTTATGGATCATAAAAGGTCGTGTTTTGACCTAAAATACTCTGCTCTGGTGCCACAATCGTCATTGTAAATGTCACAGATGTTGCTAAAAAACATTAGTTGTTGTTTGTTAGTCTTGAACAGGGGTCTGTAGTGATTTCCAGCTTGGCAGCCGTCTCCCTTAGGTGTCATGCTATCCACCAACATCTCCACCATAATTTAGTCATACTCGCTGGGTTAATTGAAGAACTACTGCAGCTGGTGAGCTAATCAGCTAACATGGTAGCCACCAGCAAACAATAGCCACACACACTAGCCAAGCTAGCTGGCTTGCTAATTAGCTACCAGGATTTAGTGTTTTTTCTTTGTGATGATAAAAACACAGTTTTTCATACCAGTTAACTGTCAAACTGCTGTATCAGCTAACACACTAGCCACCAGTGAACATTGTGAGTGCTTGTCAGTCAAATGGCAAAGCTAGCTGGCTAGCTAACAAGCAACCAGGATTTCACTATTTGTTCTGTGTGACAATAAAACCACACAGTTTATTCATACTCACATGGGTAATTAGCGAACTACTATAGCTGGTGAGCAAATCAGCTAACATAGTAGCCGCCAGGGAACACTGCAAGTGCTTGTCAGGCAAATGGAAAAGCTAGCTGGCATGCTAATTTGCTACCAAGATTTCATATTTTTTTCTTTGTGACCATAGAACCAGACAGTTTATTCATAATCTCATGGTTAATTAGTGAACTACTGTAGCTGGTGAGATAATCCACTGACACGATAACTGCTAGCAAACATTGTGAGTGCTTGTCAGTCACAAAAGCCAAGCTAGCTGGCTTGCTAATTAGTTTAGGAGATTACAAAGTCAGCTCATAAACGTAATCAGAACTACATCATTTTAGAAATGTTGATATGATACATATGAAACAGGCGAATGCAACATATCTGTGGTTTGCAGAGATGTACATTTACCTCTGGCAACTGGGCTGCAGGGGAGTCTAATGATTATGCAATAGAGTTGTATTATGGGAAATGTAGGATCCAGTGTTTTTGGAGCTGGCCCCACACTAAGAGTAGAAGTGCAGATAACTTGGCCCCTTGTGAGTCTCCCAACTTCATAAAACTGCATCTGACTCGTACCAATGTTAATGGCTGTTTCCTGTTTGTCCCCTGTCAGGATCCAGATCTTGATGTCCGCCTTCATCAGAGTCTCAATGGTCTCGGGCACCTTATCCTGGAGCTTGTCCTCTATCGCTGTGGCCCCGAGCAGCTGCAGGTTCTACACCACAAATGAGAAAAAGACAGAAAAAAAGGTCAATAAAAAAAGTCTGTAAGTGGCGGTCACAGCAGAGGAAGGCCTTTGAAACGTCATGTGTCAGAGAAACATGTGAACCGGGATTGTGTCACTCACTCACTCGTGTTTTTCCCTTCATCAGCTGCTGTTGTTTATCAGCCAGAAAAACCACCACAGGCTTAAGAGATTTTGGATCAGTTACTGTGCCTCTGTGTGTGTGTACATCTGCAGACACGATCTCTCCCACACAAAAACACCCACAAAATACTGTTGGAGGGTTTTTTTTTTTCCCAGGAACGTTGGTGGTTCTTTTGGGTGGGTTGTGGGCTTATATGGGCCCATGACGGGGTCAAAGATTTGACGAGACCCAGGGGTGGAGGGGAGACAGGAGCCAGCAGCAGAGGAAAGGCAGGGGAAGCTCTTTAAGTCGTGACCTGAGCCGTGCTGCCTATACATCTGTAGCTCTGTCCTCTCTAATCATTGCTGAACCACACAGCACGGAGAACTTTGCCTGAGGAGGAACATGACTCGAGCTGATGAGTCCTTATGAGCCGGTTTGATGTGAATTGTTCTATTGTTCATGTGCTTGTTGTTGAAGGCACTCTGTGTGGATTATGATACAAGAACCACTTGGATCAGGATTTCAACCCCCGAGCCAGGGTGCGACCATAACACCAGTGACTGGCCAAATGCTGGTAGATGCTGTCTGGTGCTAGTGGACGAACAATAATCTAAGTCAGAAGTTAAGACTAAAATCCTATCTTATCTTAGTTAAGGATGATATTTAAGATTTTTTGATAGTACACAAACATGTTTCCCTACTGCATCTTATTTAAGGATAGGAATGTAGCTGTCTCTTTCTGCTCACTTCTGGCCAGAAGGCTCTTCACCTCCAACATATATTGACACTGGATCAAGGACGTTACGTTATTTCTCGTCTATTAAATTTCCTTTGACTGGTTTGGCTTTCTCTGTTTGTTTTTGAGTTGATGGGTGGTTGGGGTTGTCTTTCTGTCCTTACTGGTTCTGCGTTCGTTTATTAATACTCTGTACATCTTTATTGAATTACCAAGGACCAAAAAGAATCAAAGACCTGTCCTAACTTGGGGATTTCCATTGTTAGAAATTGTAAATTAAGATGGCTTAGACCCTGTCCTAATTTTAAAATAACTGCAGGGGAACAACATGAACACAGAAAATGAATGACTGAAAGCCTACTCAAAATGTATGATGACACTTAAACTTAAATAAATAACTCAAATGAATTAATTCATTTTAATTAACAATACATTTAAGTAAGTGAGAAGAAAACTCCCTTAAAAAAAGGGTAGGGTCTCCTCTCTTCTACCAACACAATTAGTGCCTCCGACTACTCGCACTCCATGATAGCAAGCTAGCTAACCAGTGATGAGTGAGAGCTGTTAATATTATATCTTCTCCATGCTGAGTAGCCTTCCAGTATCTACGTATTCTTATTAAAGATAAAAGCATGACACATGATATGAGTGCCAAGTGGAGAATAAAACTTCCTGATACCGTTAGGATTCTTAAGTTAAGATAAGGTAGGAGGTCTTAGATAGGATAGGACCACAGAAATAGAATGAGAGTAGAACGGACACTCCCATTCAATTCACTATAGCAGGACAGCCAGAGCAGCAGCCATTTCTATTTGTACCCTTACCACTACAGTGGGCTAACTAAGTTTCTCTATAACAACCAAATGAGCAGTGGAGTTGTGACGTTACATTTACAAATGTTTCTTTTGTTAATGTTAATTGCATGTTTGCTGACACATGATGTTACGTTACTGTAGCTGCCTCCTAAGAGCGAGTGAGAGCTGCTCAGTGGACGGCTGAGACGAACAAAGAGTGTTGGGATACACAGCGTTTTACATCTAACTCTGTAAATTAAGGGTTTATTTCAACCAGACCACAGTCAGTGATTGTTGGAACAGTGGACCACCTAATTAGATGACTAACAAGACTAAGGTGGTTCTGAGGAATTTTATTTTGAGTTTAAATGAAGTGTGTTTTACGATAATTTAACAAGGCTATTAAGTTAAGGTTAGTCATAATTTGGTGAAAGGGAGAAGCTTAGATTGGTGTACAGGACTATTTTTTCTGTTTAATAAGGAAAATAGGCCAAAACGGAGTTCCCAAACTAGTGATTGTGTGACAAACTTTACAGCCCCACTGACGTGTGTCGTCACCATAACAACTAAAAACAATCACTATGTTCTTTTGTGTCAGTCAAATGACCACAGCAAACAGTTTAATGTCCTTTCTATTGGATAGAGGAATCAGGAGATAGGAACTGCTATTTTTCCTATTTTTGAAACTGAAGAAAGGAGCAGCAGTTAGGATATTTTTCTGTAACGAGGCCTCTGGTGTTTAATAAGAGAAGCAATAACTTTGCTGCAGTGTAGGAGACCACAGGACTGAAAGATTTATCTGTTGCATTCAACACACCTGAGAAATGTTGTCCAGTTACTGGTGGTTTATCTGAGTTACAGCGCAAGTAGTCCAGATATCAGTGAAGTTCGTGAATTTTCCTTTCACAAAAGTGATCACACTGGAGCATTGTGATGTGAAGGAGTAACTTCAGATGACTCACACAGTGCTGGAATGTCTCTGTCAAATTTCACCGTGACTCCATTGTGCCCCCGTGTGGCGTGACTGCGTGCATTCTTAAATACGGGTGGCCCCAAGGAGCAATGAACCCCAAACCCTGGCAGCATCAGTGCCACACTCTGCCCATTAAGCAATGCACATTACATTTTCCTCCCTGAAAGCTTTTATGTTTATTTCATGATTGATTGCCTCCATTTGTTTTGGGCGGCCAGGAGCAGCCGTGAGGAACGTGCCAAGTGGTTGATTTACGACTGTGGCTTCCTGTGTTTGACTAGCGCTTCCTCATAGACCCACCTCACAGTAACACCAATTCTACCTGCTGGTGAAACCTTGAATCTCCCTCACACATACACACATTTTTTTTTTTTTTACACTTTTTCACTTTCCCAGGTGTGATTGCACCGACCCCGTTAGTTACACAGGAGGCCTTGAGTCTGTGCCCAGGCTGAGTTTTTTCTTCCTGCCAACTAACAGAGGCCTATAAAGAAATGTTTTGTATGAACCTCGTACATTTACAACAGTTAGTAAATGCAGGGTGTTACGAGATCAAGAAAGACTGCCTCTCACTTCCATTCCACAATGAAGTGTTCAATTTTATCAGGAACTAATACCACGCAAACAAATATCAGTTCTACACTTTGCACACCTTCTCTATCAGCTCGTAGCTCTCCTCCAGTTTCAGGGCTCTGTTCTGCAGGGAGGTGCAGGCTCTGTGATGGATCTCCAGCCACTGCTGATAGGACGACTCACTGACATCTGCCACAGCAAAGCACAAAGTCCGTAGCCCTGGAGGACGAGAACAACAACATAAACATCAAAACCTTGAACTGTTGACTACACTGAGCTCTGTAGTAGATGTTAAGTGAGTCATTCAGATAGATACAGGCAGTGTAGCTGCTGGGGACCTCCTCACTGTGTACCTGAAGAAATACTTTGACATGAAAAGTGAGAACTTAAATCATTAAATTATTTCTTAAGCTTTCCCGTACATTCCAGAGCAGTGCTATGTCCTGCACAAAAAGCAAGTGCACCACAGAGGTAAGTTACAACATAACTCTCAGGAACAACTAAATAGTTACACATACCCCCAGGGTTGATGTAATGCCATCTTGCAGCACAGTAATTCAGTAGAGACCTAATTTATTGATATGTTTCAATATCGATCCAGCTTACAAGGATGTGCTACGATTCCATGCGGCTCATGCCAGTCAGAAAGCTAATGCTCACAATGAAACTGTGATGATGAAACTCTATCTTTGATCATGAGGGGGTCACCAACAGTTACACTGCACAGATCTATCTGAATGACATACTTAACATCTTAAACGGAACCGTTTTCACCTCTTAATATACACATTTATTTACACTCTTGTTGTGCATGTGCACATTTTACTACATTACATCCCTGTGACACCCGTCTATTCATGCAACTACTTTACTTCATATTTTATTTGTTATATTTTATCCTGTATCTTAACATGCATACCTTGACATCTTTTTATTTTTACTAGTATGATTTCATTATTATTTTTATTCTTATACATACTTTAATTGCATTCTTGGAGGGAGTCTGTGAACAATGTTTTTCAAAGTGGGAGGAATGGGAGGAATAGCCTCCCACTCTCAATTAAATCCTCCCCCACCACTGACACTTTTAAGACAAATCCTAAAACATACATGTTTTCAATGGCCTTTGGTTGTCTGTAGTGGTTTTAATATTTGAGTATTTTATAATCTTTTCACATTTGTGATTGTTCTTAACAGTTTTATTTGTGTACATTTTATATTTGGGTGTCATTTTTTTTTATTTTGTGCAGCACTTTGGTCAACTGCGGTCATTAAAATGTGCTATACATATATATATATATATATATATATANCATTTGACAATACATGACTTTTAACTTTGAGTGGCCACCTGCCTCAGTTATGACTTACGTTTTGCCCCAAGCAGTCGTGGTGCAACCAATTCTAGTAGCTGATTTAGTTATAAACTAACTAGTAGTTACTAAGTCTCTAGTGTCGACTTTAAATCCTGACTTAGGAGAGAACTTACACAGAGCTGGTGCAGCCTGGTGCTGACCTTTTAAAAGAACAGGGTGGGTGGTTGCCATGGAGAACACAACACAGGATGGCTGGCAGCTGACTACAGCTGACATGTGTTATACTGTGGTAATATGTGTTGGTGGATGTGTAACGTTCTGCCTTGTGCATATTTATTATGATATGATATTGCATTTTATATCATATTTAGGTTGAGTTATTAACATCTGTCTGGAGATAACAGATGGAAATTGACCATCTACACATACTCAGGTATAATTTATTCCCCAGCAGCTAACACACCGCAATAATTTACCTGATACTATGTTAGTGCAGCAAATCCCATCTAGACACTTGCTTTATATATGTCTTGTATTCTAAGCAGGATAAATATGATTCAGACACAGTTTTATCTGGATTTAAGTAACATGCATATAATGTTAATCAGTAACTGTGTCCATAACTGGAAGTCCAAACACCTGAATACATTTCAGAGTTATAGATATATTTAAGAGACATGTAGTATGTAGTTATTAATAGTTCTTTAATCTTGTCAGCGAGATAAAGGCTGCTATATTTTATTCAGGCCTCTCCACATTACAGTGACTGGAGATCTTTACAATCTGTCCTGGATGCTATATTTAGCCAACATCAAATATTCCCAATGACATCATTTTGCTGGTGTCTCACAAGGGGGCAGTATGAACACAGAGAAAAACAGGAGAGACTCTGATGCAGTGTCTTTCAGCTCCACTGCGTTGGATTAATAATCCTTCAGCATGTTAGGATTTACTGCTCATTAGTAATGACATATGAGGATAAATTCTAAGGGGAAAAAACTGCGTCTTCTGCTGATGCAGATGATCAAGCGGTGATAATGACCAGACAGAAATGTGGGGAGCACATACTGTAAGTTAGAAGCATCCTAAGAGATGTTTTACTTTTGGCAGACAGGGGGCGATGTTCATCCACTCACCCTCAGTGGCAAACTGTTCCAGGTGCTTCAATGTGATCTCTTTGTACCTAGAGCTGTCTGCCAGGCGATCGTAGATCACAGTGTCCTGAAGGGAAACAAACACTCGTTTGTTATTGACACCCGGAGTGAAAAGAAAGGAACCGCCTGAACTTGGGCTGCTGCACAAAAGACTGTTCTCAGGATGGATCCGGCTCTTTCTGTTGCCTTTTCTGTTTCCACTTAGATTATCCCAAAAAGCTGTTTGTACTGAAATCATGCACTAACAAAGCAGTTACAGGGGAATTAATTAATACACAACAAATGTAGCTGGATCCTGTGATGGGTAAATCATTTTCAGAGTCATCTGTATTGTTAACATAAAAAACAAAACATTTGAAGTCCAGATGAAACGGCATTTTGACAATATCTAGCTACAGTATTCTAACATATTTTTCAGTGAAACAGGACAGGTAGGCACAGTTTAATGTTGGAAGGAATCATGGATGTATTAAGTGACCTGAGACCTGGATTGTGATGCTCAAAAAACGTATCCACTGATTTACAGACGTCTCTTTCCCAATGTAAGTCTATGGGAAAAAGTCTTTTTGGTCACAATGGCATCACGTGATGGACTAAGGAGTTGTAATTCCACTGATTGGCCACTACAAATACTGGCTTCAAAACCCGCATGGGAGCCTAATAGGAATTTGTTTTCATTGCTAAAAAGGGGGCGTGTCATAATAAACATGAAGAGGCTACGACGGTTTACACTCAAAGAGACAGCAGTATGTGACGGAGAGAGAAACAGAGTCCATCGTATGCTCCATGTAACGTTAGTTGCTGAAGCAGTCCACTGTAAAATAACTTGCACAAAAAACTGGAGCTGCCTTAAAGTAAATAAATTCTAGGAAGCAGGCCTGTAGGTTTGAGGAAAGACCCAACAGCATAGCATGCTATTGCTAGCTAAAAATTCCAGATGTATTTATGTGCGGATATAATATTATTGGTTAAAACTGGTTGGCACTAGCTTACATAAGCATAAGCAAAGTGTAAGTCATAGCATATTTTGTTTAACAGGAGGAAAATGGATTGGACTTTCATATAATATATATAATATATACAATACAACAACTTTTTTTTTCCATATATTGTTAAATAGCTGCAGAGCAGGACCAGAGATGTGATCTAAAAATGTTAAAGGGGCATTTTTCATTTCATCATTTCATTTCATTTAAATTTACAGGAAGAAAACATGATTGGATTTTGATATACTACATATAATATATAAAATACAGAGACATTTTTTTTGCCATAAATTGTTAAATAGGTGCACAATATGACAATCTATGCAATCTAACAGCGTTAATAGGGCATTTTTCATTTCATCTCGACTTAAGGATGACAGCAGCTGTAGGCTACAGTTTAGCATTAATCTAAAAAGTATTAATCTCGCGGATTTGTTTTTCTATATTTAGCAAATGTCTTTTTTGATATTGTCACCAAATAAAAACTGTGCCAAACAAAATTAAAACATGAGCAGGTGAAATAAAACATCAGCACAAAACCTGCTAAGAGAAAAACGGCTAACTCATAACAGAATATAGAGTAACATGTTTCCCAATCATTAAAAATGCACCGAAACGTTATGTTCTTTTGAATGTGTAATGTTGCATCCATTAATATCTAGCTGCAGCTGTGGAAAAAGGCTGCTCTGGTCATTGCTTGTAGCTGAGAGCCTTCCTCTGAAATATGTTTGTATAACCTTTATTTTGCAGAGATACCCATGTGTGAAATATGGTGATCTCGCTTTATGCCGCCGCTCATTGAAAAGATTTCCTGACAACAGTGAGAGGCAATAAGGGGTGGAGAGTGTTCAACACTGTGTGTATGTGTGTGTGTGTGTGTGTGTGTGTTTGTGTGTGTGTGTGTGTGGGGCGATGATGGTGATGGGCTGTCATGCGTTGCCATGGAGAGAGACAGACACTCACAGCTCCTTTGCAGTAGAGGCGGATCTTCCCAGATGGGGTGCGCATGATGACTGACATCCTTTTCCTCGCGCTGTGAGAGGGAAAAAGGCAAGAGAGAGAAGAAGAAGAGGGTAGAATAAAGAAAGAAAGCAAGTGAGAAGAAATCACATCACAAGGTGTAACAGCCGCTACAGCAAATTATCAAGAACTGTTTGAGCTCGCATATGTCTGCTGAAAATAGTAATCACAGAAATGGAAATCACACCTGGGTCACACAATTAATTTGTACGAATCATAAGAGCAAAAGGAAGATGATGAACTCTGATATCATGCAATTCATTTGACGTTCATACAGTAAAATCAATAATTTATGTGCACCTACACACAACAAATTACAGTATACTGCAGCTGTACACTTAATATCTAATAAAATAATAATGCTGTTATTAGTGGTTTACCTTGTAAACTCCAGCACATGAAGCAGTTCGTACTTCTCCTCTGTTCCAGGCTAAATCCAAAGAGACAGACAAATTAATGCACTCCACAAAGACACATCTCCACCTCAGTCTTCTTCTGAGACACCTTATCTTACATAGCACAAGCCACCCTCCTCAAATCAGCCCTAATTGCGCTTTAAATGTGTTTATCAGTTGCCTGCACTGAGCTGATGGAGGGAGAATAACAAGGTAAAATTCAATTAACTTCCTTAATTGTAGAGACCGCGAGGTACAAGCCAGAGTGATTAAATAGATGCTGTGAGCTTTAGGAGGCCTAATAAAGGTTAAGAAAACGGACAAACGTCTTGGAGACAAGATGTTCGCGGCACAAGGAAGGGAAAAAAAAATGGAAATGGTTTTGGCCTTTCTGCCTCCGCCTCTTTGAGTGCAGTCATCAGGTTAGCCAATTAAGGGAACAACAGGATGGGTGACCTGAGCTTTGGAGAGGACACACTGCTGCCTCAGCTCAGCGAGAGTGGTGTTCATCATTTTACATTTCTGTGTGGATACAAAAGACTGAGCTCTCTTCGGCATTATGCATATTAGTTTTAGTTCAAGGTCTGTTTTGGAACATTTGAGCAAAATAAAAAAAAATAGTGAATTAATTACTAAAGTTACTGCCTGGAGATATTCTACAGAGAGACTAAAACTTCATGGAAAAAAATAATTGGGGTGTGCAGTGTGGTTAAAGGACTAGTTCAGCATTGTGGGAAACACATTTAATCAAGCTCATGTCCCCAAACATATATCAGTGTGTCTTATAGGCTGTCAGTCATCTTTCTAGTTTGAGCTCACACTAGACCATCATGACACTCATATTAAAGATTAAGTGGATCCATCCATCAGTGCAATAGCTTGTATGCCTTTCATTAAACTCGTCAACTTACCATTTCCACAATGACGCTGTCCGGGGTTCGACCAGAAAACACAAAGCCGAGGTTTCGTGCTGCTCTCACCAGAGCTCCTTCATCTACAAAGCAAATTAAAAAAAACTCAAAATGTTACAGATAAACACACAAAAACCAGAGCTGACATTCACGATAAGAACCATGTTCACATTTTGTACATGAAACTAGTTCATCTGAACACATCTTCACACAGCGAGGGCAGTGACTGAGAGCTGTGGACCAGGTAGCTCATGCTACAGCTTGCATCAGGATGCTGCAGGGCGAGAAAAAGCTCTCTGCTTGTTTTTTACAGTTCACTAAACTACCCTTCTCTTTGCAGCTATTCCCCCACTCTGCTTCCAACCCCAAAGCTCCATAAGACCATGATTGTTTTAAGCAATCAGGCAAAAAATAAAGTCATCTTTCTTGAGCAAAATGGAAGATGAAGAGCAGCAGCATTGCTTTGTACAGTTAATATAAAACCCCTTAAACCAATCAGTGTGTCCATTGTGTGCATTTATTGTTCCTTTATTGCCTGTTTTACTTCTTGGGCTTGTCGATCATTTTGGCAGTTCCTATTTTTATATTCTCCCATTGGAGGTATTTCTTTGTTTATATTTGGATCACAGATTTGAGCATTTAAGCACTGTGACATTTTCAGAGTTCATTAGGATGATATTTTCCCCACTGCGTCTTGGTGGTGAAGCCAGTGTGCAAATGCGTTGAGCTGCAGTCATTCTTTTAAAATCAAAGACATTGAAATCTTATAGCCTCTGTAACTAATCTCACCTCCTCTAATAGAGGTGATTTTGTGGAGTTAAAAAGAATCCTGTTTAAGGGCATGTTTGCATTGATTGGCAGGTGTCTCATCACTGGTGTGGATGTGATAGACTGAGGGATCAAAGCGAGGCTCAGAGAATCAGAGTGACACACACCATGCATTCTGTTAACAGGATATTTTATTTTCTAACATGATTCCTGGCTCTGTCTCCGGCACTGATGATTATATAAATGTCTTTATGAAATACTGCTGCCTGGAGGCCGCAGCCATGTGTTCCATTTGCAAAGACACAGAGGTCATTAGATGGAAAATTAAATATCTCGACAACAACAAAAATATCTCAAGGACACTGCATTTTAAAAAGCACCTGGAGCCAGGTTTAGCCAGTTTCACCCAGAGCTGCAGCGCCACAAATTTAAGTCTTGCAAATTCTGGACGTGCAGTTTCAGTTCAAGTTGGAAAAGTAACAGCTGCAGCAGATTGGACTTGCACACACATGCATTTATTGCTTGCATGTGTTTGATGTTTAACACTTTACACTGCAAACCTGCAAAATAAAGGTTTTCTTACATAGAGCATTATTTTTCAGATGAAAACTGTGCTCACACTAATTGTTTCTTTTGATTAGCAGAGGGTGGAGTCTTAACTTGACTGTTGTGCTGAGTATCAGTAAAATAAACTTAAGTATTCACTGGTGGAGTAGTTAGCTCTGGACAACTGACTCTGTCTATTTCAGCTGTAATGATCACACAACGGTAAATTGCAAAATCTATCTTTCTATTTCTAAATCTGAGGGTCGGGACTGAGGCTATTATTTGCCTTTCCTATAGGTGGCGCAGGGTGGTATGTTTGGAACTGGACTGGCAGTGACCCAATAACTGCGCGAAACTTACATTTTCAAGTCCATAAATGTTACATGCCCTTTTGATGATGTGCTTCGAATCCTATTACTGCATATCGCTAACTCGGCTTCTGCTCCGGAGCCTCTGTGCTCCACTGTCTCATAGGTTCCCTCGTATCGCAGCTACGCCTGGATCGTGTGTCGTGTTTGTGCTATTGTCATTCATGTCTGCCCTGCATCTCTCTCTGGCTCTGTCTCTCTCGGTCTCTCTCTGTCTCAATTTCTCTCTCTGTCTCTCCCTCCATTTTGTCAAATGGATTACTGCAAATTTGTTAAGTTGATCTGTTCTGTACGACATCTATTGCACGTCTGTCCGTCCTGGAAGAGGGATCCCTCCTCAGTTGCTCTTCCTGAGGTTTCTACCTTTTTTTTCCACTGTTAGATTAATTGAATTGAATTAAATCTGATCAGCAGCTACATTTTAAAATGTCTAGTCTTAATTATGAACACCTTTAAAATCCAGAGGGACGACTTGTTTGCCATCCTGATTTTTTTATTTTTTTTAAACACCAGACATAATCTGGGCAATAACAATTTCTATCAAAAGATTTTTAGAATTTATGGCAGTGGTACAAGATTTTGGTGTCGGGAGCATTCTAGTTTCTGGTTCTGGTTGGGAACCTATCGGCTACTATCTGACAACGATTAAGCTTTTTTTTTAGCTATTTTCTACTTTATCTGTTCATACAGATTAGCCGAACGTCTTGGCCCAGATATCCACTGGCTACATCGGAACCTTCTGAAATATTTGCTGTTGCCCCCGGAGGTTTAGCGCCGTTGCACCGATAGTCGATAGGTTCCAAGATTGGGGCAATAATAACAATCCCAAACTGTATCTGTGCACACACATTATACACCAGGTTAAACCAGGATAACATGCTGTAAATCCAGAGTCAGTATTCCACTATCTGTGTTGGTGACCGTGTTATCTACCTGGAGATGCAGCCTGGTAGGTGATCTTTCCATCTGTGCGCTCGGGGACTGCAGTGTGACAGATGGCCATCATGGTCATGAACTCCAGGATGACAGCAGCTGTAGGCTACAGGAAGTGGAGAGGACACTTTGACTTTTAATGTTCTTTAATAAAATACGTTGCAACAGAGCTGAAACAAAACAACTAGAATGACACTGATGATACTGTTTGACAGACTCTGACTCGCCTGCATGACTTATAGCTGATGCACATGTGTCAAGTAAATGACACACGTTCATGTACAATGCATGCACTGTAGATTTGGGGCATGTAATTTGGGAAGTGTAAGTCTTAGCAATTGTTGAAGGCTTTTTGTGGCATGAGGTTTGCTGCATCAGAAAAGTTAAGTTCATCCCATCCAATCCACACATTACGTTTGGAATATCGTTTAGCTAAATGCTGTCTGACTTGCTCTACAGACTCCATTTAGTGTTGCATAGAACCAAACCACAAGAAATGTAAAGCTAGTTGTCTGGTGTCTGGCCATTACACATGCCACGTCATCATAGTGTGGTTTGCATTCACGCAGATAACCTTTTAGAAAATACCAACTACAAATACTGCCCCACAAATCTATATTTTACATCAGCAGAAAACACAGGGAACAAGGAAACAGACAGAGACAACTGAATATCCCTTTCCAGCAGGGAACTGCACTAAAAGTGAAACTTATCTATGCTCTCTTTAAAGCTTAACTCCATTTACAAAAACAGTAATTTTACCTCGCTGAACATGGGAGCTGCTGGTCTACTGCTGCCTCCATCAGTTAGTCTGTTTGTTTTATTGTGTGACTTTGGGGTTTTAAAGGGTTAGTTCCGATTTATCAAAGTCACACAATAACACAAACTAACTGATTGATCAAAGCAGTGGTAGACCAGCAGCTCCTATGTTCAGCAAGGTAAAATTACTCTTTTTGTCAATGGAGTCTGGCTTAGAAGTGAGCACAGAGCATCACTTTTAGTTCAGTTATCCGTCTGAAAAGGGTTTCTGTTGGGTAAGTACTGAGCATACAACTGGATAAATGAGACTTGGATTATACTGCATATGTTTTGATATAGTTTTGCTGTTGTTAAACTCCTATGAAGTATTTTCTTCATTTTTGGATTCTTCGACCACCAGAGGCATCTAAGAAAAGCAGTGTTTTCCTCAAGAATTCAACATAACACAGGGTGAGTAACTGATATACAAACAGTTGCTTGGGGGGTAATGTATTTCATTTAAGTAGCCATTTACTCTACATATTGTTTTTTAAAGCCACCTTCGAGTGTTTCAGTTCCTGAAACATGTGGCTCAGGATCAGCCAGACTAATGACTGCTGGTAAAAACCCAGAAGGATCCCACTGACAGACATTTGCTCATGCGTGTGCATGCAAAATAAATGTGCTTCATTTAATGAAAAAGAGGGCCTAACTTATACACTGAGGGCATTTTGCATTAATGAGGGGAAACGTATGACTAACTAGCCGAGGGGTGGAACTCGGACAGGCATCTGCTGAGGCTCCTGTCTGAGGCTGCAGGACCACCAGCTTCTAGTCAGTGAGGCAGATATCAGGTACCTTCAGGGCTGCGCCAGGCCTGAGTCATATAGCAAACAGTAATCAGGCTGCTGATGGTCATTAAAAATGAGTTCAATAACAGAGGAAGCTCACGGTATTAGTGCCCAAACATTACAGCAACAAATGAACGTACGACGGTGACACAGAGACTCTGCAGCAGATGTAAAAAAAAATATATGCCATGCTATGAATTGTTGACTCCTTATTACTTAAAAACATCTGCTGTTCTCTTCCCTTGTCAAACAAAAGGCTGGGTAAACACACACACACACACACACACACACACACACACACACACACACACACACACACACACACACACACACACACGATATTGTTAAATTTGCTCGTTCTGTTGGCCATGGCAACTCTGATGAGAGATCTCGAACAGGGAACAAAGGAGTAAATGAATGGAGGGGGGGGGAGGGCAAATCAAAGGGCCTCTTGTAAATGAAAGTACACAGAGTCTATTACAGTCCAGGTGGCTTTCAGAGCCCTCTCTGCCTCCTAGCAGCATGCTAATCTGGTCTGGGCTGACAGGTATCCTCTGAAGGACATGTCAGTGTGTGTGTGTGTGTATGTGGTCTTATATTTTTATCTTTAGGAGGAGCCAGTAGATTTATTTTTAACACTGGGAGCGAGGACATTTTTTTGAGAGTGCCGACATTTTGGACAGTCCTCACCTCTTCTCGGGGCTGTTTGAGGGTCTCAGCTTTTGGGTTTTGGGTTTGAGGTTAGAATAAAGTTTTGGTTAAATCTGGAGTAAGCGTTTCAAGTTAGGAATATAATTTGACATTTTGGGAGTCTCTTTGCCTGGCATCCTAACAGTGACGAAATCACAGCACTGAGCCAAGAGACAGTCCGGCCTCTAAAAGCCTTATATAACCACAACTTGATGTGTTCACTCTTTAAATTAAATAAACAAGATATTGCGTGTTAATTAGTGAGATTTAGTGGTGCTGATAGGTAGATTTTCTCACCCTTGGATAAAATCAGACTTGCAGTTTCTCGCTGCTTTCTATATGCTAAGCTAAGCTAACGGTCTCCTAGATCCAGTTTGAATTTAAAAAGACAGATAAGGATGTGGTACCATCTCATCCAATTCTTCGCAAGACAACAAGTAAAAGTATTTCAAAAAGACTTTACTACTTCTTTGGGGTTATGAGCTAAGGGATGGATTGTATCAATGACGCAGTGTTAATTTCAATAACCAAAACTATGACAAAAATTAGTGTTTCATAATGAAGACAAGACGTTAAGGAGATAAAAATAGATCTCTGATAATAAAAACTGTGACAAAATGTATGTTTTGTTTTCACTGACAAGACCAGACGGGACTAAAAAGTCAGCGGTGGCCTATCAGCCACTTTAAGTCAGAGGAGAGGAAAACAGAATGATTAAATATTTTATGAAACGCATCTGCTGGAGAAAGGAAAAAAATATGTCTAAATTAAATTTCAACACTTAATAAAACTAAAATGTAAGGACTTTATGTCAACAAATTCACTTCGAGTTTTGTGCTATGGACCTCTCCTTGAGATGTGTCTTTAATAAAGTATGAATTGAATTGAAATTGAATTTGACTAAAACTATGACAGATAAAAATGACTAAAATGTGACTGAGACAAGCACTTTCATCTGAAGACTAAATGTAAAATAGCTACCAAAACTAACACTGCAGTTAGGGTCCTCACAAGTACAGAAGTCAAACGTGTGTTTGCTACCCACGTTGGTGGTAACCTACGCAGAGGGCAGGACCCATCGTGAGCTTTGCTCTGATGGCACAATTAGAAGTGACAGCTAATACTGTGCTGCCAGCTATCACCCCCACTGACTCCTGGGTAATCTGTGACACGACAGCAGTGACGGACACTCATCACTTCAGACGTGGCCAGTGTGGAAAAAGTTGAAGGGGTCAAGAGAAAATAAAGCAAAGAGCCCAGACGGACGAGCGAGCGAGCGAGCAAACACCCACGAAGGCTGCTGGAGCTCTGCGGGCGGAGAACATGTCCAGTGACTCAAGAGAACATGAAAATCACCAGAGGGGATGTTTATTTTTGTCAGCACTGTTAATTCCCCTCTCCTCCAGTCTGCCTTCCCCCTCAACACTGTATCAACACTACTCCTACCAATAGCCCGCGGCAACACAAAAGTGTTGTTAATGATAAGGATTAGTAATGTTTAAGTTAGAAGCGTCCTGATGGCCATAAGGACAAAGTGTGTGAGCTGTGAGACCATGAGGTGTTAAATGAAATGTATCGTTTAATTTACTATCTATCTGTCATAAAAGGAACGGGGAAGCATTGTGGCTTAAAGGTTAGAGATAATGTCATAACAACCTTAAAGGTATACTATGCAGGATTTTTTTTTTTTAATTTACTGACTCCCAATCATCACTTATGACCCACTCGAAATGTGTGGTGGTGTATTTATCTGCAGATACTCTGCTCTGCCTTTATTTTTGTATTTTCGTCTTTCTTTTTGCTGTGTTCGGGACGTTCATGGCAACAGTGTGCAGGTGAGGTTGGGACTTGATAAAAAAAAAATAGTGACCAGGTGCCAGACTGTAAGCAGCATGCATCCAAAAGGAAGCTACAAAAATGCAGACACAGTAGAAGCAAATGTAAAACTCCTTCAACAGTACAGTGGCTTGTAGCGTACGTACAAGTAGTGCGGGGAGGAGGGGCCATGCTTGTTGCGTTTACAACAGTAACCAACAATATCTGCATAGTATATCTTTAAGGTTTCTCAAGTATAATTAAAGAAATAGTACAACATTTTAAAAATACCCTTTCATGCTCAGAGACAAATGAGAAGTTCAATACCACCCTAACGTCTGTGCAGTAAATATAAAGCTATGACCAGAAACCAGTTAGCTTAGCCTAGAACATAGACTGGAAACAAGGGCAAACAGCTAGCTAGTGACTTCCTGAAGTCTTGTCTCGAGGCAACCAGTGGGGATTCAGGGAAGTCAAGAATTTACATTTCAGTTTTGTACAGATTAAACTAACAAGACATAAGGTGTTAATTACAGACCTTTAGAGGTGCAGGAAGGTGGATTTTGTTTGCTTTAGACAGAGCCAGGCTAGCTGTTTCCTCCTGTTTCAAGTCTTTAGGCTAAGCTAAGCTATGCTAAGCTAAGATAGCTTCATATTTACTGTACCAACAGTGGAATCAATCTCATCAACTAACTCCTGGAGAGAAAGCAAACAACTGTGTTTTAGAAATATCTACATATCCCTTTAGTGGCAGTGCCTTTATAGAGAAGGTAAAAATACTTGATGCTTTGTGAACTTTGTGAGATAAGGGCGCCATATTTGAGGTAAGCTCTCTGTTACATCTATTACCAAAGTGCATACACTCAATCCAAAAACAAGACTGTTATCAATATCTGGTTATGTTCTTGAAGGTAATGCATCTAGGTCTGTGCTCCAACCATGGGCTGCAAAGTCATATGGATTTGTATTGTTTATCGTGATTCGTTAGTCCAAATACCTATGCTTGACCACCGTAGCAGGCACAACATCGCAGCATCGTTTTCACAAGATGGCGTCTCCCCATCCGAAACATTTAACACAGTGTGACATGAACATCACGTTCTCTATTGAGAGTTAACCTGCATTAAACTTCAAAGCTTTCAAAACACATGACAGCATCGTGACAGGAGTCTTGTCACATAATAGAAGGGGACTAGGAGAAGGCAAAACTATGACTCATAAAAGTGCGACAACATTAAGACATCCACCATCAACAAAGCATTAGCACAACTACAATACAATATATTAATCATAAGCAAAATCATTAGCAGAGATTCAGAGAGACCGTGGTTGGTTATGCACTATAATTAGCAGTGGGCGAGGGGGCTATCAATATGAAAGTAAAGCAGATCCTCGACAAACTCAATGTGTGGAGAGATTCTGCTGTCATAACAAAGCAAACATCACAGTGGGATTACTGCCTTCCCTGGGCGGTGCTACTGTACGTAATTAGATGTGACATTCTGCCTCCCACACGCTGTTCTGCAGCTGAGTGACTCAACCAGCCAATCAATCACAGTTTGCACCCCTTTCATTACCACAGGTGGCCTTTACTGCTCCCTCCAACGTCCTGAGACAAGATCCTAAATGCATGTACGAGTCCATATTTTGAGACAAAGGCACGACTACTAAACATCTGATTTTCTTATGTTCTTTTTGGGCAGGTTTCATATTCATAAATTCATATAAATGTAATCACTCTGCAGCAGTACAGAGCCCTGCAGTGGAAAAACAAATAAACCTGCTTCATCCTGTCAGAATAAGATAATTAGGTTTACAATGTCCCGTAAAGAAAACCTCAGCAGGAATTCAATCAAACGAATATTAAACGGATTCAGTCAATCTGTCTGACAAAACATGCCACACTGATCCGAAGAAAATGACCAGAAAATTATACATGCCACTAAATATCGCAGCCTTTTCACCACTTTTAAGACACAACATAAACACAAGTCCACCACATCACTGAGGTCCACTTAAGATGGCAAGAAGACACTTTACAACCAACCACAATCAGATTCAAAATCCTTCTTAGTTTTCCTAAACAGCAGCCATCAATGCAGACGGGTTGCGAGGAACCCTGACATTACTTACGTGATTACTTTGGAGGTTTTCCAGTAAGCTCGGGTCATTAAATCCCTCCTCGTCCAATGATTGTGTGCTGTGGCTGGAAAGAAGAGACGGAGAAGTCAAGAAGACAGAACACACTGGAGTACTTGAACAGCCAACTGGAACATTCTGTTGTGACAATAGATTAGTAAAGAACATATAATTAATTTGCTTCATCACCAGAGCATATTCTGACAGCAACAGGAGAGAATAACATTTTCCACAAGCCTCTGACAGTTTTCCAATTACAATAATAAGCATGATATAAGTGTTTATGTACCAACGGCAAAAACGAAGCCCCTTGGAGCCTGCATTGAAAACCCTATGGTTTCTCATCACATTTAACACAAATACTCCCTAAAGAACTGTCAACCACTGTGCGCCGTGGCAGGCAGTGGCAATACAGACTGTATAAAAGAAGTGGACGTAGCCTCCGGGTCTGGAATGTGAAGCCAATGCCTAAGTGCCGTAAAGTTGCATCCTTTCTAATGGCCAGCAGGAGGCGACTCCACTGGTTGCAAAAAGAAATCCGGTTGTATAGAATTAGAAAATGGCCATACCTCTCACTTGATTTATTACCTCAGTAAACATTTTCCGAATGAGTTTAAGGTCTTAATCTTGAGCTTCAAGTCTTCCTCTATACAGCATGAGGTTAATTTTGTAAATTATGGTCTGATTTAGAGGTAAAATTAAAGCAGAGTACACTTTAGGGTGTGGCTGCATTCTTTCTAATGGCCAGCAGGGGGAAAATCCACTGATTGCAAAAAGAAGAACGACTGCATCGAGACAAGTTGCTATCACAGTGACCTCATATTAGACACAGCTGATTCATACTGTGCCTGAGTATGATTGCCCGTCTCTCAGCTTTCACATTAGTTATGTTGCTCTGTACCCGAGTACACTTGCGTCATCATCGACATGACATTTTTATTGTGTTACAGTGTAGAAGAGGGCACCACAGACAAACACTGCTGCCCCGGGGACCATCATAAGCGGGGAGCAGCGAGGCGAAGCTCTGCTCCTGGCTGAAGGAGGAGCTGCTGTTTGTGGTCAAGGCGGCAGCAAAGCCGGATCTCTCTGACGTCTGATACAGCAGCTTCAGTACTTAATTAAGACTGTTTGATAACTGGTTAAAAACTCCTTGTAGTTATGTTGAATAGCAGTCCGCTTCCGTGTTTTGGTACAGCTGGTGTTCACACCAGATGCATTTCGTACCGCAGTACACATGAACTGTACTCGACACTACCTTTTCAAGTGGACTCAGGCACGGATCGGCATACCATGCCTGGGTACGGTACGCAGTGTTCACGCTAATCAAATGAGTTGGACTTTGGCGTCCAGTGTACTCAGATCTGGGCCCATGTCCCTGACGTGAAAGCCTTAGCCCTTAGCCAGATCCACCCCTCACTTCTAGCTCCAAAAGACCAAGATGGCAACAGCCAAAACGCCAAACTTGAGGCTTCAAAACGGTACTCCACAAACCAAGGCTTGATATTACAGTGTCTACGTCCACTTCTTTTATACCATCTATGAATTACACACAGTATTCTTGTCACAACCTAAAGAAAAAACACTACAACTATAGATTATAACTACTGTCAATTTGACTGTTGATTATTTTCTCGAGCCGTATTTTGCTATCAATACAAAAGCATCAAATCTAAAGCTAGAATCAGTGAATGTGTAGCATTTTTTGCTCAAAAAAGTTTGGAAATACTGCCCAAATAGTTGCCAAATAATTTTCTGTTGACCAACTAATCAATTAATCAACTGATCTTTTCAGCTCTAGATAAAACTAACGTGCCCTGAGACTGGCACCACAACACAGATCTCAGACTGGTGCTGTGTGCCATCAGTATTGACATTTGTTGAGAAAAGTATCAACCGCAATGCAGACAGAATGCAAATGCAGGTCCCCTGGGCTTCAGTAATGTAATGTACAGTGTGACTGTTTGGAATTCTGTTCATGCCGGCAGAAGCGGATCATCCTTTGAGAAAGCAATGTCCTGAAATGGGACATTATTATTTCACAATGCACAAAGAATCCACACTCATTCATTTATTCATTTCCCCCCTTTATATATTTATCATTTTCCCCTCAGTCATTTCCATAAATAATAAATGGTGTTCCCCTGCTTTAGAAATTAAACAATGCGAGAGGAACTGCTTACAAGGACAGAGCAGGCAGGCTGAATATCTGGCAGCGAAAGGAGACCATATTACTCATACACTAATCAAAGCCAAACCCTAATAAATTACTGGAATACAATTAGTCTCTCATACTTCATACTACATCCAGAAATGCTCTCAGTTACTGGCAAGATGCAAAATAATTCAATATTTTTCATTCCATTAGGAATATGGCAAAAAAAAAAAGCTACAATCTTTCATCAACAACAGAAAGTCATGCCGAGGTGGAAAAACAAGATTGTGGATTGCAGAGAGGACCTTGTTATTGATAAAAGGAAAAGATGTTTTTTTATCCCCCTAACAGTGATTTTTTATGTAGGTACCAGCCGCTTGCCGGCCGTCCAGCAGGGATCGATTCATGATTCTGTGATAAACAGAGTGCTATAGATCAGGTAGACAGCAGCTTTGTCCGTGGCACTGGGGCTTGATAGAAACGTTACCGAGGCTGCCATTAGCAACCATAAAAGTCCTTTTAATCCCCACAGGATACACTGTTCAGATCCCTCAGAGCCCAACAGCCGACCGGCCGGTAATACTCCCATCTACTGCACCGCTAACAGAGGTTTGGGAGGAGAGAAATATAGGGGTAAACACAGCGATGCCATCAAACAGCAGCGCCGGAGTCAATATTGTGTTACACCTACGTAGACGCACTGGAGGTTAGGGAAATTTATCACAGGAGCAGGTTTCATTAAAACATGTCAGGGAGAATCAGCTAATAAAGTCTGCGTTTCTGAACACCCCACATGCATATTGTAAATTTATTATGAGGAGGGCGGATGTTTCAGCTGACTATAAAGCTTAGTTTTGTAGCATACAGCGTAAGATATATTTTCTGATTACAGCAGGCTGCATCCATGTGACATACTTCTACATGTATGTATCCAAGTTATATTTCAACAGACTTCTAAATTCATGTTTGAAATGAAAACATGTTCTGCAACAAAGGCTGGAAAACGACAGTATTTTTGACAGGAAATCTTTACAGTTATTATTACTGTTTCTAACCCTTGTACAAGGGAAGGAAGCCCTGAGCTTTTCTCATCTGCAGCAGCAGCAGCGTAGTTCGCCATGTCGATTGTCTTGATGAAATTTCTGAGGCACGGGGCTGGGTGTGGAGGACGGTCAGCTATTGATTATCTGCCAGCACACAGAGGTCCTGTCACTATGGGAACGAGGGTGCTGGCTGTTCGCAGTCAATAGCCGCTGACTGGTCTCTGATCAAACCTGTGACACAGCATACTGGACTGAGACAAGCTGTGATTTAAATTAACCTCAATTCAAAACAGAACCGTGGGATTAATAAGGAAATTAACCTCAATTCAAAACAGAACCGTGGGATTAATAAGGTGGAATTTATACTTGTGTTGAATCGACACCGTACCCTACGCCGAAGCCTGACGCACCTCCCCAGAAATGTAACTGCGACGCAGACTTCCTGTCTATTTTTGTAAGCTGAAACCATTTCCCTCAGTGCAAATGTAGGTTTTATTTACTTTAATTTCACAGATAAGAAGCAAGAAATTGTTAGAAAACATGCTAAAACATGCTAAAAACATTAGCATTTCACAGAAACCCCGTCACCGACTATTGTTTTGGAAGTGTAACTGCAGAGTGACACAGACACACCACTGCACAAATATAAATGCTCACAAAGGCGTAGGCCATGTGCGTAGGCTACAGCATAAGGTCTGCCGCACAAGTATATATCCCGACTGATCCAGTACTGGTTTTGTTTTTTGTTTTACATCTTTCATCAAGCAACAAAACACACATTTATTTTCCCCTTGTTCCTGTATCCCCGAACCTTATGTATAAATAAGGCATCCGACTCAGTTGTTTCAGTGAGAAGAAAAAAAAGCCTTAAAAAGAGACATGCCTTCATGGAAGCTGGCAACTTCCTTTAAAGCAGCAAGATCCAACATTTTGGCATTATAGGCATTAACAAACAGGCCTCAATCCCCCATGCAAAATGGATGAGACACGCCCATGCTGTTACTGCAGATCTCAACACTGTAGCAGATGGATCTCAGAAGTAGGACTGTGTGTACGTGTGTGTGTGTGTGTGAAAGAGAGAGACAGAGAGAGAATAAGTGGGAGTGAAGCTTCCACCTCCAAAGTTAGTTTGATGTTAACTGGTGAAAAGGAGATTGTGTTGCACAGCTTCGACACGACATACAGCAAAAGACTGGTCTATCAAACCTGCTGAATGTACAAGAGCGAGGGAGGAAGCCACAAACAGAACCACTCAGAAGTCAACAATAACTCCAATACAATACTGGCAGCATACACACATATATATATATGTATATAACATTTGTTTAAGGCTACTCTTTCACATCCACAGATATATATGTATACAGAGTGAATCCAGAGCCACAGTCACATACAACACGTCCAATGTGTACTCAACGACCGCACAAAGAGAATACAACAAACAAACACTGAGGTTTTGTGTTCAAAGTCACGACTTCCACAAAGGCAAGGCAGCACCAATACATCACAGAAGCGAGGAGCGATAAAAAAACACGATCACCATCTCACACCCAGTCATCTTACCAGTCATCCTCCGCAAAACTACCATCCTCAGCCTCGGGGACGTGACTGTTGGAGAAAAAATTATCTTACTGACAGAGTCTGTTGTTAGCATGTTTTGTGACTGTACAGACACCAGGGTTGGATTAAAGATGGGTTTGATTATGAGCTGGCAGGTGTTAGAGTATGATAGGTCAGATGCTGGGAAGGACTGCAGCTGAGGGGTTGGTTAGGTCGACAGGAGTAATTACAGCAGGTCCTCTGATCATTTACACATGATACTGATCTCATGTGTGCACACTAGGAGCCGGTTAGCTTAGCTTAGCAAAAAGATAGCTAGTGCTGCTCTATCCTAATGGAAAGAAACATGTCAATAGCTTACTAATTCACATATTATATCTTGATATTATGTCTCGCTCTTTTCTGATAATACAAAAACCGAAGTGTTAAAACCTTAGCAAAGCTCACAGCAAAACAGTCCAGCACATAACTCCCTGTAAAACCACATCTTTCCATTTTTACACTATGGTTTTTGTACGAATTAAATGAAAATAGACAAGTGTTTCTGCTTTAACTTATCATTATGAAATAAATGTTAATAACACAATGTTATGGCTGTAAAATAATGACACCATCTGCATTTACATTTGGTCCCTATAAGCCTCACTGTCACTTCGCAATTCTGTCTGCCTCCACGGACGATCTCCCGGGAAAGTGAGGGCTCAATTAACGTTACAACGGAAGTGCTTTAACCATTGAGGATAGCGCTTTTGTTTTCCTCTGTACCTATCTGTAGCTATCACCAGTTACCAAAGAGTATCACTATAAGTTTGTTACAGTTACTATACTCAGTAGGGGAAATGGCGGACGGTGGAACAACCGAAGTAACTGTGAAAAACAAAATACAGTGTGTGCTGGCTCTAATGGAAACAGAGAGTGATCTGGTTGTCTTTGCGACAGCAGTGCCAACAACAATGCACTTGGAAATGTTGAATGGGAAAAGTTGTCTGATTCCATTTGAAACAAACAAGATATATTGTCTTTAATAGCACATTATGGTGGTGCTATTAGGTCATAGTTGCTAAAACAGAGCAGATTAATCATATTTCTTTACTACTTGCTATTGTGCCAATTTAGTTCAGCTTTAATTTAGTTTCCTCTATTAATAGAGCATTTAAGGTAAAAGTTACTGATTTATTAAGTGCAAGTTTTTGCTAATTATTTTCCTGTTAGTGCTCCTTACAATTTAACACACGCACTGGCATCGTTTCTTAAGTTATAATTAATAGCTGAAATGTTTCTGTTCACTCTGATTTCAAGCGACAGATGTAATACTGTAAAAACAAAGCTACTGTATATGCTGCTGTTCTATATCCACTTGTGTTGTGCATGTTATGTCAAATGTCAGTTCTTTCACTCATTAATATCAACTAATTTTGGTAGAAAATACACGTGAAATTCATTAAAAACTTAGTAGTAAGAATGAAATTCACCACTCCAATAATAAAGTATATTTTCTATCAAGTTTACTGTAGTGAAACCTGAAACATGACTAGTCAGTTAGCAGCTCTTTTTTGTGGTTTGACTGATTGTCTGATTGTCAAAAAATAATGCACCAAAACTGTTAGGACAGATAAATTTGATACTGAACAATAATTAAATATAACTTGGTTCTAACATATTAAAGATATCACATTGGGGACGTTTTGCAAAAATGTTTTAGGAGAAATTTCAACAAATTAGAATAGAGGTAGAGCTGCATATTGGCAAGAATCAAGCGATATAACTGGTGTCATGATTCAATATATCCCAGTATCGATAGCAAGGGGATATATTGAAATTAATTTAAAATCGTATTTTAGGAACTAGCAACGCACCCTCTGTAACTCTGTCTGTTTGATAGCCCCAACACTGCTATCTAGCAGTCGGCCATTCAAACACAACAGAAAATGAATCACTGCCACAAATCTTTGCACATAAATTATTAACTTAAAAATCTTTCATGTTTTTAAGAATCAATACAGTATCACAGAACATAATATCACGATACTCAAGCGTATTGTGTTGTATTGATATTTTCTTACTGCCCTAATTAGGAGGAGAAAATCCCAAACCAAGAAAGCCAGAAAAGAAACAGGAGGGAATTTATAAATGTTTCGAAATAATTTCATTTTAGTAAGAGGTGCTACTCTCTCGTTCCTCATCAGGCAACAGCAGGAATTTGCAGCTACAGCTACAGCTATAGCTGCAGTGTGTGTGTGTGTGTGTGTGTGTGTGTGTGAGCACTCCGTGTGTGTTTTCAAGGCCACCAATGAATGCAGCAATGAAAACAACAATGTTTGAAACTAAATGTGGTCAGAGTGCACACTGCTCTAAAATGAGGCAACAAATTATTTTGACATCTCTGCTCTGGCAGACTAACTGCAGTGCAGCGTTTTGTTAACTGTGAGGAGTGGAGCCGACCAGACGCTGTGCTCCACTGAACATTACAGCTCTCCATCTGATTCCAGCTCAGTATGATTCACGCTGCGAGCCTGTTCACTCTTGTACCTTCAGAACAGCAACACTGTGGTTATCTGCATTAACAACAAACCAATCTGTCTGCATGTGGGCTGACGTACAATCTAGCACATAAGTTACAACTGTGTCCAATGTACATGTCACATCAAAATATATTTTTCAGAGTTTTGTCACACAAGTACATTTTTAAAAAACATGCTTTCACTCAGCTCCAAACTAATAACACTCAGGAGGATTCTGAGAGCCTTTCTAACCTAAACTGTATCTCTCCTTGAGATTTGGACTCCAATCCAGTGGAATTAATTAATGTCTACACCCTTGGGGTTGGCTTTATTAATTACAGCAGCACTTAATTTGTGGTGAGGAACACATGCAGGCGGCAGTGTCAGGGGGGGCTTTCTGTGTGTGTGCTGGCACCAAATTACAAGTCACGCCACAGAGTAGTGGGAGGGGAATGTTTTATCTTCATTTTTACTCAAATTATCTCTTTTTTTTGGCACAAGAATATACGACTACTTCCCGAAGAAGAGTCAAACACTTTGAAATCCGTCCTTGTACAAAAAGTAAATTAAAATCGGTGCTGAAGGAGCATTCATGTAAGCTGCTTCCAGAAGAAGAGACATGTTACTGACAGAGAATGCAAAGTTAAATTAAACAATATCTGCCATATAGCCAGTTCCATCCATATATCATGATTAACCTGAGGCAAGAAGACAAATGGATGCAGTTGAATCAGACATCCACAATAACAACATGAAGGATGTCATCAAACGTACACTGTTACAATGTGCAGATTCAAGCTATTTGTCTGATAAATGCGACTCTAAAGAATTCATTATGCATTTATGACATTAAACATATCTGCTTATATACTGTAAAGGTCTAAAACTTTAAAAAGAGAGACAGCAGATTTTTTACATCGAACAACACAGTGTTATTATTTTCCTAGATACTGGTTAAACGCAACACTCAGTTTTAGAAATCTTGTGTCTGAATCTGGAAAGACTAAAGTAAAAAAAAAACACATTATAAAACAGACAGTTCTGGTCCTTGATTATGATTGGCTGAGCTGCGTTTGAAGTAGCTGTAAAATACTCTATGAACACACAGCTGTGATAGTATTACAATTTCACTATAACTGCGCCAATCGGTCACCTATTGTCATTAGGGACGTGGAGCTAAAGAAGGCAATCGTCAACTGAAGCCCGACTCATCATTTTCTGTCAGGGTTAGAAAAGTCAGAAGTAATGCAACACTGTCATTTAATGAATGCACACAAAACCCCACAAAGATGCCACAGGAGAAACAGAGAGCCTGTGGGGATTTATGTTTGAGCAGCCAGAGAACCAACTGTGTTGGGTCATTTCATTGGAGAACTACCTGTCGTTGCTGCTGCCCAATCCACCGGCCTCAAAAGTGGACAAACTCCACCTACAATCTATAATAAGTAAGCAATGTAAATTTAGCTAGCTTGAATTTGTAGCCTATTATGCTAATTTGTCTTCTAAGTTAACTACAGTATGTTGTCAATTACTAGCAAGTGACAACAGCATGGGGAAAGAGAGCGTAATAGTTTCTAATGGTTGATACATGTGTCATTTATTTATTTTCCATAACTGCTTATCCTGTTGGGGGTCGCGGGGGGGCTGTTTTTGTTGCTGTGCTTATTCTACAGAACTTTGCCAGTTATATGAGTGACAGGTAGGAGCGTCACGCCCCTTAGCCGATCACTGTAAACCCCAGCCTGGTTAAAATCAACACCCAACAGATACCAACAAACACATCAATGCTCTGTGATGTCATTCTGCCATATTTCAATAAGCAGTGAGATAAACCTCAGGTTTAAAGAAAGCAGTTTGCTTGAGGACTTAAAAATAAAGTGAATAAAGTGAAATTAATTGAATGGATTACACAGCTATAGCACCAAAGAGGATTATATTACCATTACAAAGATAAAAGTGTTATTGTCTGTTGAATTATGAATACAAACCAGTGACCTGCACTGTAAAAACAGTGTTTGAATCTAACTCTCCCAACTCTTATTTTGGGAGCCCAGAAGAGAAAGAAGAGAGGGGCCAAACGATCGCATCATCAAAACGACATCGCCTCATTAGAACTTGCCTTTTTCTCTCCTGCTACGAAACACTCATCCATATTTATCAGTTGCATAAGAGGGAGTCCTTGTTTCAGAGAATCAAAGTAAAACATCTCTACTCTGGGATGAAGGACAGAGAGACTGCTGCCTCACTTCAGTCTTTGCAGGGGCGGAGTGTCTGTCCCTGATGACCAGCCGGCTTGACCCAAATAAATAACCATTAAAAAGGGAAGTTATTCTGTAGTCCAAAGACCTAAACACCAAAAATGACTGCAGCAGAAAAGGAAACATCATCTTGGAGTGATCTTGGAGGTATCACATCATCAACATGTACATTATCACTGCGTAAACTGACGTCACGTTGTCGACCCGGGGATCGGCAATGAGGAGTTGAGGCTAGCAATCAAAGCATAATGAGAGCTTTGGTGCAGAGAACTCCAGATAAAATACTCTCTTTTGTCCTTCAGCCTGCACTTCATCAATCAAGCTTTTAATTGAATCCTAATGGGATTAATCATGTACTGTCACGCCTGCACTTGCTTTGCTTCTGTGAAGATCTGCTCTCCCACTTGTTTTGCATCCACGGAGGCTAATTATCTCTGCACTAAAATGAAATGAGAGTATATTCAGGGGGAAAAAAAACATTAAGGGCTGATTTAATGAAATGTTAAAATGAAATAGAATATGCTTTTATGTCGGCGGAGCTGAGGGGAAAAGTTAATTTACGTGGAGTGTGAATTTCGGCTAAATCCCTGTGTTTACAAGAAGATGCTGTACGATCCCAATATTTCTGTTGCTAAATTGTGTCAAGAGATTGTCAAGCTCTGCATCCTGTAGGGAAATTACTGAAATGAATAGCTTGTTTTCACAAACACCTCTGACATGACAAACGATGGACGAAAGCCTGCGAAGGAGAGAGTAAAGTGCCTTTGCTTGCAAATGTCTGTCCGCCCTTTATTTATAGTTTATGTTGAGAGGAGCACTGATGCAGCTGCTAATGAGAAGGCAAGGGAGGAGAGAGAAAGAGGGAGACGCCAGCTGTACTGTGATGCACGCTCGGCATTTAATGAAGGTGATGGGGGAGGCAACGGTAGAATATGCAAAGGGGGGAGCACGGGAAAATCAAAAAGAGGGAGAGGAAAGCGGAACGTACCCATAGGCCACACCAGCAATGGTGCACTTCTTGAACTGCATCACGTTGCAGGTCAGTGTCCCTGTCTTGTCGGAGAAAATGTATTTCACCTGTATGGATAAAGAAAGACAGAATGAGTGTACTTGTTATTCTACAGCAGAGATAGATTGTGTATAAAGTATTAGTTGAACTGTATTGTCTACCTGGCCGAGTTCTTCATTCAGATTGGACGTGCGAGCCATGGCAGGTGTGTTTGTTGGCTCATAGAGCATATCAGTGTCCTGAAACCAGTCACAGAGAACTTTAGTGTAACTTCTCTAAAGAAACATTTTTGGTAACAATACAAATTCAACTTCACAGCAGTGATTAAAGTAAAGATAAAAACCAAAAATATATATGAAAACACTCAGTCCTCTCTGTCTTTTTCCCCCTCCAGAAAACACAGAACCAACCGAGCTGCGGGAAGAGAGGCCAACTGAGAACTGCCCTAAATGTTGCTAAAAATTCCTTGCTAGGATTTTCATTTAAAATTTAATGAATAAAGGGGCTCAGAATAACTTCAGGCAAAAAAAAAAACAGTATGCTTCCTCAGCTGAGATATTTGGTGGGGTTGACCTAGTTGCGAAAGATATAAGAGCACAATATTCTAGGTGCTCACTCTAATGTTTCGAGTCAGTCAGGGTGCAGAGAGTTTCGACTTTGCAGTGTTTTAAAAGATTTTCATACATGTTGTGTTTTCTTAAAAATATTCTGTGTATTATGCTAACCATGTCACTTGTACACGTTTAAACGTCAAAACTCAATACAGCGTTGAAACCCAGCTCTTAAACCTGCAACAATTGATTTTTTGGCCACTTGGGGGCAGCACGACAAGCTGTGAACCCCTCATAAAAGTGATATGATGAATGTGTTAGCAAACAGTGGCTTCTTTACACATCGAGAAGACACAGAGCAACATTAGCATTCATTTGGAGTCGTATTTGTGTCGACCTGACAAATCTAAGTTAAATATCCAGTGTCCTTTTGGCTCTGTTTTGGTCTCTACCACCTCCTGAGGGAGCTAATTGGCTCTGTAGCTGCTAAATGCTTTGCCATGTTCATAAGTTAGCTGCTAACGTTATCAGTTTGACAGTTGGTGTAAGGCAGGCAGTGCAAACGTTTGGAAGTGATGTTGATGACAACGGCGCGAGTAAATATAAACTTTTCAAAAAGGAGAGAAAACACTAATGCCGCATTTTCACTGTATGGTATGACACGACTTTTTGGTACCACCTCAGTCGAAGTTCCAAGCAAGCTAAAAGGTTGAGTTAAAGCACTGCAGACCACTGACTGGTGATTGGTCAAAACAGTCACTAGAACAGCCTGCACAAACCCACAATTGTTAAACAGTCAATCAAAAATTTCAATAGAAACCGCAATGCTTTTTATTCACTTGACCCCAGTTGTAAAAAAATGGCATCCAAAACCACATTGTTGTCAAATGATGAAGTGTAGACGTTCCATTATTTGGTTGTCAAACTAAAGATTCAGTGAGTGTCTCATTGGACACAACGCGTCTCCATCTTCTCAAATTGTACAAAACTGACATACAACTGTGTGATAAGAACTACCTAAAATGACAAAAAACTATCTTTGGAAATTATTTTTTTGACGTGTACTTCAAGTTTTTAGTTTGGCTCATGTCCCATCCACTAACAACGAGGAGGCAGAGTTTATGGCCTACACTGCAGCCAGCCACCAGGGGGCGATAGAGATGTCTTGACTTCACTTTTGAAGAGCTGTCATGTCGTCCATCTTTATTATAGTCTATTTGTCATGGCAGTTTCACTCGTCATCGCTATGGCAATCAGCTGGGAATCCCGCCTATGCTGACATGGTACTATTTGCAGTGGAAATCAAAATAGAGAAAAGCACCTGGTACCAAAAGTGAGTTGAGTTGAGTCAAACCATGCAGCGGATATAAGGCATTAAACTCTCTGAAGAGCTGAAGGGAACTGCAGAGTCTGGTGATAACTCTCTGTGAGCAACTCCCTTTACATACAAGATCCATTGTTGATATAATAACATGGATTATAGCAACTTCAACTGCAGTACAGTACACCATGTTGAAGCAGTAACCACCCACCTCACTTTGTTTATGGAGATTAACTGTATTCCAAATATTTTCTTCATTGAAACTTTGTGCTCACAGCCTGCAATAACACCATGTTACATGTACTCTGCTGCAGGTACTTCTGCTTCAGCAATGCATATAAAGATAGATGTAAGTTATTTTCCTCTTTAAAGTTGTTCTTCAGTTAAGGAAACAGTTCATCCATCTGAAAATTGAGAGTTTAGCTCAGATGAATTGCTCCAACTCACCCAGTTGATGAAAAAGGCCTGGATGAACTTGATAACCTCCAGTGTGACCAGGAGACTGATGGGGATCAGGTTGTTGAACAGGATGATGAAGGTGAGGAAGTTGAGGCCAAAGTTAGCTGCCCCGCCATCTATCAGGGGACGAGTTTTGGACAGAGGGGGAGTGATACACAGGAGACTCATCAGCGCTGGTTCATAAATATCAGTTAGTTAAATGAAAATGCCCAAAGCTACTTCCAGCCAATGATCAACTTTATCCCAATCCACAGAATGTTTTGGGCTAACGTCGTGCATTAGCTGGAATTAACCATTTCTTCCACCCAACCTCATCCTCTTACGACTCAACTGATTAACAGTCCAATTTAATGTCCCAGAGATTCAAAGTAGGGAACAGGGACCGAAGTATCTCAAATGTCATTAGTGTCACAGCAGCAGCCTTGGCATCCAGCATGATCCAGGCAATGAATTCCACAAAGCACTATGCAAAATGATGCTGGTCCCGCCCCCAAAAAGCCCCAAACAATTGGCAATGATCAACATGTAACCCCACTGACACCAAACATGAAAACAGGAGGGATGTGATTTACCTTTCCTCAGCTTGCAGGAGGTGCAAATGTTACCTTCCTCAACCCAAGCCTTGATCTTAGCATTGCGGTTGAGAGGGGCAGCCCTTCCCCATGACAGAACGATTGCAAAACAAAAAACTGGATGGCAGAATGGAAGCTACTGCTACTGGTACAACAACACAGATAGGAGGGAAAACTTTTTTTTTTTTTTTTTTTTTTCAGAAGTGGGGAGGAAGACAAACGTATCGGATGCTCTCAAGACAAAGGAGGGAGATTCAGTCCATAGCACATTCTCAACCAACAAGGAGTGGAAAAGAGGGGGTGGATTATGCCAGCGGAAAAAAGTTTGGGTGTTAATGATGATCACTACATCGCCTCATGTCACTCGATTCTAGTAGCCAGCTTGTTATGTGATGTTAAGCAAGATTTCTGCTATCAGATGAGACAGTGATACTATGTTGGATCAGTCGAGAGTCACTGACATAAATACACATCAAACCATAGCAAACCAGGACATGCACAAGTCACACAAGTGCAGAAGTACACCTGATGTCTTCTCTTAAAGATATGCAGCTGTAATGTAGGAGCAATATAAGATGTTCTAAGTAATCAAGTCAACATAAAATATATTTTATAAGTAATTCATAGCAAGTTGTCGCAGGAATTGGACTGTAAATTGTTTCTGGTTTCATTATTCTGAGTGATCACGTGGCGTATGTACATTACAGTGAGAAGAACACACCTCCTCAACATTTAGGCCCATCACGATAACTACTTTTGTTGGACGATATATGGTCCCGGAAATATTTGCAATGAACTTCACTATTGTTATTTTGAGACCATTCTTTTACTAATAGGCTTAGCAACACTTGGAGAACACTGCAGTTACCTCAAAAAACGGGATGGACGATCTGGGAGCCGGGCCGTTTGTTGATGGATTTATGGAGCAGAGGATAAAATTGTTGAAGGGTGAAACTACAAACGACGGACTTTTGAGCTTGTTATCTGCACTCGGCAAGCTATAGAGCTGTGCCTCTTACGCACCCAAAGTGCAGCTGCAGGCTACCGATGAGCTACACTGTTTTGTCGTTTTATTCTTCTCAAGACTTGCGCAAGTATGCGGGTTGGAGAGAATAAAAAACAGAGAATCACTGCGCTCAAGTAAAGTCGGGAAAATCCTGCTCTTAATTCTGGCATCATGATAGCTAAAATGTTGGTGATACCGTTATGCAAACAAACATGCATGTAAAAACAACAGGCAACATCGAGGTCAGCAAAATGACTGAGGTTATGTCCATATATCATATGATAACTTAATTATCGTGACAGGCCTGTCAAATTTAAAAGCAGAAGTAGGTCAAAAAAAGGCATTATCATGCCGTCACTAAAGAGATCAGCAGTTTACCTACAGAGATATTCAGCATATATTCAATGCTATAGATATAGATTCACAGCTACCTACAAAACTGAGTAAACTGTAGCAGGTGGCATGAAAGCACAACAAATTACATTTCACTTTTGCTTTCAGTCTGCATAAAGTTGTCACAATCTATAGGCTTAATGCCACCGATGACCTGTGTCAGCACTCTGCAGCGGGTCAAAGTCAAATGAATTACTCACCAGGCGTGCATAATCGCAGGCCTCTGTGACATACGAGCCTGTGTGACGTGTGGCGGGCCAACGTTGACTCTTCTGCTCCTGTCTGTGTTTAACTTCCAAATGTTGGTAAGTGAGTGAAGTTACAATAATTTAGGAAAATATGGTGATAAATGGGATGTTTAAGATTTGACAATCGCCCCACCTCTCTCTTTTGTCACTGGTTGGATAATATGCACTGGACAGAGCCTCAACAACTCCCTATGGAAGTACAATCAGTCTCAAGATGGACGCCTGCTTTATGACTTACACTCCCCTCATCAGTATGATGTAGGGTCTTTTAGATGTGGGTTTTAATGCCACTGAGGACAATGGTAAAACCCATACAAAACCAATAGAAGCCAATGTATCTTGTAAAAGAAATAAAAGGGACAGTGTAAGTCGTAGTGCAAGCTCAAACTGACCAGGGCACAACCTCTCCTACACAGGCCTATCAGGGTACAGAGTAATGGCCAGAGTGTCACGATAATCACTTTGCAGACCAGGTTCAGAGCTTCATCACAACAGAGCAACTGCCGCAGAAACCGAGCAGCCAAAATTGTTTGTGTTGTGTTAATGTCTGTAATATAACAGCTGGAGAGTACATCATGTAAAAACTAAAGTGGTTTTCACCTCCCTCCCTCCCTCCCTCCCTCCCCTCTCTGTCTGTCCTTTGTAGAAAAGAATCCACACAAGAAAAGAAGGCAGCAGAGGCTTTTAGAAAATGTCAGCTCTTGCCCCTTGGGTTGCACCGCATGTTGTGCTCGAGCAATAAACACGTATACGGCTCCCGCTATGAAAAGCTCCCTGGGAACAACCTCATCTCCCTGGCAGTCAAAGTGAATGCTGCTATTCATTTCTCCTAAAAGAATTGAGGGGAAATAAAAAAAAATAAGATGAGGGTCTGAAGCTTGGGAACTGCAAAGTGTTTAACGTGGCACAAAAAAAATGGAGGAAAAGTGAGACACTGTTTGCATCAGGCACTGAAAATAACTAGACGAAGGTATAAGAGAGCTGGAGGGGAAAAACCTATTGTTGGATCCCTGGTATGTGCTTGTCCATGGCATGGGCCCATACAAAGTAGGGCAACCATATAGGGGGCGAGGGTAGGGGGCTTCATTTGCTTAGCAAAGGCAGAGCTTCAGTAAGGGGTTAGTAAGGGAGGGTCATTCACGGATGGCCAAGGCTTTTAAATGGTTGTTACCTGGAGCTGTTAAAAAAACGACAACAAAGAAAACAACAAAATCAAACAGAACATTAGAAAGGAACAAAAAAGTACAGCAGCGCAGTGATATTCAACCATTTCTGTTTTGTTCACTCATTCACAACACATCTATGCATGTCACAGCTGTCTTTTCTCAGTTAACAGGGAATTCTCTTATTCCCACATTGCCACATATTTCACTTGTAATGCGAAACATAGTTTAACTGAGGCAACATAAAAACGACACAACACATACCAGCAATTAGGAACTTAAAATGACAAAGAAATAAGCTGATATGGACAAGTGAGACAAAATATGTGGAATAAGAGGGGCAGCGTGAGCTGTCGGGACTCTTACAGTTGAGATCCATGTACCAGGCAGCATTGCCGTACTGGTACTTCCAGATGGTTTGGCCGATGGAGCAGACCAGAGAGATGGCCAGCAGGCAGCCAAACAGCACGAGGATCTGAAAGTTGGTGATGCGCTCCACGTTGGACAGCTTCAGAGGAGGCCGGGTGGAATTCTGGGTAACACATTACAAGACAGTTGTGGTTAACAAAAATGAAGAAGTGTGGCAGACGGTGATGTTCTGTCTGTGCTGTGAAAACGACCACAAGATAAAATGTGTACAGGGTAACTAAACCTTTGTAACAAGCACAGACTGCATAAAAGAAGTGGACGTAGCCTCCAGGTCTGAAAAAAGGTGCTAATGTGGAAGTGCCTTTAACCTGCATTCTTTCTAATGGCCAGCAGGGGGCGAATTCACTGGTTGCAAAAAGAAGCAATGACTTGTATCGAACTTTATGAGAAAATAACCCTACTTCTCACTTCATTTGTTACATCAGTGAACATTTTCCTAATATTTTTTTATGGTCTGTATTATTAAAAACCCAACAATATGCTGAACTATCCTGTTACATTTGTAAAATAAAAAATACAACTTAAATTGTGTGAAATCTTCTCAGTGTCACTGCGCTCAACACAGCAGTTCGCATGTCTGAACAGGTAACGTTCTGTCTGCCCCTCCCACCCCCAAACCAAAACATTTTACTCCAGTCGCCGGGAAGCACGCTAAGCTAAGCTAGCTTGTTGCAAGATGGTTAGTAACGCCATTACCAGACTAGAAATAGGAGATCTACCAGTAACCTACAGATCTGGTAATTGAAGCCACTTTGGTTTCACTGTGAATCATGAGGGTGATGGGGAGAGAGAGGTGGATTAAAACACAACTGTATGTCACATCTGCTACACGATAGTAAGTTACATCAGTGGGAAACAAACGAGCTAACCCAAGCTACAAGCTAACGTTATCCTTGCAGCATTTAGGCAGTCATTCCTAACTAATTCGGACAGGGCAAAATAAATCACTGCAGGGATTGATAACATTACATTTATAGCTGTGGGTATGAGACCTGATTCTGTACTGGAAAACATAGGCTTTACGAATATGCTTAACGTAGTTGAGTCCCATTACAATATTCCTTCACGAGCCCATTTCAGCCAGACTGTAATTATTTCTTTGTACATAAAACAAAAGCCAACAAAGTGCTGGTTTTTCAACTTACATCTCCATCACTGATTAAAGTCATAAACTATCATACTGTACCTTATAATGTTAGTTTTTTGTAAATGAAACATTTTAAAAATTGAGGAAATGTATACTTCTTTGCTGTATTAAGTCTTCTTCAATACAACATGATGTTAGTTTTGTAAGTTAAGGTCCCATTTAGAGTAAAACAGACACTAAACTGGGTATGTTTTAGAGTGTGGCTAGCTTGTGACTGACATATAGCTACCACAGAGACTTGTCAATCAGGATAGAGGCATAGCAAAAAAACTAACATGAGGAACTTGAGGCTTCAAAACAGTAGTCCACAAACCAAAGATTGACGTCATGGTAGCTACATCCACTTCTTTTTGTACAGTCTATGTTAACAAGCTGCTTAAGAGCATGAAATGAAATGTCTTACGAAAAAAATTAGCTGCAAAAAAATTCCCTCATTGGGATTTGACCTAATGAATTTTTAGACGTAGTCTCTGTGCATGCAATTAAGATTTCTTTTGTTTTCTGCCTCTAACTTAATACGATACATTTTTGAACACAGATGATGAATACTGATATATATGATGATGAATTTGATGTGTTTTATAAAGAAAGATATATGTGTGGCTTTCTTAATACCCTTTTTCCCCATGTACTTCTTTTTATATATTTAATTAAACTGTTTACTGACAGTTGTTTTACTACCCTGTGTGGTTTAGATGGTTAACCACACCTGCCATCATAGAGCCTGTCAGCCTATCGGTGTTCATTCTGTGTAAATATAGGCGCGGTTTTAACTGTTCAAACATTTTTACCGGACAAAGATCCAAGCAGGATCGAAATTTCGTCTTGATTAAACTTTTTACGGCCTGGAGTGTTCAAGTATTACTTTTTTCCCTGCATAAAAAGGTAAAACAGCACCAGAATGAAAATGTGTTGTAACTACAGATTAAAAACCTCCAAATACAAATATGATTTACCTGCATGAGTTTTGTGTCATGTCCAGTGTAGACCACCACACCATGCACCCACTGAGTGTTCCTCAGCTGGGCTCCTCTCAGTAAGATCTGGTCTGGACCCAGTGGTACCGTACTGTGGTAAGAAACATCACTGCCATTAGTACATTCTTCATACTTTCCTACAAAGCAACAGGCTAACATGGTCAAGCCTTTACAGTTTGGACCTGAAACAACTTGTACCAATGGTGTTTAAACTGACATGCATCCGAGCCTTTAGTATTTGATGTTCTAAGTTTTATGCTGTTGAAATCGAATAATGGAGAAAAGTCTTTGCTTGTGAAAAGATTCCCATCAATGTGAAAATGAAGCCCATCAAACTCGTCGCCCACCAAAAGCTAAGTATAGCTGCTGGTAACAATGCTTATTCAGGAGCGCTCTATTGTCCCAAACTCTTAGAATCAAGCCATAATATCATAAAAGCAGGCATAATGCATCTTTGGTACAATGGCAGAGCTTCCAAACAAATATGTAATTAAATCTAACCGAGGCAGGTGCTTTCATTTATTCTGCAGAAAGATTAAATAATCCCTAAAACCTCATAATGCACTGATCCTGGCTCTGCTCCTGGCTAATGGGCTATTGAGTTGGTAAGAGGGGCAGAGAGCCAGGCATGGAGCTCTGTGACTGAGCCCACCTGTGTCCATCCAGGCGGATGTTCCCGACAAACTCGTACAGATGGCGGTTTGGGCTCTCGCACTCCATGCGCCCGGAGAGACGCATCAGGCTGTCGATGTCCTTTATGTCTGAAGTCACTTGGAGACCCTGTTGATGTCGTTACAGTAGAATTCTAGCAGCGATTTCATTTTTTATTATCAAATTGTGTTGCAAACTTGCAGAGATTCCCCTTAGTTCACATTGTATGCACAATAACTTGTATAAAGAAAGAATAAAAAAGACAATCACCTGTCTGATTTTAAGGTTCGTCTCTCCATCCAAGTTAGATGTTTCAATGTAGCACATACCCTGTGGTTCACTGCAGCGGAGGCAGAGGATACAGACACTTGGAGTGGTAATATAATATGACAACTGCTACTCATTCACATATTACAGTATATATGACCTCAGCTATTGACTATCTTATATGATTATAGTTATATATTACTGTACGTAGGGGTGGGGAATGCATCGCCATTTTCTCTTAAGAGGAGACACTACAGGTGGATAGGGTAAAAATCTAACTAATCAACATCACCATGAAACTTTCCCAGTGGATTATATATATTGCAACAATCATTTTTTTGTTTTACAAGTTTCCTGAATTTTAAATTTAGTTTATCCATGCAAATGAGGCACTATCTAAAAGTAAATTTCTAGAACAGAAATCTAAACTAACACCTAAATGTGTATTTTGGATGTTTTCTTTCCACTAGTCTGACAGAAGACGTTATGATGGCAAAAAAGGCTAAAAATCTCAAAACTGACAAGTGCAGTTTTCACCTGCAGTGTCCCACCCTATAAGAATATGTCTTGATGCAGAAAAGCCAATAATCGGAAATTTGAAAAACAATCCTCAACATTACGATCGCCTGTGACAATTTCGTAAGATTTGGCTCTACTTTTCTTACGGCTAAACCAACTAGATAGTGAAACGTAGCGGACGTAAACATGCGTGCACGTAAAAATAAATAAAATATAATGGAAGTAAACTCATCTGTTTATTTCAATTGTGGATCAATACAAATACGCTAAGTTTTAAAAGTAGCAAGTAGTCACATAGTGAGAAAAAAATAAATCATGTATACAATCCAAAATTTGACGCATCAAGACGCAATGAACGTTTATAATCGCTGTGTAGCTCTCTAAATTTAATCGAATCAAGAGGTTCTTGGAGATTCCCACCCCTAATTGTAGACCAATAAAAAAGAGAATGATTATTTACCAATAATAACATAACTTTCTATGAAAATTTCAGTCTCAATAATTTACAAACTAAATATGATTTAGAAAAAGGGTCTGCAATAGAACACTGATAAGGACTAGATTACAGCAAACAAAGATGCTACACGCCAGCCTGAAGGTCACTCAGGAACAGGAAACAAAATCAAAGTCTGACTGAGTGAAAGTCACCCTCTTAATGTCCTTAAGACAGAGGTAACATCTTTGTTTGCTGCTACCTGAGTTTAACTGTCTAAAATACACTGCAATGGGACAGGGAGTGGAGAGGGAAGAAACACCAGAGCAGGGATATATGAGCAAGCAGGCATGCCGAGCACAACAAACAGAGCAGACAAATGGGCCTGTGACAGACTCTGGGCACAGCGACAGAGAGTGAGAGCGTGCCGGTGCTTAAGGTGAGCTGGGTCGCTGGTTAGCTACTCTTTTCATGGAGTGATTTATTCATACCGAAGGCTGGTCCAAACACACACAGGGTGGAAGGGAAAATCAAAAACAGATCTGGACACTAAAGCCCAACCACAATCAATGAGAGGTTTGGAATCAGCAGCTATTAGCCATCAAATGAGAGCTCTGTCTCATGGAAATGAGCAGAAGTCTGCTGCGATGGCCGGGAAGTGAGAACTTTGTGTTTTTCATAAAAGAGCAAAATACTGCTCTAATAGTGTTCGTAAATGACAGAACTACACCTAAGCTTGTCATCCATTTCGATTGTTATCACTCTATTAAATAGGCATTAGTAGTGGTAATCAGTGTTACAGATATAGGATAAAAGGCTCCTGCTACACCAACGAGTGTGTTTAGAATGCTGTTATCATCTATTACAGGCCCATCAGCAAAACTTAGGTTAATGTGTGGTGAGGTTTGGGCACAAAAAACACTCCGAACTATGATAACTTAAAGAGCATGTTTTGGCTTAACATACCCACTTTTGATGCTACAGTCCCCGCTGGAAATGCAGCAATGGATCACTAAAAAACACTCACTTTTGGTGGCACTATCCATACTAGAAACACAGCGTAGGCTAAATAAAAAAACCTGCTTTTGGTGACATACTCACCACTGGAAACACAGCAATGGCTCGATACAAAAACAAAAGCTTTTGTTGGCACAATCCCCACTGGAATTGCAGCGATGGCTCGCAAAAAAACATCCACTTTTGGTGGCACATTTCCAGCTGGAAGCGCAAGGACAGCTTAGTAAAAAACACCAGCTTTTGTTGGCACAATCCCCGCTGGAAATGCAGCAACGGCTCGTTAAAAAACACCAATTTTGGTGGCACACTCCAGCTGGAAATGCAGCAATGGCTCAGTGACAAAACACCCACTTTTGGTGGCAAAATCCCTGCTAGAAACACAGTGATGGCCTCCTAAAAAACACCTGCATTTGTTGGCACAATCCCCACTGGAAACTCAGCGACAGCTCGGTATAAAAACAACCGTTTTTGCTGGCACAATTCCTGCTGGAAATGTAGCAATGGGTTACTAAAAAACACCTACATTACGGGGCAGAAACGCCGTTGGAAATGCCTCGATGTGTAGCCGATGAAATACCTGTGTTGTTGTATGTTGATCTCGAGCAGTGGTCTGCAGATTGGCAGCCGTCACGTCTAGATGTTGTGCCTCCCGTCATATATACATTGCTGCTTTACAACAAACCCAGCCATTTAATAGCTGATAACGGCATTGTAAACACGATCGGTTGTGTAGCAGGAGCCTTCTATCCTATAATGCGACAATGCTGCTAACCACTACAATTTCCTATTTAATAGAGCAATAACGTTTGAACCGGATGAGCTCATTGGAATGACAGTAACATGTTGTGGCAAGTGAGCAAAACTATGATTCCAAGATGTTTTTAACTTTACATCTTGGAATGTGACTGCATGCAGACTGTCACATCAAATTAAACTGTTTCATTTAGGGTGCCATACAAGCCATGCAAAGGGCAAGAATATGGAAAATATTCACACCCAATCAAAAGAGTATCTCAAAAGAAGCATGTGCTCCTGTGCTGTAATAGTAGATGTCTCCATTCACTCTGAGCGGTGTTAGAAGTTTCAGCCAAACATTGAAACAGGTCTACTGTACAAGTCATGATGAAAATACAACATAATGAAATGACTGTAAAAGCGGCCAGTATTATGGCTGCCAAAACCACAATGTAGATAATAAGGGAAGGAACACTGTGTCATTGAGTGCGGCATTCCAACATCTGATTGTTGCCAGAATAATCACAGGCCCCTTCCTTCCTTAAACTATTCCCTTATTTGTGTCACGAGTGAGAGAAGAGCTACAACGCCTCGTCCCAGTCAGTACACACAGCCCCTATCTCTCCCGCCACTGTTCTGTTGGTAATGTTGCCGGTTTCCTGACCTGGACGACAGTATGACGAGGTCAGCCGGGAGGTGATCCCCATTTGCAGCTCTGACTACTTCCCCAACAGCCACCTGATATTACCAACCACACACCAGCAGGGGGCGAGAGAGAGGAGGTGTGGCAGTTGTTCGCACAAGGGGAGGAGGGCAGGAGAGGAGAGGATGAGAAAGAAAAGGGAGGGATGGAGAGGATTAAAAAAAAAAAAAAACAGAAAACACAGACAGACAGACAAACAGCAAACACATAAGGGGAGAGAAAAATGAGAAGAGCACAATGATCAGTCCTGTATGGTCAGAGGGAATGATTGGTCATCTGTTCTCCTTTTCACAAAACCATTTAGAAAAACAAAATAGGGTTAAGTTAACGATAAAACTGTGAGGAGGTGTGAAGTTTTAAATATAAAACACTATAAAGATTCTGAAGAAAGTAGTGACGTGGGATGTTGTGCAATTTTTGATCAATTTTAACTTAAAGAATCAAAAAAGATACAGAATCAATGTTCGCTCTGTAGGAGGTCCAAATGTTTTTTTGAAAAGGTGAAGGTTGATTTATGTTGACATGACTGATCAGTCCTAATCCAATATCACATTACCACTGTCCCACCTAGAGAAATGATGGTGTCACAACAAGATACAACGTATGTATTCCTAAACAAAATTTAAATCCCAATTAAATTTACAAATGCAGGATTTAAACCACGTTGACAGTATTGGTTCAGGGTATTATCTAACCATCATTTCTTTAGGGAGAGCTGAGAGAGAGCAAGAGGAAGTAGAAAAGAAGGGAGAAGTTCCCCATAGCCTGGCAGCAGGGTGGACTCCTATACCTGGACGACAAAATGACAGCATCCGCAGGAACGAAATCACTGCCATTTACTCTAATAATATCGCCCACCTCAACCTGTGAAAATAAACTGGTTACTGCTGTGCACGGCCTATAAAACAGCATAAATGGAAACATGAGTTCTACATCAGGAGCAAAAATGCACAGCTGGTGAGAGAAAGAAGGTAAGTACATTAAAGCAGTAAACAGTACAGACACAGTTGGAGGCTTTTTTCTGTTACTGCTGAAGTTTGCATATAACAGGTGCAAACACTCAGCATATTCCACCATAGAGAGGCGAAGGTGAAGTCCCTCCCCTTTCAGCATCCCCCATGGGACCTTATTGAAGAAAAAATATGTACAGAAGTCAACGGTGAAGGACAAATCATTTTTTTATCCAGTTTGAATTGTGTCATGCATTACAAATATAATGTTTGTCCATTTTAAAGGATAATTTGCAGTTTGTTGTGGTATCATTTAGTTTTATTGAAAACATACTTTTCCATTTGATTAAATCTGACAAACATCATAAATGTAGTTTATGGCACAATTTTAACTGGATCAAAATTATTTGACTTTTTCCATTGACTACCGCACATATAGGTCCCATGGTGGTCCAGTGGAAGCGGAGGAACTTCAGCTCAGCTACAGAGGAAAAAAAAGTACATTTTCATTCATAAAATCTGTGAAGAAACAATCACGATAACATTCATTCAAAAAGCTCATCATGGCTGCACAAAAGGTCTGTTACATTCCTAATGTAATATCTATATTCTGACAACTAAAGTTGTAAATAAATAAACAACTTAAATAAGTTAAAAATCAATTATCATTAATGGCAGCAATAACAAAAAAAACACTCATCAAAATGCTGATTAATTACGTAATTAAAGGTTTAAAGAGAAGGACATTATAGTTTTTTTGGTCACAAAGAAAAAGATGACAAAAATAAGTAGGTTTAGGTCAGTGTTAGAAACTGTCTAAAACTTGTCAAATCAGAATTATCAAGTGAGTAAATAACAACATTTAGTCATGAGAAAACATTAGTGTATTAGCAATACTCAAACATGTTAGTCTTCTATGGTATAAACAACTGTAACGACCATTTATTAATAAAAATGATCTTGATATTTGGCAAAAATAACAAGCGATCATTTGGCCTCATTCGAGCTGCCCTGAAAAAGTTACAAGTTAAAGGAACTTGGAGACCAAACAGAAATTTGGGAGAGAAGCTGCTTTTACAAAATGCACGATGAAGATGTGAAACGCATCAATTATTTAAAGCTAGCCTTTTTAGAGAGGATTTCTGTGTGTGTGTGTGTGTGTGTGTGTGTGTGTGTGTGTGTGTGTGTGTGTGTGTGTGTGTGTAACAGGGAGGGACATTCACATACCAGCAAGCAACACAGTGATTTTCACCCTGCAGGAACCAATTCGATGTATGAATCACATACTTTGTTAGTTACGGAGACCATGTGCTGTCTCATCACTCCGATGCAGAAAAGGTCTCTTTATTGGTCGGTGAAGTTTTACTTAATCTAATTTTGTGTACCTTCTAAACCCCACCTGTCAGAATCCATCATACACTGACAGTCACTGTACGTTGTTTTATTTTAGCATCTTGTTATGGCGTGCAACATGTCTTAAATATGTGATGTAAGTGAGTTATCTCTGCAATAACTGATGCACGCTAACATCTATCTGTCGGCCTATTTGTCTGTTTTATATCCATCTTAATATATTACATTTCTACTGCTGTAATAATAACGTGCAATTATCAAACCAGGAGTAGAGACGGCAACATGTTTACGCAGACACAACATCTCCTGCTGTTAATTTAGTTCTCAAGAAGAAATCAACAAATACCTCATGTGATAAATCAACTGTTATGTCTCATATCCCCAAGAGCAGGAAGAAAAGATTCGGCCTATATTGCACCGCTGCACGCTGAATGTACGCTCTAATGGATGAGGCAATATTACCAATTATCAAACGGTCCAAATCTACCTCATTTCTGCACTGCCTGGTGTTGTTTCTGCTTTTAGGCAAATTGTTCCAGCCACAGTAATAAAACTGTTTCATTACGAGAGCAGAGAGGAGGCTTCTCTTTGTCCTCCAGCGCTGCCTTCTAATGACCGTCCACATGGAAACGCTGGATTAATTAGCAGCTGGATACTAGAGGGGTCAGAGGGTGTGTGTGTGTGTGTGTGTGTGTACAGTGTGTGAGAGATTTCTCCAACTGACAACAGCACATTACATGAATGATCCATTTTCTGCTCTAGATGGATATAATGTGAGCTGGTGGAAATGACCATTAGTGACACATGGTGGGTACATACCTTCTCCCAGTGCACGATCTCCCAGGCACCATTTCTCAGTACTGTAGTGAGAAATGACAGAGACGGAGGAAGTTGCAGTTAGAAGAGAGAAAGAGGAAGTAGAAGAGACAAAGAACATAATGAGAGCCTTGTGACAATGCAGACAATCAGGTTTTTATTAAGGCCTATTTTACTGGTTGGCAACAGAAACACGTCTGCATTAAATACAATAGCATGTTCTCTGGTAAAACCAACGACACACAGAGTTTCCAATTCAAAAAACCTGAAGAACAAATGGTTTTCAATACCTTGACATTCCTTTTTGTTGACAACACTGTCAGCATTGTGACGTTTCTGTAAGGAAGAAAAGACACACATATTATCCTTTGTTGTACATTATCAAAAAGTAACGATAAACAAACAAGGGAGAAAAGAAGCTAACTACCCTGGGTGACAAAAGCCTAAAGTCTGAATTTTATAGTAGAGCAGAAGAGGCTGACACTGTATAGCACCACGTACTACAGTGAGAAAGGGAGCTGGACCTGCAGTCTGCAGTTACACTCACTAGGACTTCACAACCTTCACAATGTACAGAGTAGTGCCTTCGTCCAGTGCCCCCTACAGCACCAGGCAAGAATAGAGTTTTTACACTGGTGTCCCCAATAAGAAACCGCCTAATCTTGGTAACGCTGATGTGTAACTCTTCCCATTTGTAACTCAGTTTACACAGGAGGGAACAAAGTAGGCACATCCATAAAAACTTTTCAGCAGGCACTGGAGCAAACCGAGACATTACTGAAGAAAGTAAAATCTGCACACTTCTTTTCTCCCACAATTTCCCTTTATTAACTGTCGCTGTGCAACATTTTGATCAATCAGATCTTTCACAGGCATATACAGTATTAACAAACATCCATCCGTCTGTCCATTTTTATCCGCTTATCCAGGCCAAGCAAAGCACCCCCAGACGTCCCTCTCCCCAGCAACGCTTCCCAGCTACTTTCCAGATGACCTATGTAATACCTCCAGCGTGTCCTGGGTCTGCCCCGGGGCCTCCTACCAGTGGGACGTGCCAGGAATGCGCCCAGGAGTTATCCTGATCAGATGCCCAAACCACCTCAACTGACCCCTTTCAACGCGAAGAAGCAGCAGCTCTACTCCGAGCTCCCTCCAGATGTCCGAGCTCCTTACCCTATCTCTAAGGCTGAGCCCAGCCACCCCACACAGGAAACTCATTTCAGCTGCTTGTATCTGCGACCTCATTCTTTTGGTCACTACCCAAAGCTCATGACCTTAGGTGAGGGTTGGGATTGGTCACTACCCAAAGCTCATGACCTTAGGTGAGGGTTGGGACATAGATGTGCCAGTGTGGTTTTATACACACATATATATATATACACACTTATTTACGTACCTATTTTTCTATTTATTTTGTCTGTTTATTTACCTTTCTATTTTTATTTTTATTTTATTTTTTTCATTTTTCTTTCTCCTCTGATTATGTTTATATTTAATATTGAATTATATGCTACGTGGTTCAGCTCACTTTAGGAAGGGGTCTATGGAACAGGGAGGGTTGGGTGGGAATTCAGGGTGGCTATTAAAAGTAAAAAAAAAAAAAAAAAAAAAAAGAGAATTTTTTTTTTTTTTTTAAATCACAGGTTTAAACAACTGGAATACAAAATAGTACAAGGCTCAGAAATAACTTTTAAAAGTGTTTGCCAGGCTGGCAACCAGCATCCGTTTGTGGTTGCCAAAACTGAAAACACGGTTGCCATCTTTAGTCACCTTGTATTTTGAGTAATTAAGATACAAATATGCATTTAAACATCATCTTAATTAATTAATTAATTAATTAAATTACTATGTATGAAAGCTTTTTACAATAACTTCTTTGTAGTTTTTGTTTTATCTCATTATATTATTGATCTGTTCTGATCTACTCCTTCAGGTTCATCTGCTTTACTGTCAGTTAAATCAATGTGCACGTTTGTAATATTTGTTAATGGTGTTTGTGCCTGAAGAAGATCTGATAGATTAAAGCTTTGCACAGCAACAGTAAATAAAAGAGACTTTTTTGCCATGACACTCCAGCTTACATAAACAAGATGGCCTTTAAGTGCTCAAAAAAAAGAACATTTTGAACATCTCTGATTACATGAAAATAATCTGCAGCTGAAGTTCATGTGATTCAATTAAAAGCACCAGAACATCTACTAAACGGACCTTGTGGAAAGATAAATTTTCAATACTCATCCAGCTTTACAGGACTAACCAATAAGAGAAAGAATATGCTGGATTAAAGCGGTGACATAAAGTTTGTGACATGGGGCAGCCCTGATGGAAGCTTCTGCATCTAAGGAGTTACAGTTAATTTCATAGAAAATAGTAAAACAAAAATGAAACAAATTTGAAAAATGTGGCAGGAAACATGTGATCCTTATTTCACCATCGGACAGTAAATAGTGTACAGTATTTTACAAGTGGAGTCAACATACGAAGGGAACAAACTCTCCTATATGTACTGTCTGTGAGCACATCAAAACACTAATCAGCAGTATTATTTCCCCTCATGTCCCTCTTGTCTGCTGAACAGTCATGCAATCAACTGTGACTTCAACAGCTGATTCCAAGGGACAGCTTGTCAACTAGCATCACGCTGAGTAATAATGTGTTGCTGGGTCCGTCTCATATAAATAATCACTGTGTTTTACAATGTGGCTTCCAAAAGCAACATGTGCTGCACTTGATTAGTGAAGAGAGGACGTATCCACTCACGTCCATGCTAATAATCTGTTTACTTTGAAGATCCGTTATAATTTAGTCTCATTCGAATTCAATTTAAAGCTCATTTGGGTAATTTGGCACACTGTACTGTACATTTCAGGAGGAGGAAAAAGTGTTTACTGAAAAACCAGAGCAGCTGAAGGTGAAGTGGGTTGCACCAATACACAGCTGCTAATGAAGGAGAGGTATTCACTCTCCTTGGCTTGATTTCTCCAATGACCTGTGGACTCAATCCAGCAACATTACAGTAGCAAAAGCATCTGTCTAATGCTACAGCTGCCATTACCCAGTCATATTAAAGCTTGTATTGTAAAGTCCCTCTGAACAACAACCATTATACAGCAACAAATAAACTGAATCTGCTCTAAAGGCTTTGTTTTCAAAAAAGGCACAAGAGCAGTGCCCAGCATCCAACCTCATGTTTTCCAGGCGTTTAAAGACGCAGCATGTGTACGACCTCTAATTTCCAGGACTGGTACCTGCGGTTATTCCACAGGCTAGTTAATAACATGTCGGGCAGGAAATCCAAAGTGTGGGATCATTTTGAGAAGGTGAAGGACGAACCCAAGGTGATATGTAAACTCATCTTCATTGGTCGACTACAAACATGACGTATCATCTGAAACATGGAAGTAGCTACATGCCCATTAGCCACTTAGCACAATCATTACTGCTTTGCCGACAGCATCATTAACAGGCGGCTTGCTCAGTGTGTGACGTGCACTTGTAGATAAAATATAGGCCTATATTAATGAAGGTTCATTAGTACGGTTTTGTATTTCTCTGTAATGTAGCACAGTGTTAACAATGTTACTGATACTATTCTTTCTCACAACTTCAACTCAAAACATTGTGTTGCCCCGCCCAAAATATATCATTTAATAATTACATTAATATCATAAACATGCAGGCGACTAGTCGACTAATGGCCCTTGATTACGACTCTTCAAAGCCACCAGACTAATTTTACCTCACTGAACACAGGAGTTGCTGGTTTACCGCTGCCTTAATCGATAGTTTGTGTTATTGTGTGACTTTGGTGAATCTAAACTAACCCTTTAAAACACCAACGTCACACAATAGCACAAATTAGCTAACTGATCAAGGCAGCCGCTTCTGTGTTCAGCTATGCTAAATAACTGTTTTTTCAATGGAGTCTGGCTTTGAAGAGAGAACAGATAATGCTCACTTTCAGTTCAGTTTCCCATCAGAAAGGTCTGTCTGACAGCAAAGTACAGCTGTGAAAATCTTCTAAATATAGCATACACTTACGCTGATATTGATTTTCATCAGTATTTCCATCACCTACAGTAGGTAATACACTGACTATGAATAGCTACCTCAAACAACTCTGCTTCAAAAAAATCCCAACTATCCCTTTAAGTCCCTCTCTCTCTGATTTTATATTCCAAAGTGTCTGTTTCTTACTCTTTTCCTCTCTCTGGGCTCCAGTTGAATCAAATTGGTTTTAATATCCCTGCAACATGCTGTAGTGTCTAATGAATTGGCTGGCTGTGTCTGTGGGCTTCAGCCTTTTACCCGCTGCACTATACCCAGAAAAAAAGTTTTGCAACAGTAGAGACCTTTACAAAGCTCATTCATCATCCCCTGTGCAAGAGCTGTCAGCTAATTTCATTCATCCACACTATCTGCTCTGGCTGCACAGACCCTCCTCTATTTATAAACCTGTAGTAGGAGTGAAACTGTATTTATATACATTTCTCCCCTACTTTTCCTGCCTTTCTCCCCTCTCGTATTTTTTCTCTGCCTCTTCCTCTCTTGCTCCTTTGGTCCCAACGGATGTGCAGAAAGGGAGATGTACTGTATTTAGATGATGTGTGTAATCACAGCGCAGTGGAGGGCGAGTAGCATGCAGAGGTTATGCGTAAATACTGCAGTATCAGGCCTCTGTAGACTTCAGCCATAGAGGGGGGAAAACTGAAAGCAGCAAAAGATAAAAGGGTAGAGCATCTGCAATGTTACCTTGATTAACCTGCTAATATGGCTTCAGCTAATATGATGCAGTAGTGACGGAACCACACAACAAGAAATCTGTGGGCTTTCTGCTGCTGTTTTCATAGTGATACTGTGTAAAAGTGCGCCACACACCATTTTGATTCACACTATTACATTTCAGTTTGTGGCATTTAAAGCCAAAAAGAGAGTTGAACAGCTCAGAACAGCCTGAGTCTGCCGCAGCAGAGACAGCCAGCAACACGGTAATATACGGCTGGCTGTACAGTGTGTGTCCATAGTGCATGATTCATGAAGTTAGGGGTCGATGTTGCCCTGTCAGGTCAACTTGTGAGGGACAGCGCAGTACAGGGAACAGACGTGTGTGTGCAGGTGACCTTCAGCAATAAAGACAGAGTCATCACCACTCTGTTCCCATGTTTTTCACAACAGGCCGAGAGAGAAAGTGCTGCGCTGGTCCCTTCAGCACGAGATAGAGGCTAATAGTATAGAGTAACTGTCCACTGGGACCTGCATAGAGGATCGCATTGCAGGGTCACTGCAATACAGTACAATGCAACATTCCCTCGCTTAGTTCAAATGGGCCTGAGGACTACTTGCCAGCAGAGAGAAAAACATATTTTGAAGCCTTTAACTTGTTGGAAAACAAGAATTCATGCAATAAAAAGATGCCACATAATAATACTGACATCAATCTTTCACACTAGGGCTGCACAATACGTTTTTTATTGCCATTTGGATGTTAAAAAAATGTATTCTGTGTGTCAGCACTATTTTTCAACACTTGCAAGTTCATGCGTCATGTGGTTGAATGTTAAATGTTTCTTTCCCTAGAATAAGTGGGGACGAATTAAAGGATTACATCATAACTTAAGATTTTGTGTTTGTTTCTTGTTCTTGGTGCTTTCTGTAAGTGTATACTGATAAAGTACTCCATTATTCTGAACCTGCCTTTTACATAGGCATCTGTGGCCCTCTCTTTTAATATTCAGCCTGATTTTCAGCTTATCTGTCATTTTTTGCACTATTCAGAAGATGTAGGACTGTCCGATTGACGATATTCCGGCTGTTATTAGGAGTTAGTGGAATGAGGAGGTTTGTGATTGGATTTCAGGCTTTGTTCTCGTCATATATATACTTTAAGTTTGATACTTGTTGCGATTATGCATTGTGTAATACTGTTAAAATTGAATAAAAATCTTCTTCTTGAAGAAAACTTCTTCTTGCACCCCTACGCGATGATTGAAGAATCCAAAAACAAAGAGAATTCTTGATGAATTGAAGTCATAAGCGACTGCGTTTAACAACAACAAAACTATATCAAAACATCTCTTTACAAACTCTCCCACAACTCATGCAGAACAATCCAAGTCTCATTTATCCAGCTATATGCTAAGTACTTCCCAAACAGCCAGCCCCTTTCTAATGGGGAACTGAACGCAAAGTGAAACTTATCTATGCTTTCTTCAGAGCCAGACTCCATTGAAAAAAACGGTAATTTTACCTCACTGAACACAGGAGCTGCTGGTTTACCACTGTTTGTAATATTGTGTGACTTTGGTGTGTAAAACGTTAGTTTGGACTCACCAAAGTCACACAATAATACAAACTACTGATTGAAGCAGTGGTAGACCAGCAGCTCCCGTGTTTGAAATGGATTAGGATTTCAAGGTGGGCAGGAAACCCTTCACAAGGAGGAGAATAGGGAAGGAAGATACTTGTTGTATCGCCTCTTACTGTGTGAAAAGGAAAACAGGATATAACTGCAAGGCTGCCTGCTGACATCAACAAAATGACGCATGAACTCCCGAGAGTTGAACTCTTGGACGACCTCTCACAAGAGTTTGACACAAGACAGTTCAGTCATTGCAAGTAATATTTACGATATTCAACAATGTTATCGCATATTTTCCTCATATCGTGCTGCCTTATTTCATACTAAATAAATTGCATAAGCTTTTCTCAAGCATCTGCTCAACAGTTCAGACATGCCCAAGGGCAGACAGTTGTTTTGTTTTGTTAGTACTAACTGCCTTTGTGCATGAGCATTCAGTATCTAGGTTAATTGACTGAATGAGTACTGCGGGTGCAGTAGGCACAGCTGTGACCTCTGAAATGAGCGTGTGCAGATGCATGTCTATGTCTGACGATGTGTCTATATGTTGGGGAGCATCCTGCTGTGGTCTCATAACCATCAGTGCCTCCTCCCTGCTGCACAGGGAACAGCTCAGGACACACTGTACAGTACGAGACAAAACAAAAGCTCACACCCTCTATAGGGGGACTGTCTCTGCAAGGTAAGGTACATCACTCCAACTGAGAACTACTGACGTACTTTCCTGGTAAAGAAGCATAAAACTTTCAGAGAATTTAATGTTACTTTATGTATTTCATGTTGAGTTTATTAATGTAATTTATGGATTAAAATGACTTCCTTTGCACAGACAAATTGAGGATAAAACATTTCTGCTCTGCAAACATTTTTACCACACTTTACTAAATATAGTCAATGTAGCTGCATCCATACTGTCTACGTTCATCAACAACCATGATGGTCATAAAAGTTGATCAAAAGTTTGATTGCCTTTTTATATCTGCAGAGTGAGTGATCTGATGTGTACATGTCTGAACCCTGCAGTAACGATGCTTTTCTAGGGCATATTAGGGCTTTCAGGCAATATCACTTCTGTGAGATAATATATCCTTCTGTACATCTTCAAGCCATAAATCCAATCAGTATGCTCTATAGTACTTTGAGGACTAAAAGGTCTTCATGATTTTTAAAGTACAAGTCAAAATTTCTCATTGAGAGCAGGATCTTTGAACAGGGTGAAACAAACACTGACACTGGTATCAAATAATATCTGTCATTTGTCTTACCAGATCCTCAATAAACTCCTTGACAGCAGCCACAACCAGGATGAAGAGCAGCGGCACCAGTGTGGTCCAGCGACCAGTGGGAGACACATCTGGGATTTGCTAAAAGACACACACAATTTTTCAGAACATAAGAATATTACAGAAGCTGACCACAATTTCTGGGTACTTTCATGGCTCAAAATAAGGTAAAGATTATACTTCAACCAGCTCCAGTCCCAAACCTAACTACTTGTTGGCACCTTTAAAAGGATGATGGTAGCCAACAGAAATTCCCTTTTCTTCACACTATTTTTGACCTGAATTAATGAATGGTTTTGTCAGCTCTTTCACAAGTTTAAGACAGTTTTAGATTGAGAATTGTGCTTTTTTAAACATACACATTAGGGCTGCAACAACTAATCAATTAAATCAATTAAAATCTATTATAGAAAAGTTGGCAACAAATGTAATCATTAATTAATTGGGTCTATGTTGCACAACATGCACTGTGGCAACATCTGCTAAGGTGGAAGCATTAAGCTCGCCAATGCTGCACCTCGTGTAGCTCACATGATGAAGTACAAGAGCAAGCTGTCTCTGAAGCAAGCTTCTGTTGTGAGGAAATAAAGGATTCACTTTAGATTGTGTCTGACTAATGACATGAAATATCGCATAAACTCCAGTGACACACTTTAGCGTTAGCTACTGTAAATCTGCCACCTGCAGCAGATTTGTGTCCATTTTGACAGACAAATGCACAAAAACAGGTTAATTTAAAAACAAATGTAACAGACAGAAATAACTTCTCATGTTTCTGTCTGTTTTGTGATAGATGAATGTAGCCGCCAGGCCCCTGGTAAAGCTATTTTAAAGCTAACGCTTGATAAAGCTAAGGCTCCTGGTAAAGCTATTTTAAAGCTAACACTTGATAAAGCTAAGGCTCCTGGTAAAGTTATTCTAAAGTTAACACTTGATGAAGCTAATGTCTGGCTACACTGATAACCTGTAATTGTGCATTTGTCCATCAACACGGACACAAAAATTAGCTAATTAGCGAACTTATGTCAGAAAGACACTTAAGTATAATATAACGTTTTGGAGCATTTGGAATATTTAATGCCATTAGTCAGAGACAGTCAAAAATGAATCACTTATTTACAAAAAAATAGCAATATCTGATAAAACATATAAATTAGTTGGATTTCACTTTTATTCTCAGTGCATGGCTACACCTCCAATGTCCGTTTACTTAGTTTTGTATTGTAGTGGTCTTATCTGTAGCCTGCATTTACTTTTTTATTTGGACGTTGTTTGAAGGAGCATTGTACAAAAAGACAAGGAGCAAGTACTGTTTTCTAACTAAAATGCTGCAAATAAGAAATTCTAGATTTTTTGCTTTTTTCCAATAGATAATTGATTAATCTCAGTAATATTTAAGAGATTAATAAATTATCAAAATTGTTGTTAGGTGGAGCCCTAAAACAAACAGACACACAGTTGGTGGTGTCATCATTAGCATCAAAGTGCTGTGCTTTAGTAGCCTGGTTTCGGATCCATGAGTCACCACCACTAACACAAATGTTGTAACAAGCATTTGACAGACTCAAAACTAAATGCAAACTCTTTAGTTAAAGGAGAAACATTCAGCACAAATAACTTTCTTAGTGCTATTATAATGCTCTCCTCACCACTGAATGTTTAATGATTTGGCTATTTTAAGTCTTTCAAAATTAACAGTCTCGTAATTAAAGCCGAGCGAGGGCCACAGGAGACCGTCACCGTTATACTGCTGGAAGGAAACTTGAACAAAATAGATCTCTCGTCTCCCTCATCTGCATAGATGTTTTATTCAAGGTCGCAACATCGACATGGCAGGTAATGAAGATTCACACTGGCTGCTTTTCAAAACCGCTACTTCAAGGTCACTGGATAGAGCCCTTTCCCATCCTCAAAGCTCTCATTAACGTAGGGTAGTCTGTCAGCGCGGATATAGGTAAAGACAGAATCTGAGCTCCATGCAGCCTTCCTTCTCTCATTATTTAATCTTTACTGTGAAGCTGTGGATACCTGAGACATGGATTTTGGCTCCTTTGAATCGTGTAGTAATGATCGGTGTGTTGAGGCTTTAAGTATCCTTAAAAGGGATTAATGCTGACCTACAGTACGCAGGCAAACCACTGCAAACTTCCTTTAGGCTGTAAAGTCTTTGTTCTGCTGGTATCGAAATCAAAACAGCGCCAGTGCTGTTAAGATCTGTAGCTGCTGTTGGGCAGTAATCAAAACATGAGCAGCGCTAATAACCAGGGACTCTCTGTCCAGGAGAAGCTTATTTCTTTAACAAATCTGATGCTAAAGATTTTCACATCACTCCTGCTCTTCTACTTGTGGCTCCACATCAGTTGGAATAGTATTTGAGCGTGCTGCCTTTGTCCCATGTCGCACCACTACACTGCAGCATAGTGGTGGGGGGTACAGTGAAGGATCAAAATACAGCCACGCACGGCACCTCATGCATTTCCAAGGCATGTAATATGTGGTATAGTGCGTTGAGCCTGCAGGCAAATCTAGTTTCCCTTTAAAGCAGGCACACATAGTATTACATGTATTATTCATTATCAGGATATATACAGTACTGTGTCTGTGTGTATGTACGTTTGTGAGAGTGAGATTGTCTGTGCGTGTATGGAATTACAGACATGATCTTTGGAGATGGTGACTAGGTCATGGCAAACAGTAATGAGAACAAAGCGGAGACGTGCGATGATTTAACATTAATAAAGGTAGTTTCTTCGTATGTCAGAGAAACCAGCACATCTTACCTGCAACAGTGCAATGAAGAGAAAGAAGGCGTTGGCTGCCCTCCTGAACTGTGAGTAGAGGAAGCGTGGGAGGAAGGTGAGGACATTATATTTGGCTGTGCTGCAGACGCCATCAAGCAGCAAACAAGGCCACGGGTGGAGGAGGGAGCCGGAGAGAGGGAGACAAGAGAAAAGAGAGACAAACGGTTAGTTCTCAGAATCTGCTCACATTTCATCTAATCTCGCCATTCCTTGCCCCGCCCATTTCAGAAAGTCTTTCCTGCAGCACAGACAGGTGCGCCTGTGTTTGTGTGTGACACTGACAAACAGCAGAGACCAGTGGACTCAGTGATCATAAAGAATAATTAGGAGGAAGAAGGGAGCTGGCGAAGGGGTGTAAAGAGCTTCTGGCAGACGTGAGATATGTTGCCAGTGCTGCAGAGGGGCTGGGTAGGGTGGGGTTGGCGGTGATGGTGGTATATTGAGGCTGGTGGAGCTTGAGAGTCAGACCTCCAGCAGTGTGATTTACAGCCGCGTTGAGGGCCCAGTCAGAACAGCTACTTTAGGGGAACATATATGCCATGATGTATGCCAAGCCACTGGCAGTGCTTTGCTTGCTCACTCACGCACGCACACAAAAACCGTCACAAATACACACGCAGAATATCAAAGAGGAAAGCCTCCAACCCATCTAAAGGGGGTGAAGCATATGGAGGTTAACATTAGTGATATCACTGTTTCATTCTTGTTAGACTGAATCAAACATGACGAGCACACTTGCAGCTTTTTTCACTTGTGGAACGTCCTCGAGCACGATGAAGAGTTATGGGGAAAAGGGCTAACATTAAACTGAGTTAGCACACAAAATTTAAAAGGAGTTTTACATTCACTGTCGTCCTGACTGCCTGGTACAGCAGAGCTGTCCACAGTGAGTGAAAGGGACAGAGTGACGGCGAGTGAGTAAGAGCAAGGCATTGTTCTGACAGCAGCACCATAATACCAGCCTCACAGAGGAGCCTGACGAAGAGCCGTGGCAGAGCAAGGGTCAAGAAAGGGTCAGCTTTGTGTCACTCAACAAAGTCTAGTCTTTAAGTGGAGTTATTTCAGATTCTGTGAAAAGAAAGGAAAAACATATAACCTCTGAGTCGCCTGTAAAAACTACAGTTTAAGTCTGATAGATGCACAGGGTTTCCAGTCACTCATCTACCATCATATGAGAGGTCTGATCGATTCTACTCAGGCTTGATTGCTTATCACTAGTGACTAAATGGTAAAGTTTGAATTTTTTCATATTGGATTTTGGTGCCTTAATTTCCCCAATCCCATTTGAGCCACATGATTTTGAGATTGCACAACTTGAAATGTCACAAAAGGAAATACAAACCAAATCAATTTAGCTCGATATCTTTCAGTAATTTAAATTGAGTAGTATAAACATGTCGGCTGTTCAGTTTATTTAGCTTATAAAGTTAAAATCCTTCCGGCCCTCGTTTGCTTTTAAAGCTGTGTTTAGGTGCGTAGGGTGATGTTTACAGTAGTTACCTTTGCGTAATGACGTTATTTAAATAGACAAACACATGACATTCAAACAGATTTGACCCTATTTGGGTATTTCCACAGGCCCTGTGGGCATTTGAAGTGAATTTAAAAATAGCTAGCATGAGGACAGCGTCTTGTAACACAACAAAGAAAAAATAATCCATATACAGGCAGTTATAATATTATATGGAAGCAGTATTATGACGAGGTTGCTGGATATCATGAATTGTGTGTTTATTTATGTGGTACATCATCATCATCATCATCATCATCATAAATAGAAGGTCAAAGTTTGCCGTCATAAACTGGAAAGCAAATGGAAAAGCAGACTGAGCTATGCAAATACCATAAATGGATGTGTGTTTGGTTTGCAAATGTCAAAGCAAACCAAGATAATGTATGTGTGTGTTTGTTTGTGTGTCAGTGGGGGAGAATGTGTGTAATGGATGACGTGTGTGTGACATAATGTATACTCCTCTCAGGCTGTTACTGTCACTTGCAGTATTTCTGTAATTTCCAATTTCCAAGTGGATCATCTGGTTTTCTTTTTTATGAACGCTAATCTGAGCAGATCATTTTAATGTTGGTGACCCCACTGGGTATCAGTCAGAGAGCCTGATAGTGCTAATGCATTGTTACCGCCTCAGCCTGTCTCTGGAGATACAAAGAGATAGCTGCTGGTAAGGCTCTGGTTAACGTTTAGCCTCAAGGCCCTGCTGGCGTTATCATTTCTCTCCTCCAATATATCTGTCATTGTGTCCTCATCACCTGTCTTTCTCTCCTTATCACTTTATTTTCCTCACTCCATCCTTATTTCTGGTCTCAAGGGGTAAAGTGTGCCGTGTCCTACTGTCTAGTTACTCCTTAACACTGTGTTACTTCCTCCTCTGACGCAGGGCAAGATAAAGAGCTCATTTAACACTCTGCTTAATGGATGATTATGGATCGTACATTTTATTTCCTGGCAGTACTCTGAGGATCAAGAGGATGTGAGAGAAGCGACTCCTCTACTCCCTCACAGATATAGTGAAACAGCAGCCATCAGAAGAACTTTTAACATCTATCAACATTTCCAGCACAGTAGAAAGGTTTGACACTGCAGGAAATCATTATGAATGTCTATGTCTTAGTAGATTTGTGTAAGTTAAACAACTGTCAGCTGAACATTTGACATGTCAGGAAGTTTTGTTGGATTCCTTTTTTAGTCGCACCTTACACCTTTTCTAAGCAATGAAACATCCAAAAAAACTACATGAAACACAGCTCTTTCCCCATGAATTTTAAACATCTATAGGTGGATTTAAATGCAATTAAAATGATGCTAACGTCTCCATAATTCCACATGTGAAGGGCACTGAAATCACTTAACACACAAAAAGAGGAACCCTGAGGGGAGCCAACAGGTGATAAGGACGTTCTGCACCATGTCTTGCAAGACTTCCATTATTTGCAATGACAGCAGATTACGTTATTTAAACGACGGGATTAAGACCCACCCATGGGCCGTGGTTGACTCTAAATGGGCTGCCAGGGGCCGTGAATACAAACCAACATTAACCAGCTGTTGCCAGATGAAGACTGTCACAGTAAATAAGCTTGAAGCTCACCTGCCTGTCCACAAACCTGTGTGTTACTTTTGAATAAAGATTATTTAATTATTCTTCCAGCTCAACTGTAGGGCCCAAAAAAATTTAATTGGAATTGTTTAGCACTTTTTAAACAAGCACTATACTCACTTTCCACAATTAAATGCATTATATTATGTTGGGGTTTCCATTTATTTTAGAGGCTAATCAGTATTTTTGACTATAGAAATAAGAAGGTATTTTGAGTCTTCATTCTAGGCAGTCATTTTTCAGTTTATCATAATTAAAAATATAGGACTACTTTGCCAATAAGCATGTTTGTTTTATCTAAACACGGCTTTAACAGGAACAGAAAACATGACTGAAGATTTAACAGTTGATAAACTCTGGGTTACCGCAGTAGATTATTTAGACAAGTAGATAAGAGTAGTAGAGTTTCATCACAAATTTAATTCTTTTTTTACCACATGTAAATGACAGAAGTTCTTCATCATTTTCCAGATTGAAATTTTACTTCCATAAAAGCAGATTTTAAAAAAAGTTGACATACAAAAAAGTGACAAAACTACTGGGTTTTATCGCACTTGTCTCACACAGCACACTGCTTAGGTGGTCAATCTCTGCAGCGGGAGTTACACAAATATTCAACCACAAAAGCTATCATCAAATCAACCACAGCTGTTAGCAACCCACAGCTCATACAATCACAGTTACCTCAGACAGTTAACTTGCAGAAACCTTATATGAATCATAAAGTTGTTTTATCATCCTTATGAGTTAAATGCATATACATATATATATATATCAGAAAATCTATGGTGACTGTATGGTCGGACAGGTGGTTATATAATGTCTGACTTGGCATTAAAGATGAAACATCAGTCTCTCCTTGTCCAATTCATTTCGTATGCAAATATGACTGCACACGGAAGTTGCATAAAGTCGAACAACTGGTTGGATCAGTAACCTTTATGGATGAATGACCTCCTGTTTCACATCCTTTCCAGATACGTCTGTCTGTGTTTGTAACACTGCAAACACTGTACAAGCAGTACTGCAACACTAACTGTGATGGTACTGTTATTATGTTCATCATGTGCACAGTTAGGTTTTTAATTATGGTATACTGCTAAAATGAGAGGCTCACATTTGGTCATTAGGATTTACAAAGTGAGCCAGTGAGTTGATAAAGATGTATAAATACCACCTTGTGAAATGTGTAGCTCATGGTTAGGTGAGTAAGACAAATCAAGGTATTTGACTAATTTCACATGTAGTCACTGTGTGTATGGGTGATTGGCTATGTTAACATCCGCGCTAATATTCAGGTATTACTCCAAGTATGGCAATATTCTGAATTTGATGTCATGTCAACAGTTTAGGCCTTTTAACAATAGCATTTATAGCATTTTCCGAATAAGACATGAGGGATATGCCGAACTATTCGAAGTTTAATAGCATTCTTTGGACATCCATTTTGCGCATCAGGAATATACATCTCAACTGGTTTTTACCACAGTTTTCAACACACATGGTCGGCTCTGTTCATTGTCATGGATGCATCGTACACAAACCAACTCGCCAAGTTTACAAGGCTGAAGTAGAGACGGATGCCCAAAAGAAAAACCTACATTTCTGGTCAAAAGGGCAACACACCTACTTTTAAACATTATGAAAGACTTGGGTATCAACAGGTTTTTGGATACGCCCAAATATTGCAGACCTTTTCAAGAAGGTGGTTGAATGAAAGATGACTCTGCATCATCACACAAGAAACAAGATAAGAAAACTTTGAAAAATCCTATTGAAATACCAAGTGGCTCAACCCTGTCTATCTTTTTGTATTTTGACGTGATAAGTGGCATGTTAGGGCACGTTAATTGGAGTATCTACGGCTGCATGTCGTCCTGAGATCCCTCGGCTTAACATTCATTCACACCTGGACCCATCTAACCCTAATGGCACTCATGATGGCAGGGTGGGTCAACATGTGACTTCAACGACTCTGTAAGTGCTCACACATACACACGTTTTAAAGCCTGCGACTCTGAACCAGTCCATTAGAACTGAGGAAGCCTCTTGGATGAGAGGTGAGTGACACGTCTTCAAGAAACTCAAGTACGTCCATTTGCCTACGATATAGCACTTAAGAGTACCACGACCTGGATGACTAAGAATCTTCACCAACAATATTCATTGTCATTACTCATGTAAACAGCTTAGTAGGAATATTGTCTTTTTCAGAATAAGGGCAAAAATCAGAACATTTTGCGCATGTAAATGTCATTGTTTGTGTCCTGTGTGTCATGTCACAATTGTTCCTTGTCTTAAATAAGCAATACAATATTAGCATTATATAGATACACAGAAGTTAAAAGGTTTGTACAGCCACTCCTGTTTGCCATAGGATGAGCTGTCACCTCAGCAATAACTCATCTTAGCATTACAGCCAGATCTGCCAGCAGCCAGTTCAGCTGAATAAACTATCTAAACAATCCTCATGCATAGTATAGAGAGAACAAGGTGCCTGTTGTCTGAGGCAGGAGTCATATATGTGTTCGTCTGCGTGCTGGTGAGCTGTGACATATTCTGCAGGTAGCGATGCTGCAGAGGGAGAACGAGAGCGAGCGAAAGCGAGAAACCTGTGAGCTTGTAAGATTAGATTCACCATTTATCACAGCCCCTGCTCCTGTAAGAGTCTCCACAGGTCACTTTGAGACAGCAACCAATCCTTTTCAACAGATCAGATCTTTAGAGCAGCCTAAAGCGTGATGGGCCTTCAAGGTTCCAGATGATTATTTGGGCACATTGCAGAAACTATGAGGACAAAGAAAATTTCAGCAAAAGCCGTCTGCAAGCTGTGGACTTCACCGTTCAAATAATGCAGCAGCACTTAAACCTCTGAAATCATTTGACAAGACACAAGTTGGATGCATTACAGTCAGATCCGAAAGCGGTGGGTCGGAAACAAATGCGGCTTGAAAAGGCATTAACATGCAAGCTGCCATCCAGTTCACTGTGTGCTCAGAGAGAAGTCTGCTTTTTATCTCTAAAAACTGGGCTGCAAGCATTCAAACTTTTAAACATACTTCTGTTAATTTACATATTGCTAAAACTGGTATGTCTAACTAATTCTGACTCTGATTAAACTGGGAGGTGGAGCAACGACAGTCATATCTCAGATCAGTCGAATATTAAAGAATCTGTAACAATGATTTATTCCTGATCATTTTACCTGCCTTATTTTGATCACAGTGTTTGTGTGCTTCAGCTGAACGGAACTAATGTGATATTTTCCTTTATTTTTCAGTGAGGACAAGTCGCCCACTGAATTAATGAACGCCTCTGGTAAGGTCACAAAAATTTAATACACTTCTACTTTTAAAATATGCAGAGGTGCTCTTTCACGGCAAAGGCCATATTACTTAAACTTCTCTATTGCAATATCACTCAACCATCAACCATCTGCTACTGCAAACAGGCTAATAATGCAGTCTTGATTGCACATGCTCGTTGACCTGGCTCTGTGAATTATTAATAACCAAACTAAAATGATAGAGGTGATATCTACAGAATGACCTTAACAACAAAAATAAGGTTGATCCAGAGTAATTGAGTAAATTAAAGAAATACACCGGAGTAAGGAAGATATTCTGTCATTTTCTTAGCTGCTTGCGTCGCTTATTTGTCATGTCATTACACGAAGCTGAACAAACAAATAAACTATTAGCACACTTGCAATTTTCATTCATTATTCCTGTTCAGCTTATAGCTGCGTCTGCGTAAGCACATACATATCTCAGGCTGCTCATGCAGCAGGAATGCTAACAATAATATTCCTTGACAGAGGACGCCCTGACCCAACAAGCCTGACCTTTAATGCTAAAAGCACTGCACTCCTTCCAAGAGGAATAACAGGATAAAAAGGGCCAGTCTGGTTGATCTGGACTGAGGCGCCACTGGTGATACAAATCATGCAGGTGCTTATCAAATATGGTATCACTGAGGGTGTTGTCATGGTACCTGTAGGACAGCACCTCTCTGTGCTCATCAGATGTGCCTCCTCACATCAAAACCACTGTACACCGTTTTGACTATATCACATATTCAAAAGTCTGTATGTAAGACAAGATGAGGTAAAATATATTGTAGATCAGTCTCTCACTGCTTTGTAGAGAAGGACAGAGTTGGGGTTAGGGGGTTAACATCTTAAATCTTTTCTCCTCAAGACCAAATTTTTACAACATATGCTCACAAAGGCCCCTAAAATGGATTCTGAGTTTTCAACCCAGCTTGCCATCAGGAAAGTCTCCCCCAGGCTGACATTTAAGTAGCAGCCACGCAGTCTAGGCATGCTTTGATTCAACTGTTTTGCTTGTGATTCTGAAGGTTAATGTAGGGTTAAAGGCAAAGTGGCAAGTTATGCTGCAGGTCACCATGGAAAGCACTGATGGCCTCTGGGTTGTCACGACCAAGTTAAAAATAGCACCAACAGCAAAATCCTTCAGAGAATACATCTTGGAGTGTGAATTTTTAAAGCAGCTGGGATCAAATTTAATTTCAAGTGACATGGGAAAGCATCTTTAAAGCATGCTGTAAGAAATATACTGGGAATGCTGGATGATAAGTGATAGAGGCCAACCTTGCGTGACGAAGCCTTGGTGTGAAGGTTTATGTTCATGGCTAAAAGAGACAGGCGCCTTTACTCATCAGCTGCACATTAAACCTCAATAACATGAAGATGGTGTCTTGATCTTCTGCAGCAAATCTAAGAGAGGATATGTTACATTTTCTCAGCCTGTCACGATAACTACTTTTGTTAGATGATATATCGTCCCAGAAATAATGGCGAAAAATGATATTATCATTTTAAGACCATTTTATTCCACTGATACAATTTATTAACATAATAATGTAATAAAGTAAACCCTCTCAAAGAGCACTGAACCTTGAGAATATTCAGACATTGGAATGTAAAAAAATATTACTCAGTTTGAGGCTTAGTACAAAATTTGGCCAATGAAAACAAAAACAAAACCACATGATGCCTCTTACGACTAATAGACAAGCTTAGCTAAGCTCTGTGAACACTACAGTTACCTCCAAAATCTGTCCAGTGTGCTGCAGTTAGCTCGCAAGGACGTACGGTCTGGGATTTGGGCAGTTTGCTGGTGGACTTATGGAGTGTAGGATGAGATTGTTGGAGGGTAAAACTACAAATAATGGACTTTTTGGCTCATTGCTAGGACTTGGCGACCATCAGGACTGTACCTCTTCCACTCCAAAAGTGCAGCTGCAGGCTACGGTTAAGCTACGCTGTGTTGTCTTTGAAGAGATGTTTTATTTTTCTCCGGACTTGCGCAAGTAGGCGAGGGTGGGGAGCAAAAAAGGGTAGAATCACTGCACCCAAGTAATGGACGGGAAAACCCTGCTGTTTATTCTAACATCTTACAAACAAATATATAAATACAACAGGCAATATTACGTGTAGTGGTTAGCGCACTCGTCTTCCATGCGGAAGGTCCAGGGTTCGAATGATGCTGGGGTCGACGTCAGCAAAGGCATGCGGTCGCAAGAGGTTCCCACTGCCTAATCAAACAGATCAGATTCCTTAAGGAGGTATGTCGACATACAGTAGTGTGTCAGACCATTGTGCAATCCCATTCCTATTCACCACTGTGAGTGCACTGAGAGTTGACTTGAGGAGATATTGTTTCACAATGCAACGCAGCACACAATGCCTAGCTTAATGCATAGGGAAGAAACATATAAGATGACATGCATTTTACTTTGAAGGGGGTACAAAGAGACCACCACAGACCTAAAACCTTCTAGCATTACCACTGCTTGGGTGGTACTCCAGGGTTGATCTGGTGAAGCTATAAATGTGGACCACTAAAACTTTACTACTACCCAAGTATTAGGTTCAAATGGACTACCACCCAAGCAGTGGTAATGCTACATGTAGAATCCAAAAGGGGCTCACAATTGTCTCATATTCTCCATCAGTTCAAACAGTGCATTCATATTTCTCATTATATTCAACACATTTCCATAGATGCTACATTTCCTTACCTGACTCGATTGCTGCAAAACTTGGTGAACTGCGGCTGGTTGAGGTATATCATTCGGGCATCTTCTTGGTCAGCTAAGGACGTCTTTTCTGATGTGTCCTCTGTCTTTTCATATCCTGCGGCATGGGAGAAAGAAAAGACATTCTATAAGAAACAAAATCTGCCTTGAGCATAAACAAAAGTAAAGATGAAAAGGTGTTTTGAAGTGTTTGAGTTGGTGCGTGTCGTAAAGTCCCAAAAGGAGTCTTTGGAGTCTGTAAAAGGGAAGTCAGAGATTTCAACAGAGAAAACCGTAGAGACCACAGCTGACCTTGGTGCTTTAGAGGCCTTAGATATATGCGTTCTTGGTGCTGTGATGGATAAAGTTGGCATTGTGATATGTCTCATTGTTAAAATTTCACTTCACAACAATGCCTTTATTTTGTTGTGTAAATGGTGGAGTACACACAATGTACTTGTCATTGTTGGAGGCTACAATCACTGCAGCCTACACGATAAACCGAGGAGACATTTGTATTTATCTGTATGATACACTTGCCTTAGATCAGAAGCAATAATCTAACAGCAGTATAATGCTCAAATTATTATCTTAATGGAGTGAGAAGGTGCTTCAGAAAATATAACAGTGGGATTGCCAAATGACATTCACTGACAATACATCTCTCATTACCGCCTCCGCAGTGAATTGCCAACTTGGAGAAAAACCCTGTTATATAATAATAATACAGGGAATCACCTGCTTTATGTAAAACAGCCTGACTCAGAAACATTTACAGCATCTACTGTATGGAGGAAAGCAACAATTTAAGTACATCACATTTTGTCTGTTTTAGGAGACCTCAGTTTCAACGTGTGTGAAAAAATCCTGGTCAATGATACACGCCTTTGTAAAAAAAGGATTGTGACATGTACAGAGTATTTAGGAAATGTCAGATTACTTAAGAGACATTTCAGCAACCCCAACTGAAAACTGTCCAATTGTTGCTAGAAATTTTTGGGAATGTCCTGTCAAGATGGACATGCTGTTGACAAGAGCAACTGTGTGTCAATCAGTTACAGTAATGTGGTGTCATATCAAGAGCAGAGGTACAGCCCATGCACGACTCACTTAGTTCAAACCACATGTATAAAAGAAGAGCTTACAGAGCTTATTCACTCCTCAGTCAAATATTCTGCCTTATTTATGGAAAATGTTTGACTGTCAGAAGCTGCCACTCAATGCTGAAAAAAAGAATCAACAAACCCTCTGCTTAGATGGATAACACTCTTCTCTCCATCTCTGCTCTGCTCCCACTAGGTTCAACAAAGTGGGATGGAGCTATGTAGGCTAAATCAACACATCAAATGAGGGCTGCATGTGGGTCGCAGAAATGCTTATATATGTACCACATTTCCTCCCGTTTCTTTTTTTAAACCAAATACAAATATTTTTATTTTTTGATTGGCAAGAGGCATCTCTGTGTCTTCCTCAGGCGAGGTCTAAACTATCACAGATGGGCTGTTAACATGCATGCTCTCCATGCTGAAGACAGACAGGTGCTGCGTCATGAAAAAAGGATGTCTAGGGATGTTGTCTGAATATCTTGAGCCTCTCGCTTGAAGCTGCTTACTGCAGTGCCAGACGTCAAATAGACAACACACTGAAGAATCTCTCTATTGAACAGAGTAAGTCGCAAAGATGTACAAATGTGTACAAGGACATACAACCTGTATATTCAGTGTATGTACAGGTATGTCATGGTTTCCTGCTTATGCCCTGGTGAGGCTGTTCAGATCAGACGGATCATCCCTCAAATCTGAACATATATATTAAATATAATTTCAGCTGTTCATAAACTAATAAATAGCATTGCACAGACACTCCAGCTAGTATGGCAGGATCCACTTTAAGGGACAGTTCAACACAAAATGGAAAAATCTATATTTTTCCTCTTACCTGTAGAGCTATTTATCAGTCTGGAATGTTTAAGCATGAGTTGCTAAACGTTGGAGATATCGGCCATAGAGATGTCTGCCTTCTCTCCAATGTAATGGAACTAGATAGCACTCAGCTTGTGGTACTCAAAGCGCCAAGAAAATACATGTGAAAAACTCAACAGCAATGTCTCTTTCCAGAAATCATGACCTGGTTACTGAAGACAATCCACAGACCTTGTTGTGAGCAGTTTCATGTAGGACCTATTTCTTTCTACCGAACTACACCCGCCAACCGTATCACAGGCAGGAGGAAGCATGCATCTATTGGTATCTCACCTAGCACCACTGAGCTAGCGGACATTACAGCCATTAAGGTTTATCTCGAACTATTACAAGCCCGACCCTTTTGTCCATGAGTAGATGCAGATGCTCTTCAATATTTCTAGTCAATAAGTTCTGTGTTTCCACTAACTGTTCAGGAAGTCATTTTGTCAGTCTGGTATAACTGACATTGAATAAAGCTGATCCATCCATCCATCCATCCATCCATCCATTTTCATCCGCTTATCCGGGGCCAGATCGCGGGGGGAGCTGGCCAAGCAAAGCACCCCAGACGTCCCTCTCTCAAGCAACGCTTTCCAGCTCCTCCTGGGGGCCCCAAGGCATTCCCAGGCCAGATGAGATATATCATCCCTCCAGCATGTTCTGGGTCTGCCCCGGGTACTGCCTCCTACCAGTACCCAGAACACCTCTAACAGGAGGCATCCTGATCAGATGCCTTAACCACCTCAACTGACCCCTTTCGACACGAAGGAGCAGCGGCTCTACTCCGGGATTGGAAAGCTGATTCGTAAATTAACTGATTAGTCAACAGAGAAAAATAATTGTAAGCTTCTGGATAGCAGATTTAGTGCTTTGCTTTCTTTTATGTAATAGTAAACTGAACAAGTTAGCTGACTATTGGTCAGACAGAACAAGACTAGAGACAAGACAAAATTTCCCCTAAGGCTTTGCAAGATAGCTCTTTGCCTTTTTTCAGTATTTTCAGACATCTCATAGGTCAAACAATTAATCAATGATTACAACAGTTGTTAGTTTTCACTCCAGGCATTTTGTAGATAGAGCAGTTCAAGTTTGAGACTGACTTCTCCTTAACTTCTGTGACTGTGGACATGCTGGAAAACAAATGTTGTGCCAAACTTAAGTACCATTTGAAGCTGAAATATCTGACACATCTACAGAAACAGATTTGACCGGGATTATCTTGTTTGTAAAATGAGAAATGACAGAAACCGTATTCCTGAGGTTCACATTTCCCTTCCCTCGTGTTTTAATTGATACGTCTAGATTAGTGCCCTCAGCACTGCCAAGAGAGCACTACTGTAAAACTCTTAAGTCAACAGTTTCCCTTAGACTCTCAAGTTGCATGCATGTGATCCGCTGAATGCTGCGTAGTCTTCCCTATAGCATGTAGTAGTAGTGGTGTCGAGGGTTATGAGGTAAGGGCAGGCATAGCATAGCTTCCACAACGACAGATAAACCCTGGAGTTTAAAAATGGAAGGAAGGGACGTTCTGAGGCATGCTGGGAGGGGAACACAAGCAAGGGAAGCTGGCTGCTTGAAATATCAGCAACAACAACACACAGAGTCATGAGGTAGTGTAACCAGAGCCTCATACCGGATATGCCCCAGTTGCAACCTGCATGGCATGTCGTCCCCCTGCCCACAGTATTTCTCTTTTGTCATGACAAGTCAAGAGGAAACAAAAGGCTGCCGCAGTCTTCAAAGTCACACTTTCTCTGCTCTCTTTCCCCTCTCTCTCATTCTCACCTTACTGCTGGCACTTTCTCACTCATGTTACACAAACCCGAATCTTAAATTACCGCTCTTGTTATTTTAATGATCCACTTGGCTTTACATGGAGGATTACTGTAGGAGTGACTGCCAAACCTTCCTTCCTCCTACCATCATCTCCTGATAGTTTCGCTCCTTAGCATGTGCTCGGGGGCTAAAAATAACTGCCCTCCTGTAGTCATTTGGTCACCGAGAGAAACATGGCTCGGCTATCCCAGCCCTGTTATGCAAGACGTCAGATCAGCATAGGTGGTTTATTGGATTAGCGTGGTGGCAAAAGGGTGTGTGGATCCAGGCAGGAGATTAAAGAGTGGTGCCTGCTGCTTAAGTGGGAAAACTTCCTGCCATGATACCTGGCATTATCACTTGTGGGACCAATATAGCCCAGATGCCTTGTGTCCACAATATTAGGTAGTAAACTAGTGACTCCTTGAACTGAATGACAGTTCTGTTCTTTGTTTACAGTGGAAACATACAATACAACACTGCTTGCCAGATGTTTAGAGTACTTAAATCGCATGGAAATAGTAAGTAATATTGCGCACAACATCTAATAAATGTCCGTCCTGAAGGAGGCATCCCTACTCAGTTTCTCTTCCTGAGGTTTCTTCCATTTTTTCCCCATTAAAGGATTTTTTTGGGGGACTTTTCCCTTATCCGAAGTGTGGGTCAAAAAGGACAAAGGGTGTTTTATGTTGCTCAAGTTGTGAAGCCACTGAGGGAAATAGGGATTTATGATACTGGGCTACTTAAATAAAACTTTTCAACAGGTGTTTTATCTTTCACACGTAACAGGACACAGAGTCCAATTGAATTTTTGATTAGTGGTATCTTCATAGGATGTAAATTTGGCCCTTAGAGAAGTATAACAGGAGCTTTCAGGCCAAGCGTCAACACAGCACTACATAACATTCCTGAGGAGCTGATCCACTGATCCTACATCACCTTGGCGGTAGGAGGTCCTTCCTTGAGAGGAGGTAACTCCCCTCCTCCTTTCTGTAGGCCTAGTCTCTTTCATCTGAAATGAAAACAGAATTTGCAGCCAAGAGCTCACCTGGTGACACTGGGAAGACAGGTGGTTTGGAATGAGTAACAGCACTGAGTAAAGGGGAGGGAAAGGACATTGACTCAAAGGCATGCTACCTCACTGAGTTTGGACTGGATGAGGACAGGGCTGCATGATTATGGCCACAACTATGATGTCATTTTTTTGTTATGTATTAGTCTTTGTAAGAAACAAAACTCTGTGTCCTTGGACCTGTTGTTAATTTGGTTATTTAAGCACAGCAGATATTCTGTAAGAAATAGTTTGCTAAAGTTGCAGCACAAAATATAGTTTCAATGTCAGACAAGATCCCTACCCTATACAAACATCAATAATGGGGGGCACGGTGGTGCAGTGGTTAGCATTGTTGCCTCACAGAAAGAGCGTTCCTGGTTAGAACCCAGGGTGGGGGAGCCCCTCCACGCAGAGTTTGCATGTTTCTCCCCGTGTCAACATGGGTTTTCTCTGGGTAGTCCAGCCACTCCCCATCTCTCTGTCCTTGTGTAACTATCAGCACTGCCTAATGAGGGCATACAATGCCCCCAGAATTATGAGCCAAATTCAGAATCTCAATTTTGAGTAAGATTATCATCTTTCTGTAACTGTAATATCTGGCCAGTGTTTAAAACGCCACTCAAGCCTCAATGATAATTGATCATATGCCAAAACGCAATCTCAGCTTGCACATCAAGGGACAAAGCCAGCAAACAAAGTGCGCCAAGAAACTAAATCTTTAAGAAGCTTGGGTGATCAAGGAATTAGTGTCTACAATGACAAATGAAAACAGGGGCTGGCATGGCTGGTGACTGCAGCATAAGGCCTGTGTGAAATAGCAGGCCAGAGGAGCTGGCTGAGCATCTGTGATTGATGTTGTGTCTCTGTGTTCTGAATGAGCCCTCGCAGCAGGAGCCTGTGTGCTGTGGTAGGCCAGGTGCTGCAATGCACCAGTTGCAGCTGGTACTGCTACTGCTTAACTTAGTCCTTCTGCTCTCTCCTCTTGGCAGCTTTGACACAAGGGATTGTATGCAAAGTGTAAGTAAAAGCTGCATTGTCTGCTGGTATGGTTATAAACATAGGTATTAATACAATAACCACTGACAATACTTTACTCTTTATCTTTTTCTATATTTTGTATAAATAACTTGGGCAGGAAAAGGATAGGAATAGACCAAGGCTGTGACACATAAATGTGCCATAGTGGACTTGTTTTTATCACTTGTCTCTGTTAAATGCCCTATAAACCACATATGTACATATTTATATGCCAATTCAGTCTCCTTTGTTTTTAATCTGATTATGTGCTGATCTGCTATTCTGACCGCAGCCAGCTGGTAGCAGAATTACTTACAAATCTTATGACCAGTTACTCAAGAGTCGTGCCTCTCAAGTCCTCAAAAGCTACCTGATCTCCAGGTTTCTGCTACAGCTCCTATTCTCGCACACTTGATCCACTTAAAGGCTACGTATTGAACACTTTAATTGGATTAGCAGAGCAAAAGCGAAGCTAAAGCCAGAAAGTGGTCAGCTGAGTTTGAGGAATTGCCAGAGTAACACTGGGCTAGTCTGGCCCATCAGTCCCACTGTTTCAGTTGAATAGGATGAATAATTTATAGTAAAACTGTGGAAATGCAAAGCTGTTTCAGTTGCAGGGGTGGGCAGTAACACATGACAAGTAATGCACATGAGTAAAAAAGTAGTTTTTTTGAAGAAACAAGTACTTTTCATGCCACTTTTTTAAACTACTATTTGATCAAGTATATTTCTGAACCAGTAATTTACTTTTACTGCACTACATTTGCCATTTTTACCTTCGTTACAGCTAGTCTGCTCTAAATTTGTGGACTGAGTAAACTGCAGATGCCACATTGCCAGCTGCCTGTAACAAAAAGCAGCACCTCCTGTCTTTTGACCACGATGCGGTCAATAAAGAGCAAAACCCAGAACAAGAGGCAGGTTTCAGCGACAATACCAGACCATATTGCCCACATTTTTTATACCAAAACCTAAAAAGCAAACTAGATCAACGATATGGCCAAACACAAGTATGACGCTGAATATTTTAAAGTGTGTGAACCTTGAACTAATGACTAAGGACAAATCTGGACCCTGTGGCTGGACCGGTGGGGAACCACCACTTCAGAAAGCACTTAGCCTAAAGCTACTTCAGTAATTAAGTAAGTAAGTAATTCATCAAGCATATACTTTTTTACTTTAACTTGAATGGTAATTTTCATTTTGACTACAGTCATTTTTTAATGGGAGGAATTGTACATACTTGAGTATAGAGTTTCAGTGCTCTACCCACCAGTGTGCACTCTGCAGTTGACATACCAAAGTAACAATAGAATCCAGCTTGACATTCATGTGCACCCTGACTGTGTGTGTGGCCTTCACAAAATTTAAAAGTAGCACACAAGGCCAGCCCTGACAGGCCAACAGCACAATCCAACAGACTGAGGATTGAGAGATGGAGGAAGTTCCATCATCAAAATAGCCTCTACACAGTGTTCCCTCTACAAGCATTAATAGGATCTACCTCCCCCCATATAATGCTCATTTCCTTAGTTTCTAACATACTGTGTGGATAATGTACTCAGCCACTACCACAGATGTCTCAGTGGGAACTGCTCTTAATATTCCCTGGTGGACACTGTGCATTTTCTCAGCACTAATTTCATTAACTGCGGGCGTGTCACGGCTCAACTACCCTGACATCAATAAAGAGAGCAAGAATGGGAAACTGGGCGGATACTCAGTGCGAACATGATTCTCAATCTGTGTTATATTAGGCTTTCTAACAACACCTTTCATCTATTAATGGGGCCAGCATATCGCCCATACTAGCCGGCTGTATAAAAACAATGTAAGAGGCATGGAAAGAGAAGAGAGAGAAGGAACAAGGAGCCAAATTAAGCTCAGTAGGAGTAGAGAGCAGGAGTACACAGCTCTGGAGGGGAAGCCTCTAGAGGAAGGATCAATGCCATCAAGTGTCGTAATGAGTCTGGATGCAGGCCAGATGTCAGGATTATTGCTTGTGTCAGCCAACAGACAGACGGGTGGAACAATAGTCACAAGGGGGCACGTATTTTGGAGACGGTGCCCAATGGGGAAAAAACTGGGCCCAGCATGCTCTGGCATTGGCCAAGGCATGCCGGTCTTCCCCAGTCTGTCTTTTTATCCCACGCTGAGTGTTGTAGGTTACAGAGACACTGATGTGGAAAATCGTTTCTATGACACCTGGGAGATTTTTTTTAATAATTAAAGTATGTCAATCACACAAGAAAACTTGCTATTGTGCTATCACAGGGCTCAAAATACCACTTCTTTATGCACGGTAGTGAACGTAGAATTTGAGCTGTGCATGTAACACGTAACTTGGTGTAGCTACGAACTTTCATTCATTGACCTTAAACAGACTAACGCAACTGACATTTCTTACACACTCTCAAGCCACAGTCTATGCAGGCCACACGTCCATTTTCTCTCACATTTATAACTGATAACATCGCAGCACAAAAAGAGGGAACTGACACCACATGTACAGACGAGACAGAGCAGCACAGCACAACAGCAGCACTGTAAAACTCTGCAGTCAAGCCAGCCGCAGCCGCCACACCAAGTTTATTATTATGGTTATATGTTGGATATTCTGCAGACATTTACATTAACAGTTTTTCAATTTTTCTATGTCACATGGCCAGCTTAGTCTCTTAATAACTACTACAGTAAGTACCATAGTTACAATATAGTTTATCTTAAACACAAACAGCCAAACCTGAAGTTATAACTTATTGTCTGTCAATTCTTCTATGATATGTTCCGGATAAAACCATCCTCTGCAGATTTATGATATCATGAGTGGTAATGTATTAGCTCAGGTCAGGCAGAAGTGGTGGGGGTGGAAAAGTATTGCTGCCATGACTGTCAACACGAGCAAGATTAAACACATCTAATGGCACCAATGACAGGAACAATAATGACCTGATACTTGAGCATATGACGAGCACAGCACGACATGACACTCAGGGTTAAATATTAAAGAACACATGAAAACACCTGACCAATACTTTAAAATTCATCCCCAAGTATTTTTAGACTCCCTATTGTCACAGTAACAGTAGCACTAATCCTTGTTTTTAAAAAAAGAGGATCAAGTGAAAATCGTTGTTCCAGTCAAGATATTTTTAGCAACCGTATCTTATTCTGGCTATTCATGTTTGACCTCAAATAAAGCTTTTATAACAAATCAGAGGAGAGATCATGTCACATCCCGGCAGCATTTTACAACTTCTTTGGTCACCTACTTTGTCTATGATTACACAGCGATGAGTCAGTTGGCTCCATTACTAAGCCCTGGGATCCTTCAGGAGGGCCCATGAGTCAATCACCAGGGGTATAACATCCATCTGGAGGCCAATCAAATTGTAAAAAGGCTTTTTGTTCTACAGAAACAGGTCCAGGCAGAGTCTCGCTGCTGAGATTCCGAACAAGCACTAATGAGCCTGAGAGAGAATCGTAGGCTGGTCAATAAAGTGTAGATGAGGAGGCACGTGACCTGGCCGCAGCTAGGCTCCCACACGGTTCATTCAATAATACCGGGGTGGGTGGGGGCGGGCAGCTCAGGGCTACTGACATTGATCTAACACGAACAAATGAATGGTAGCCAAACCACAGTCAAGAGGCTTTGTGAAGAAAAACTACAGCAAATACTCTGAAAGCAGAAAATGCGGAGGAATGACGAGAGACTTGGCTCCTTATAGAAACACACAAAGACCACCATGTGTCGGGTCATAAAAAAAGACAGGGAGGTGAGGTGTGATGTGGAGTTCGGCATTGTCAGTCTGCACATTGTTCACCTTAACCTGAGGCCATCTACCATAGTTACTGGAGTCAAATTAGTTCCAAATCCCTGAGCTTTGGAATTTCTCAACCCACTGAGCCTAATGTGCCATTTATATCTGCTCATCGCCACCAAAGAAAGATCTGTACATGATTCATTTATGCCAGATAAATATTTCAGTAGACAGAGCAGCCACAGTCTATTCATGGGAATCAAAGTCCCAGAGATGAAAGCCCCCTTGCCATCTCCATGCATTTGTGAATTGGAGGGGTGGGGAAGAGCTGGAGGGGGATATAGATACCGCCTCAATCTAAGCAACAGTAACATCCATAAGTCGCTTATCAGATCACAATGCTGTAACCAGCACTCACAACAACAACAGGGCAGCTGCAGAATTAATCCCCCTCCCCGTCCGGCTCCGTCTGGCTCCCCATAGGCTCAGGCGGGCTACAGTGGGACGGACAGTGCAGGGACAACTCAGGCAGCTGGGGCTTGCTGTGACATCACAGGGACAGCCTGGCTCAGCTTAGCGAGGGATCGGCAGGGACAGAAACCTTTCCACTGTGTGCGACTTTATGAATGGTAAAAGGGAAGGGCATATGGCATGCAATTCAAAGGACCACAAACAGGAAATAGACCTCAAGGATACCAGTCATAGTGTTGTGTCAGTGTTGTGCCTAATCCCTTAATCAAAATGTATAAAATAATACACCAGGTTCTATTATTAGAGCCAAAACAACACATCAAGTGTCACCACCTTTTTGAATTTGGCTTGAGGTTCCTCCACAGCTGCTGAGGAAACAACCTCAGTAGTGCTGGAGAGACATTGTCGATTTACCTTTTAGTCAAGTGACAGAAAATGAATGAACAACAAATGTGTTAAATCAATTAATCATTAAGGTTATTCATCAAGCAGCAAGACAAAGAGTCTCCAGCTACGCCAGTGGCTCTTCGAGACTGTACTTGGGTTATACGTTTGCATGGCACTCGATGAAAACCAGAGTTTTCAGAGATCACCCTGGGGGAAACATAAATGTCTGGACCAAATCTGACAGCAATCCATGCAATAACTGGCGAGGTATTTAAACAAAAGCCCAAAATTTCAAGCTGCTGGTGGCACTAGATGAAAAGTTGAAGTATTACCATGCTGGACAACCCAACAAACCGTTGGTCATGCGGTTTCCAGCCTCTCATATGAGAGAATTTGCCACTTTCTCTATTATACATGATCTTGAATTTAATATCTCTGGGTTTTAGACTGTCTTTTGGAGAACACAGGCAATATAAAGACGTCATCTTGCACTTTGGACACCTGTATTGTTCTACTGTTCTACTGTTCTTTGACGTATGCAACAGCGGGTTCACCTGGGACCTTCCTCCTCTTATATTCACAGGGTACAAATCTGCTGCAAGACTTTAAAGCCAAATGTTATTAATTTTCACTACTTTTCTAAACAAAATGTTGAGCATTTAGAGGATTAACATACACTGTGTAAATTAACACTGCTAGCAGCTGCTTCATGCTGCACAGCTTCTCAGTTACAGTGAAAATAACAGGCAACAACAGGCCACAATGTTATGTAACAAGTGTTACGTTGTGTTACTGTTGTAAGGCCAGATGGGTTGGTTGTTACAACTGGAATGTCGGCTCCTCTCTGACAGGTTTATGGCTGTTTATTCAGACAGTGAAAGTGCCAGGGCAGAAAAGCCATGCGTCATTCTTAAAGTGAAAGTAAAAATAAGGATGTGGAGATCGAGATAACTCACTCACTGGAGATGAGGGGTTCACCTCATGTCTTTCTATCAACAGTCAACCCAGGTATTCTTCAACCAAAATGGCTATCTAGCCTGAACCAAGTAGTTTTGGCTCTTTCAAACCACCATGGTCCGGACCAAACAGCCGAAGCTTGGTTTGACAAAAAGAGGCGGTCCTGGTCTGCATCAAAGTGAACCATGTTTTAGTTTGTCTCTGGTGTGAAAACATTTTTTGGATGGTTTGCACGTTCAGGCCAACTGCAGGAAGTTTTGGTAAACAATCGTCAAGTGATAAGATTAGTGTAGCCCCTCAGTGCGTAGGGTTGCTGTAGTTTATTGACAGGGAGAGTGACAGTGGCTGCGCTTGAAGCAGACAGGTGTTGGGGATCAGAGCAGAGAAATTTCAGTTTGTTCCTGAAGAAAGCAACATAACAAAATGAGCCGCAGACACTTTTCAATTATTTTCCAAAAGGATGACAGAGGGGATACAATTGGATGGGAGAGTCCATCTACAAACCAATCAATGTCAAGAATAAAGAGATGAAAATAGGTGATGACGACAGGACATAGATATGTCATGTATAGTTCTTAACTGCACTCGTGTAATTGTAATGTGAAACCAAAACTTATCAGATCAAGTGTATGAGCCTTGGTACAGAGTAGACCTTGGCTCGGACATTCAGGTGTGAAATTACCTAGGCCGGAACAAACCTTAACAACAGGGGTGATTCAGTATTCATCTTGCATTAGTGTGCAGCTGGATTTGACAGAAAAATACAACAATGCTTACTAATAAAGACCAATAATCAATATTCAAGGTTGGCACTCATATCTGGAATTGGGGCAAAAAAATTCAGGACAACTGTGCTAATTTCTATCATATGTTCGCTAAATATAGCAGTAATATCCAAATGGCTGAGCGATGACAATTAATTCATCCCAGTGTTTGAGTGATGCTCATTGACCTGATGTGACATTAGCGCCGTGTTAGGTAAACAGAAAAAACTGGCACCTCCATCATCCTGAACAACAGAGGAAGTAACACATGTGCACAACAGACACACGCACCCTTTCAGCTCCGTAGAGGAAATAATAAAGTGGACGCCATTCTTGTCTCTTATTGATCCAGGCGTCGGTCTTCAACAGCATTGATGTGTTCAGACTGTGTCTATTAATAACAGGATCACTTACACTGCTGCTTTTAGTGCAGGAGCACATGCGTTCAGGAAAGGGAGCATTGTAAGATCACAGAGTAGGATGTAACACAGAAATGTAGATTAAGCTTCAGCTTTATAATGTACGCCTTTATTGTTGACGGCCTTTACATTAGCCCCACATCACTAATATCCACCTACTAATAACCACATACTCTCGGCTGTCATCTAAAGGCAGCAGTGTCAATAAGGGTGCACTTTAACACAGTAAATACTGCATGAAGTACTTAATGTGTGTTTTTAGTGGCAGCAGCACTGTGGCCTAGTTGGACATAAAGTTGAGACGGGAACGAGGCCATAAAACGCTCGAGATCTTGAGGGGTCAAGAGCAGCGAGAGTTTTATCTTCCCAACCACTGATGGTGTTGCTTCCCTGTGGAGTGCCTGCCGACACCTTTCCATCTGACCTTGTCATCCCGCTGTGACACAATCGCATCGACTATCTCCTGGCACGTGCAGGCTCGCTGCATTTTCCTGCTGTTCACGCGTGTGTGCATCACATAGACGAACACGGCACGGCCAGAAACAAGACACCAGCAGAAAAAATGATGATTGCAGATACAGTTTAGGGCCTCTTTCTCTGATGCCGCTTTCATGAAATATTTGACATTTGGGAACCGGAGGTGAGAACGGAGTTACTGTACATCTTATGAGCTGATGGCTGAGTTGAGGAGTATGGAAGATTTATCTCCCTAAGAGCATACAGCATGTCTGCAACACAGCTTTTCAGTGGCTCATAAATAACGTTCGATCCTAACAACATCACTGAGGATCTCCATCTCAACTGCAGATCACAGGCTCTAATGAATTCCAGACAACTGATCGTTGGACCATTTAGGACATTAAGACATTACAGTAATTGAGTTTAGGAATGGACAATATTAGTTATGGCAATATTGTATTGTTTTTTTTCCTGGAAATGTAAGTCCTCACACAATTTTCCGAGTTTATTTCACTTTTCTAGCTGAATAATTTTTACAATGTATTAATTAGAAAGACTATCACTGTATTGCATAGAGACAAAATGCTATACTTGCTATTACTGATACCAAAGGACCCCAGCGTCATAATATTTCATTATTTGTGAGGCTCTGTGTAGATGCTAGGTAGATCATTTTTCTGTCCACAAGAACAGCAGTACATTTTGTAAGAGTATAAAATGAAGCAGTGAGCAGAAATTGAGCAGAAACTGATTCATTGAGCAACAGAAAATTATTTGATAACAAATTGGATAGCACTTAAAGCGATGCTTAGCCGATTTTCAACAAGATCTGTAGCACCATAATGTGGGTAGTGTGTGCAGATGAATGGTGGTAAGGCACCCTCCGTATCACCAGCTCTAGCAGCTCCTCGCCCGTCCGCGGGCCAAGATCCACCGATGACGCAGACTTTGCTGAAGCCATGGGCAGGGAGTTCCCAGAGCTGGCAGCACGGTGGGGTGCCTTAACACCGTTCATCTGCACACACTCCCAACACCATGGTGATACAGACCTGGTTTACAATAAGCAAAGTATCTCTTTAACCTTAACTGCTGTTTAATGCAGCAAAAATGGAATTTTTCTCTGTTTCCAGCCTTTTAAATGTCAAGATTAGCTGCTTTTATGTGTTTTACATAACGGTAAATGGAATATCTTTTGGTTGAGACTGTTGATCAGGCAAAATTTGCTTTGGCTTTCAGATGTAATATAACATCCATGGGCATGTTTTACAATTTATCATGTTTTATAGACTAAACAATAATTGCTTTTTATTTTTATTATTATTAGGGCAGCACAATGGCACAGTGGTTAGCACTGTCGCCTCACAGCAAGAGGTCAGACCTGCCGGCCAGCTACAACCGGTCTGTGTGCAGTTTGCATGTTCTCCCCCTGACAGTGTTGGTTTTCTCCAGGCTCTCCATCTTCCTCCCACAGTTCAAAGAGGTCAGTTGGTGACATTAAATTGCCTGTAGGTGTGAATGTGAGCATGAATAGTTATCTGTCTCTATATAGTTGTGTCAGCCCTGTGATAGTATGGCGATGTGTCCAGTGCGTACCCCGCCTCTCGCCCACTGTCAGCTGGGATAGGCTTCAGCCGACCCATGACACTTAAGTAAATGAATGAATTTTTATTATTATTTAATTATTTTAAGGCATTTTATGTCTTTATAGGATGGCTAACAATTGAGAAATAAACTGAGGATAGAGAGAGAATGTCTGTAACAAAAGGCCCTGGCCAACACACGCAGTGGATGTTGTGATTTTGGGCTGTACTTTAACCCCAAGGCCACCATGGCGCCCCATGATTACTGGTTTACTAAAACAGTCAACAGATTAATTGAGAATGAACATTATCATTAGCTGCAGCCCTAAACAGGACAATGCAGTTGTCTTGTAAACAGGCAGTCCTTCCGACACTGTCTGTGAAGCTCTCACTCACAGGTCTTCATTGTCTCAGATCAATATAACAACGTACATGAGCAAACATTAGAATAGCTTCATAGTCTCTGTGTGGATACATGCACATAACCATTTTCACATCTTCCCCCTCCTCACAACGACCTGCCACATCCACTCTACTTTGCAGACGGAGGAGAATCATTGAGGTGAGGGGAATTGAGTATCTGAAGAAACACATATTAGACTGGCTGCAGGTTAGTGATGGAGGTGAACCATTAAGTGGAAAATAGAGGAGAGGAGATGTCCCATGCCGGCACAGAGACAGAGTAGAGAGGCCCGAGGGGACTTGATATGACACACCAGCGGCCCCAGACAGGGGATTTAGTGGCGTGTTGGGCTTTTGTGCCACATTATTATCAGCCAGTGATCCGCCAGGCACATGGGCAGCTCTCGATCCCTTCAGAAGGGAGCAGTCTATCCCCCTCCAGTCTCCCTCCCCATGCTGTTACCACTATTCAGACAGACTGAGGCTTAGCTGGTGTTATTGAAATGCTACGGGGGGAACATCCTGCTTCACTTACAGATGAAAAAAAAATCTTGAGAATGACAGAAAGGTAGAGGTGTAATGCTTAAAGAAGAAGCAGACTACTTTGTGTCGTTCTAGTATGCCGGCAATCAGATTCTGAAGAGCACCTTCTATTGTGTGAATCAGCTGACACGAAAAGACAAGCATTTTGGTCTTCTGATAGATTCCTCCTCACAGGACAAGCTTACCTGCCTATCTCCACCCTTAGTGTCAATTGTGAGGGGGGATTTTGTCTGTCTGCAGATAAGCATGCAAGCTAAGACGGCAAACCGGATGCTTCTTGCCATCTGTCTAGCCTTAACTTGCGTCGATCAGCTTTCCCATGTAGACAGTGGGAGCAGGTATTAAGCGCCTTTCCGCCTATCATGGAAATTTGTATTGGAGAGATCAATGTCTAAAAAGGTGCCTTCCTGTCAACGCGGGATCACACATTAAACATGCTGATAGCTACTGACGTCACCTGTAACCCGGGTGTCCTAGATAAGGTTATTTTGGCAACACGTAGACTGGCAGAGATGTCGGATGTTTCCACAGCACAGCGGAGAAGAGTGACAAGGAGTGGAGTGGCACGTGGTGGGCAAGACTGGGGAGTGTGCAGCACAGAGAGCTGACGGACAGGCTGCTGATGGATTAGGTGGTAAGCCTGGCAGAGGGTTGCCCTTTCTAGATGGAAGCCTGCCTGATGCAGTGTGGTGATTAAAAAATAAAACTGAAGGGTGGGGAGTGTGCTTAGGCTCTCATAAAAGCAGCCGAAAGAAATGTTGCGGAACAGACGCGTGATTGAGCAAAATACTTCACTAGATATGGAGCCGCTAAGCCAGAAATGTTGGTGTTGGAGCAGTAGGTTGTCAACCTGGCACCGTACAGGAGGTGATCGAATCCAACATTCATACACAGGCTTGCAAAGAAAACATGAGAGTATTTTCACAGAAGCGGGGGGGATGATAGTGTATGCTTAGTGCTATGGAGCCAAGCGAAAACAGCACAGTCATTTGCTCTTTGTAACCTATAAAGGTAGAGTGTGGTGGTTGGGGGTTGGGGGTTGGGGGTGACAGCAATCGCTGCTGCATAATTCATGTGTTTGCTCTTGTGGCTGCAGCAGCCACACTGGTCAACAGTTTTCTATGGAATCCATATTAGTATTTAATTATTTAGATTTTTTCCAGTAGGATGCATGGAGCCTTTGGTGGCATAACACTGTAATTTCTGTTGTGGCACACAGGATAACAAATTGCTTGATAATTACCAGCTCTTAGATGGCATTTTAAAACCATGCCACAAAACTACCACCAAACTCAACCACTCACAACAAGTGTGAGATGCACCCTGCTCTCACTATTCTCATTAAAAAGACAGAGGAACTCAATTTTAGTGGCACAGAAAACTAGCATGCTTGCATCTATTTTTATCACTGAAATTGGGTCAAACCACTGAATTTTAGTAGTCAGTTTTAATTATCAATGTATTATTACCGGTCATTCATAACAGTCTGCCCTACAGCTATTAAGCAGAGACAGTCTTAACACCAAGGAACTTGTTCTGTCACATAAAAAATGAACTGCTGTATTTTTAATGACTGAAAATAAAAGGGTTTTTAGGCTATCTGTTGGAGCACAGACACACAGGAATGACCAATATTCACAATGTGGGCACAATCTTTGATTTATATTGGATATAACTGATTTCTGTAACTGTGTGGATGTATGATTCATCCATCATGGTTTATGTATTTCTGGAGGCCTCATAGTCCTTTACAGTATGCATGGAGGCATGTGAGGAGGCTCCAGGGTGTCTGAAGGTTAGGTTAGGTGAGATACTGTACAATCAAGACCTTGCAGATGTTTAGACTCCAGGCTGAATCGCTGTTGTAAGTTTTTGGTATGTTTTTGTCCATGCACGTGCTGTGCCAAAAGCTTCTCTGATCAGATTTGTGTTGTACTAAACATACTGTATATTCAAGTAAAATCAACTGAGGCTCATCGAGTTTATTTTATTGCTCATCAAAATGAAGATCGACCAAGAGTGCAAGATTGCTACATCAGTTAGCATCTTTGATAAACCAAATCTACCAGCACCGAAGGTAAGCTATGTACTGCTATGGGCAGTGGCCGCAGCAAAACCTATTTTAGTCACCTAAAAAAATCAATATCAATTTATGTGTGTGCTATATTTAGAATGTTTTGCCACTTTGCTTTTCGCAGTAACTGATTGAGGCAGCAGCAGACCAGCAACTCCAGTGTTCTGTAAATTTTTTGTCAATAGAGTTTGGTGGCTTTGGGATTGCGGCTTCAGTTTCCCATCGGAAAGGGCTGATTGACAGCAAAGTAAAGCAGTGAAAATATTCTCCATAGCGTACACTTGAACTGATAATGATTTTTAGGTGGATTTTTTTTTAGGTGGCTAAAAACTTGAGGAACCACTTGAAGCATTTGCTTAGCGCCGTTTCATTTTATGTACTTGACGCGGGGGGTTCTATCTTGAAGTTATTGTGAATTAACATTGTGATTCAGTCGATTGATTGTCTATGGAGGAGATGAATCTCTGGATGGTAAAGATGCTCAATATGAAAATCTTTCAAAATCTGACATGCAATAATGGTCATTTAGGCCAAATACTACTACCAATATTATTTATTCTCCGTCCCTCTGTCATCTACTTTCCACATGTGGTGTATGAATATTCATATTATCTTTTTCTTTTTTGTGTTTTGTTCTAAAGTAGGTAAATCCCTTAACACGTGAAAATGCAGACAATGGTGTCATTGCCTCAGTCAACACCTGCAAAATCAACACTGCCTTCAAACATGTTTTTCAAGACTTTAGTAAGGCACACAACTTGTGTATTACTGTACCTAGGGCTGTACTGAATTTTGAGGTTTTTGAGTAAAGCTTCAAACGTCTATTGTCATAATTTATGATTTCACTAAAAAAAATAAGTAAAAAATCCTCAAACAAAATCTTCAGTTTGGATTAGGTGATTTCTCTGATCAAATTAGTCTTTTTTTTGTTGTTGTTGAATGAATGTTATTTTTGGAGCCGTTAGATTACTGCTAGACCGCCCCATTAATACAAGTGGGTGCCTCCCTTTGTGTGCGGCAAGCAGGTTAGCAAACTGTTTCTTGACCACAGTGAAAAGGTTGTTTTTGAACGGCTAAACACCAACAAATATGGACTGAGAATATTTTGTTACACAAAAACATGTTGTGGATTTTGGAAACGATTACATCTTTTTGTTTTCCAATAAATTTTGAATTTTGGACTTTAAAACACTGAAGTTATTGGAAATGTTTGGATCACACGAGTCAGACTCAATCCTTCGCAGCCACCACTGGAACCTAATTCTACAAATAATATAATACTAAAAATGTTAGTGTAGCCTGATCTTTATCTGCAACTGTGCGGAAATACTGTGTTTAAACAGAATGAACTGAGTCAAACACAAAAAAACAACTATGCAGCATTCAAATGTTCATCTAGAATTCACATGTTCACGTTATAAATGAAGTCGAAGCTTCAAACTATTCCCTACTGCCGTAGTATTAACTCTAATTGAAACATTTAAAGAAAGTACTGAGTAACAGCATTTATAATTGACAAATGAATCAATGGTGCATTATTTTCTGTATATGGATAAGTTGAGGTTGTGTACCACAACTTGAGGATATCACAGGTTGGTCTTAGTTTTATGCTCCTCTGCAGCAGCTTTCAGACAAGCACCTCATGTTCACAAATACTGCATTTTTAAATTGAGTCGCATGTCTCTTTAAAAATGCATTTCCCACAGTCCTAGCTACTTGCAGGGAGGCCCTAGATAAGGAATACTTCCTGTATGAACTCACACTCAACAGTCAAAACTGTCTCATACAGTTAAGTCCCTACATTACGAGAGGTAAATCAGATGGCACACTGTGCATTATAGTAGACATCTTATAGATAGCCTTAATGAGAAGCACATATTAGGCATGCAAATGTGCCCTTAGCCCCTGCATTCTGAGTTATGGACGCACTTATCTAATACAAATGAGATGAAGTTCATTTTAATTCACTTTAAGAGGTCAGACTGCTTGCTTTAGCAGCCAAAAAAATATACCCAACAGCAATAACTCAGATTGAGATATTAGCTTCAGTCCACATTTATAAATCAAACCTAAGCAATCCCAAATCAAAGCACAACAGTGCCACTACATCGAGTGTGAGGGGGGAAACTCAAACTGCAGTACGTACCATAAATTACAACTATAGGATTTGTTATTGATCCCTCCCTGCAGATAAATTCTACCCCAGTACAGAGAGGTCAGAGGTCAGGGAGAGCCACAAATAAGAGATGGGGGGAATTTAAAGGGGAGGAAACCCTACGGGAGTGTGCATCTGCAGCCAGTAATACGCCTGTATGTGCCCAGCCATAGGTGCTCTGCCTGATAAACAAACAGACCTTAATGCCTAAAGCTACTAAGCAGCCTTTGCAGCCCTAACGTAAAAAGATCCCCTTATGAGCATTCAGATCACTTAAGTAATGTCTATGTATCCGCATCCTCTTTCCCTGGCAAAAACAACTGAGATGCAGTGGAAAGTTACTGGCGCAGTGAAGGAGTGAGGGTCCCAGCTGAATCACAATGGCTGTATTATCAGACCCACGCTACTGTAGATGCCATTTGCTGGACACTTGTTATTGCGCTGTTGGACTTGTGGCTACTGTCATTAGGAATAAGCTTGGAGTCCTCTTGGTTACTGCTTTCTAAGACAATGGTATTACTGCAGTGGGTAGCTGAGGGGGTGTCCCAGTCTGGATGGGTGATGGGTTTGCTGGGTCAGGTGCACCCTACATTAATTTTAGGAGGAGTCATGCAGGGTACAGACACGCATTTGATGGAGCTTTGTCAGGGAAAGCTGTATGTTTTGCCTGACTATACAGAGGTGACAGCAAACTTTCTCTTTAATGGAGTAAGTTACATTTACATTTTTGTTTCTGGAGACTTCTTCAGGAAACTCTCATGGCCCCCGGGGGTTCCTTGACCCATGTTGGGGCACCGTTAATCACAGCTTTAGCTAGCTAAGTTACTGTCCTGTACTTCCCACAGAGAGCTACCGGCCGGCCTTCTTTCGGGAACAAGGAAATAGCAGGATACCTGACTGGCAAACATTCCTCTGACACATTCAACGAAGTGATAAGTGTCTTTACATACCCTCCGCCCGGGTACGAAGATCGGACATCGTTCTCTGGACGGGCGGCATCTCTCCACGCAGAGCCGGGCGACGGCACCTGTCAAGCGGCCGCGGCTTGTTGGTTCTGCTCCCTGTGGCTGCTGCTGCTTCTCAACCGTCAAAGAATTTCAAAAAAATAACGGCTAAAATTCAGAGGGACCTTTCTCTCACGCGGGCTGTGCTGCTGCGTGTTTACTGCTAATGAGAGACACAGACGAGGTATAAACAACATTCATTTCCTGGTGGTGACAGAACCGTGCCCGGGAGTCCACGGCTTCATGGATCCCCCAGCATCCCGGTTCACACGGCGGATTATAGAGCCGATAGACGCCGTCGGTATAGCAGGAGTGGACACGGACTTACCATAAACTGACGTGAGGGGCACAGTGCCGCTTCACATTATGGACTGTACCACGTTCGCCCGCAGCGGGAGGGGAGCGCCGGAACATAATAACTCTTATTTCACCGCAGAAAGGCAATATAAGTCATTAAAAATGTATTTTTACGAGGGTATTAAAATGACAAAGCGCTGGGTTTTAATCGATGGGGCTAATAATGTTTAAGACACCATAAGATTTTAAAATGAGCCCACAAATTGTTTGTTGGTGTGGGCGCCTCCCCCCCTCTGCAGTAGACGCTGTTCACAGCTTGAAGACATAACAATAGTACACTGGGTGGGAGTTGGCTTATAACAATCCAGGCTTGTTTTTGCATAAATATTTATTGATGTTATTGCAATGTCAGCACATGACAACCTCCACCACTCACTGAACATACAGTAAAATACACAAACATTAAAATATACTGTATATATAGCCTGTACTGTATTTTGCATTATACTGATATATCTTTATAAATGCACCAGCCACTTTAAGTACCTCATATACTCATTTACCATTTACTGTTCTTGTCTGGTATGCAAGCTGCTATTTTACTTGTTGCATATTTGCACCATTTGAATTGTTTGCATTTTCTTATTTGCACTACTGGATTGCTCTTATTTATTTTTATTTTTGTATAACCTCTTCTATTCTCTTTGACATCCTTATTTATTCTTATCCTTTTGCACTGTCTGCACCCTGGGTCAATTCAGAGTGAAATGTTGTTTCGATTCTCTGTATGTTTGTCACATGACTGTAGATTTGTCAATAAAGCCTTTTGAATGTTGAGTCTTGAATATCAAAAACATAATATGTTTGCACTTTGTGAGTTAGTATTTAATATTCAGTAACACACTGGAATTATATTATAACATTATTTACATTATTCTAAAATCATACTTTGTAAAGACTTTGTGATATTACCGTTATGCTGAAATATAATGCAAACCACATTTATTTATATTTCATCACAGATAAAAGAAAAACCTGGAGATAAACCTTACAAAGCATGAAAATTATGTGATATATATTTATATAATTTACAGATCCCCCTATATATCACATACAGTATAAACCTCCTAGATAAACAGAAAGTCACCAGTGACACAAAATACATCCACACAGACTACAGACACAACCAGATTTGCTAGTAAAGATAATTTAAAAACATGCATGATCCTATATCAATTATAATTTCTTTGATATTATGAGTTTGGTCACACAGGAGCGTTACCATCAGCATTAGGACACATGGAGAAGGAGTCATCTAATCCAAGCAATGTCAGTATATCTGGTAGGTTTAAAATACACTAGACAAACATTAACAAAAATATATATTTTTGATGATGATCATGACATCTGCAAGCCAGTGCCCACATGAATACAGTGAACAGGGATGTAAAAGCGTTGTAACTGTGCACTCACATGTGGAAACCCATTTGATTGGTATATATCCTGTACTTTCTGTATTTGTTTTTCCCTTGAAAGCGGAAACAGATAACTCTTCAACTTTTCTCCCGTTTCCATGTGGTATTATCGTTGGCTCGGATCACTTACCGTTTTCCTCAGAGCTTAGCCACTATCACAGTTTCAGCAGTTACTTCGATTGTTCTACTGTCCACCATTTCTGTTACTGAGGATAGTAGCTGCAAAGAACTTACACTTATTTTGGATGTCTGAGTGTGATATGTTGAGTTGGTTCTTAGCCAGATTCATTGAAATTTATATTTTCTTGATAATGAGACAGAAAACACTGTATCCTATGTAATACTACAATCTTCTATTATTGATTATCATTTAGTGTCTTGTAAGCCTGTGTGAGCTGGGCACAATTATGTGCATGACACTTAAATAAACAAATCAGTCAATCAATACATGGATACTCTTTGGTCACTTAGATAGCTACAGATAGCTTTGGGAAAACAAAGGTGCTATCCTCTTCCTGTTTGGGTTGACTGGCATATCTCCTTTGTGCTGTTAGTCAAGCTTTCATTTTTATGGCAGACAGAATTTCAAAATGAAATCAAGGCTTATGGGAAACCAATCTAAACACTGATGGTGTCAATATTCTATAGCCATTAGATTGTGCAAGTTTAATCTGTAACCTCTAAAAGATGTGCAGAGCATCAGAGACTAATTCAATTAAATAACAGTCTAATATTTTGGAAAATACTCTTGTTTAATCCAGTGGCGTATCCAGACTTTTTTGACTGGGGTGGCCAAAGTGGGGCACTGAGTTAAGCAGGGATGGCATGAAGTACGTAGCCTTATTTTACCATTTCTGTATCCACTACTCATGTCTATTTCAATTACTAACATTTCAGTATCTTACATTTATGTGTTGAAAGTTTCATTTAAAAGATACCATACAAATGTCATGAAACGGTTCCATACTTTATTCTTTACATCCTCCAAAAGTAAGCTACATACAAAAGAACTGACTGGGCAGATCATCAGTCAGAATAATGTGGTAGCACCTTGTTGGGCCAATCAGATTTCAGCGTTCCTGGGACACTTCCCTGATTTACACAAGAAGATTGATATTCATAATCATACTTCAGCTGTATGTGAGATGTAGAGAGAGACTGGACCTGTTTCACCTACTGTACAGCACAAAGGTTGCACTCAGGTGAACTCTACAAGCCACGAAAAGTGGAAAACAATATCCACCATCTTTAAAAGTCTTCAAGCAAGCCTCTCATTAACACATCAAAGAAACAGCTGACTGTTTTTCATGGTGGAATTTACAAAAATGTCAAATTCAAGCAACCTCACTTGGATGTTTTTTAAAGATGCCGCACTGGGACTGTTGTTCAAGAAATAGCTCCTTCACATTTAACGGATCAGCATGTGATGTGTAACCATAAAAGAGCTCGGTGTCATCTACATGAACACTTTGACAGGTCATGTGGCTGCAGACTCCAACATCATCTGACACAGCAATTTCCATCCTCACTAAAGTCAACTCCACACTGTCTGATAACATTCAGGGATGCTTTTGAAAGTCAGAAGTAATGTCATATTTCTAAGACTAATGACTCAAATGATCAATCCTGTCCAAACTAATCTCATAAACATGTCAGAAATAAAATCCTGGACAGCTACTGACCACAACCAAGCAGTTGTAAGTAGACACTAGTATCAGTCACTGTGTCATTATGTGATTACGTGACAAGCTCAGCAGAAGATTTAATCCAGGGTGACTTACTCTACTTTACAGTTTCCTGTATATTCCTCATCAGTGTGTCACTCTGCCGTCATGACTCTCCTCTAACATGGACCCTCAGTTACCTAAAAATAGGACACATAAAGAAGCATAATTCATGCAAACACAAAGAAGAATGCAGCAACAATGCCGTCTCTGCTGCGACTGCCCGGCTGTACAGTAAATCAAAGTGTGCTCTCATTCTCACTGCAGTTGAAATGCAAATCACACCAGAGACAGCATTTGTACAGCAGCAGCACCGCTGCAGTTGTCTGAGAGAACTGCAGTGTTACAGACACACTACAGTTGTCTGGTGTATTGCACAGGGTTTTCATAATGCTGAGTGTATGTGTGTGTGTGTGTGTGTGTGTGTGTGTGTGTGTGTGTGTGTGCATTCACAGAGAGATTCCACAGTTTTTGCTGCCAGACTCCTTGCATATTTTGTCATATGACACTCTATTTTGATCCATATTCCCTTTAAATTAAAATGTATTTACTGATGTGGGGATTAAGAGAAGATGCAGTTAAACCTGTGAAGACATATAACAGTCAGCAGGCTTTGTGTATGAGCCGTACAGTAGATGCTGGAAGGCATATCTCTGAATAAAAAGATTCAGTAACTTGAGATTTGAGTGTGTCTCTAACAATAATAGAAAAATATGTGTTTCCTAGTTTATTTAAATCTTAAATACAGTGGTAGGTCTTATTCTCAGCAGCCAGAAAAAGCCAAAACAAAAACACAGAGAGATCCTGTTTCATGGGAACTCAAGATTCACCACATCCAAAAATAAGAAATGAACACCTGAACATGAACGCCTCCTCCTGTGGCTGCTAGAGACACATCTCTCCCAAAGATTTCCTTTCTTTCCCCCCACTCCGCCTAATTCAACATCAGCTTGCCACCACGGGGATTTGGCTCATGTAGCTCCCACGGTTGCTAAGCAACAGTGACAAGAAGCCTGCCTCTTCGATTATGTGTGTGTGTGTGTGTGTGTGCTGGTTTCTGTGTTTTACAGCGAATCCAGTCCAAACAATGACTCATTCAACCAGCCGTAATAATTTCTACCTCTGTCAGAATCTGTGTCAATTACAAACAGAGTGTTTTTATCAGTTTATTTTTCGTCTGTATCAGAGTAACCTGAAAGATTTCACTGATACTCCCTCCCAACACCTTTGTTCTCTGATAGGCCATTGCAGTGTAAATATACATGTTGCCAGGCTGTGATTAAAATGCAAATAAAAGATCCAGCACGAACTCCAACGCTGACAGGACGTCACATTCATGTCCTTTTAATTATATTATCGTCCACAGTCTAAATAAGCTGTTGTAGCCCGGGCGCCAGAAGAAAATGTTGGCATTGTACTTCACATTAGCATGTTTACATATCACAACAATGTCTCTAAAGGGACCTAATATGTAGTAGCTGACTTTGTCATCGTGAGGTGGAGGGGATGGTGAATGGTGTGTCACCTAGACAGACCAACAAACAACCAAACTGACTGTGTTTAAGCAAGTCATTGCTGTGTTTTGTAGCAACCTATCAGTGGGGATAGTGCCACAAATGGTGGATGTTTTTGCCGAGACATCACTGCTTTTCCTGCAGGGATTGTGCCCCCAAACCGGGTATTTTAAGCCAAAACACGATCTTTTCCCAGCCATAACAAAGTGGTTTTTGTGCCTAAACCTCACCACATAACATGTTAACCACAGCACTTTTAAAATGTAAAGTTACAACTTATATGGTCTACATAATAATGTCTACATGTAACATATCCGTGGTTTGTGGAAACATACAATGCCAGAATTTCTAGTGATTGGGTCCAGCTGTTGATAACTATAACAACTTACTGTTACAACTATTATTCCAAATTTGAATGTTGGGGCGTCCTTGTGACTTTACAGTTAAGATTTGCTTCCTGTCTGTTTCTGCGCTGTCAATATATTATAAAAGCATAATTTAAAAAAAAAAAAGGTCATCTTCAAAACATATATTTCTCATATAGATCAGTCCCAAAAATGCATTTTAGGTCAGTGCAAAAACCCATCATCTGCAACTATCAGTCCAAACTTATATTCAGTCTGGAGGAGATGAAAGGATATAGTCTCCTAAACTGCAGTCACTCAATGAAATTACAGTTTTAAGGTTTGTTTAAAACATGCTTTTTTAGCCCTACAGTTGACAATTATATTATTAAATGATCAATTCCAACAACTGGTGATCACCTGACTTTTTCTCCAGCACCACCATGAGGTTAGCATTTTGTGTCTTTACTGTAATGTCTCAAATTACAGGTGTTGCAAACAAAGGTTTCACTACAAACACTGAAAACATTGCACTTTTTGTACATTTATCTTACAGTTCTAACACTACTGTGATCTCTATATGAAATAAAATAAAATAAAATAAAAAAGGTTTCTCCAGACAGTCATCTTACAGGCAGGACAAATTGTACATGTATAAGGACTGGTGGGGCGGTGGGAATGAGAGGGGTTATCCCAATCCTGCTGTGGATCACTACTGCACACCATTCAGAGGCAGCGGTCTTGTTGAAACCAGGATGTGTGGACAGTTAAATCATTACACAATCAGAAACCCTGGATTATCAGAACCATCCGGAAACATGGACAATTACCAAGCAGCAGCCAGCGATGTAAGATGATGCAATAAAGGGCTAAATTACAGCGTACAAATCGAAGGAGCCGATGAGATCACATTGCACATGAGTTGTACCCTGTATAATTCCATGTGACAAATACAGATTGATTGACTGATTGAATACACGACTTGTGCAGTATAGTCCAAGTCTCATTGATGCAGTCATATACTCAGTACCTGAAGAACAACTCATGTATTTTCACCCAAAAACTTTAGTTCTGGAGTCTGGGGTTAGTTTCACTTTCAGTTCAGTTTTAGTGAAAATGCATGTGTTTGGGAAGTGCTGAGCATTCAACTGAATAAATGAGACTTGGATTACACTGCACGAGTTGTGTGAGAGTTTATAAATGGATGTTTGTTTTTTTATAGTTTTGCTGTTGTAAATGTGCACCCCAATCAAACAAAGAAATCAATATATTCACTTTATTCTGTGGAGGCATGCAAGAGAAACCAAGTTTTCTTCATGAATTCAAAATAACATGGTATGATTAAAGAATTTACATATGGTCATTTTGTGTGTGAAATATTCCATTAATAGGATAGAGCCAAATACTCAGATGAGACCAGTATCCGGTACGAATAACGTGCTTTTTATGAGAATGAGAGTACGAGTATTATCCGACTAAAATATGTCAATATCCATACTGACGAAGGAAAATCCTCATTTGGGTAGCTCAGTCTCTTACTCTTGTGTTAAAAAATGATCTTGGGCGCAATATTGTGACTGTATTGTTTTCTAATAAATAATAAGTATAGCAACTTCTGACCAATCTGAATCAATTTCAGGTTTAAAATAACATCTTCTGGTTAGGCCCTACCCTTTTTCAGTTGAAGCGCGACCCATTCCCAGTCAAAACTCTACCCACTCACCTGAGTACAGACACAGATACAGATCATTTAGGTGGTTGTACAAATATAACAGGGTCAGCTATACAGCAATATGTGTAAGAAAGTCTAATTTGTAATATTCAGCATTATAATTACACAAAATTTGTTTCAGTTGTTATTACCCGACACACTTAGGCCTCCATAGTCAATATGTGGAGCATATCTGTACCCCTACATTCACCTTTGGGGTACCTCTCCCCTTTTGCTGTTGTACTTTATGGGAGTCCACCAGTTACACAGATACAGATACAGATTGTGGTTGTACTTGCACAACCCTAATATTAAATCTACATTTACATTTTATTTAATTGGCAATTTGGTATCAGAGATGAAGAAATAGGGAGTGAGATGCATCTCCACTCTGCTTTGTAATTTCATGATGAAAAGGGCTCAGTAAAGTCTGGCTCATAACTTCAATCAATCAGAAGAACCTGAAAAAACTGTAATGGCTATGATCCTTAAACCTCCTCTGAGCTACAAAAAGCCTCACCTTAAAAATCCTCCCGCTCACCTTCTCCACATCAAACTATGATGAGTCTGAAGCGTCCTTGGGAGATAGCAAACAAAACTCCGACTGAGTTACGAGCCTATAAATGATGATGTTTGTAAGCTCCTGTGTGAGAGCCCTTTGCCTCTGCAGGAAAATACGTTGAGCCACTTTGCTGCTGTTGAGAGAGGAAATAATAAGGGAAGAAGTAATTCAGCTTAAAACCTGCAACAGCTTTACTGGATCCATCCCAGATGCCTTTAATAGGGGTATCCAGCTGACTGTAGAGGATGAAGTACCAGCTATTTCCCCTCCTGATATTTTTCCCATGGCTCTGAAAACAGATATTGTGAAACCTCTCCTATGTAACCTAATGCCTCAGTGTTTAACAATGGTATAGTAATTTGGCATTATTCTTTTTTTTAAAGGAAAATCATTACAAAAACAGCTTGATTCATGTGTTTACTGAATATTATGGACACATGAATTTGGCGTTTATGCTCACCACAGCATCGAGACAGCACTTAAGCTGTAAAAAATGAGGATGGGGTGAGAGCATTTCTCATTTTTAGTGCTTTTAGACTGAAGAATGGCTTGGATGATCTCAAAAAATACAAATGTGTTCACCACACCTGTGGCTGCAATCTGTTTGGAGTTAAGTGTTTAAATCTTTACCCTGAAAATTGTATCTCCTCAGGATGCATTAATCCTGCTTTGGGTTGAATAATTGTGTTATTGATTTTATCATTAATCATTGCTGCTTCCCTAAAGACTGATCAAGCCAGGCTGCTGGATGCAGGCGTCAGGCCTGCAGCTGCATCCTTCATTGCTTGCCTACAGCTCTTGAGGGAACATTGGGCAGCGTGACATTTAGCTGTAATTGAATTGCACTCTGCCCCCTTGTGGACGTTAATCTGTAGTCAGGGAGGGTGAGGTGGTTTTGATGGCCAGCTAATCACAAATGGTGAGTCACTGCGGGAGTCATTTTCCCCAAACCATGTTCACAATAGTTGATTAATGTGTGCAGATCTCAAACCAGCTCATTTCATGGTCTATAGGAGGTAAGGGTTGAATTAAATACCATTTTCTCTCAAGCCTTACATGTAGAGATCAGTCTGATTCTTACAGCAGCTCAAAGATGTGCTGTGGATCAGTCACATTATGAAGTTAACACACAAATCATGCCAGCAATCTTTGAATACATCTGTTTATTCAATCTCTGCAAAATTAAAACCATTTATCACCCTGCACTGTTTGACTTCTTCCACTCAGTCACAGCCGAGCCGGCGAACAGCGGTGAAATTAAAGAGCGTTAAAGTATTAATCTTTTCAAATTGCTTTTTTAATAGCAGTTGAGGTGGCTGGCGAGGCTACATTAGCACTACTGATGAGGAGGGCTGAGAGATAAGCTCTTCAGGTTGAATAGACTATCACCATCTCAGTGGTCTGTTGTCTAAAATGTGCTAAAATGAGATAAAATGGCTGCTTGACTCAACATGGCGTGGGTGTGTTTCACTGAACTCTAGATAAGCATGTGCCGTCTGCTCATTACAGGACACTAAACAACACAGTGAGCTTGTTTTCATGTAAGTCTTTATCTTAGTTCATCTTCTGTAGTGTCACTGTAGTTGTACCCATGTGAAGTGTTTATCTGGGATAAAACAGCTGAAGAGGGTCTGACTGAAACTGAAAATTAAAATGTATGGAGGAGGGATGATTGAGAGATTTCTGCTCCATTTGATGTTAAAAAAAACGAAATGAAAAATGAAAATGAAATGTAAAACCATGACTGATTTAATCCAGTTATAAGAACAGTGTGTTCAACTGACAGGCAAAGGAACATTTATCCAGCTCCAGCACTGTATAATATAATATAATATAATATAACACAATATAATGAAACCTTTTGTAGTATCAGTATTCAATATCTTTCATTTTGAACAAAAGATTTAATTTTCTTCACAATTCGACTCCTAACCAAGCAGAAACAGAACCAATCATGTAACACTAAAACTCTCCATTGAATCATAAACTGGTTTAAAGCTCTTAAACCGGTATGACCCACTGCACTTTGCAATGGCCTACCTACATTCATGAACACTAATGTAAAAATGCAGAGGTTATTAAAAAAGAAAAGAAAATACTATGAGAAATGTTTTTACCAAAACTTTAAAGGGTGCTGTATTCTCAGTTCGTTGTTGTGGTAGATGATCCGGTAGTGAGTCTTTGTGTCTGTATTTCACTGGCTATCTAAAGGCTACTGCTTTGCACTGCACTGCTGATAATACCATACCAACCCATGGTGGCGGGACCCTCAAATTCCCCCACACTGTCTGTGTCAGCACTGTTGCTGCTGTTAGCACTGTTCATGTTGTTAGCAACGTTAAGGCAGATTTATATGTAGCTACTTACATGGCCTACGCTGTTGTGAACATTTATACTTGTACAGCGGTGTGTCTGTGTCACTCTGCAGTTTCACCTCCAAAACACTAGTTGGTGGTAGGGATTCTGTGAAGTGCTGTAAAGTTTAGTAGATTTAAAACACACTTTGAACACACATTAAACATGGATTAATAGAGACAATTTCAAACACAAGTACACAAATCAGCTTAATTATGACTCGCAGGATTCACAGACAAAGCACTTGTCTTTATCTGGACACATGTTCCCCACAAATACAACATGCTAACGTTATAAGCACAGGCCTATGGTATTTTACATTGTATAAATTAGCCTAGCGGCTAGGGGAGATTTCCTCTTCTCATATGAAGCCAGGGACAACAGCAACATTTTTTTTTTTTAAAGATTATTTTTCTGGGCTTTTTGCCTTTATTGACAGGACAGAGATTGAAATGGGGAGACAGAGAGAGAGTGGGGACTGACATGCAGCAAAGCGCCGTGAGCCGGATTCGAACCCGCGGCCGCTGCAGCGAGGCGATGCCTCTGTACATGGGGCACCGGCACTATCGACTACGCTACCGACGCCCCCAACAGCAACATTTAACAAAGTTAATGTTACAAAATTCAGGTCCATCTAACAATTTTCAGCAATCAAACAACTGTCTTATATTAGACACATTTTCCAAACAAATACAACATGCTAACGTTATTAGCACAAGCCTAAGGCATTTTACATTACATAAATTAGCCTAGCAACTAGCGGAGATTTCTCTCATATGAAGCCAGGATAAATCACTCACAAGACTTACAATGTTATTGTGTGGAGGCTTTATTGTCTTCAAAATGTATTGCTTCTTCTCTGTGAAATAAATGTAAATAAAAGCTTTGTTTCCACTGAGTGAAATGGTTTCCGTTTACAAAAACAGACAGGAGGTCTGTGTCACCGCAACATGTAGCTACATTTCTGGGGAGGTGCATATCAGGCTACGGCGTAGGGTACAACGTAGGGTACGGCATCGACTCAACACTGAAGTATATATCCCGCTCTAGCTCTAGCTGCTAGCCACCAGCTCAGCCACTTCCATGTTTAGAGCTGTGTGGAGACACTCCTAGCTCAGACTCTGAATCATAGATCTGAATGTTGCATACAGCTCCTTTAAGTTAAGGTCCCCTAATTTGCTTTTATCGAGTTTTGCATGTTTGATGTTTTCCAATGTCAAAAATATGCATTTTCAAAGGAAGCTGTGACACAGTTTTGACACAGAAGTCAAAAACAAAAACTTAAAATCAAGAGAAAGAGTAAAATGCAATGAGCATTAAGAAGTGTATAAACTTAAAGTTCCTAAAAACTTGGTTTCAAAGTCTAAGTATTGATCTTTTATAATAAATATTTGTGACCTTGTTTACATCCTCTAAAAAACTCAGCTATTTTGCTTCATCATGACTATGTGTGTGTGTGTGGGTGTTTTAAAGGTACCATATTAGCTCCATTGAACAGTGCTTCTTGACTGGGTCCCCCACAAGGCTGCACATACACACATTTCTGCCAGTGATTTCACACTAATCCACTTATCTACAGGTGGTAGCAATGTGCCAAGAAAACAGAAATGCACCAGTAAACGCAGTGACAAAGAAAGCTGCTGTTGAGTACACATGGATCTCACCCATCCAGGGTTAAAATGTTGAAAATACCTGACTTTGGAAGTAAATGCACTCAATATGTATATTAGACCTCTGGGATACAGGCAGTGCTTCCTGGTGAGTAACGCTGAATGTAAACAGAAAATTTGTTTACAAGAAAACTCCACCGAGCACCTTTAACTGACAGTTACCTGCAGACACACCGTGAGCAAACAACCAAACAGCTGTCAGCGGCTTTGATTCAGATGGTGCTAAATCCCACAGAAGCCCCACAGAAATACATGACATCACCTTTTTTCAGCTGAGCCTCACCCACCTCAGAGCAGCAAGAAGAGCCCCGATAAACAGCACAGACAGAAACTGGTCTAACTTGGACAGAAATATGTGTGTTCATGAAGGACCCCCATCATTCACAGTAAGAGGATGATTGAGAAAATTAGGTTTTCAGGGCTTTTGAAGATGGGAGTCAAGGACTGTTGAAGATCATTACATTTAAAATAAGGAAAAACAGCTCAATAACATTAAGACGAGATTTAAAAAATAAAAGTGATTAAGCCACCCTCAGCCCCTCAGGCAGTAATTTTAGAGTCTAGACACCCTAATGGTATCTAGCATTGGCTATTAGCAGCAATAATATACATCAAGCCTTTACAGGCCATATTTAATAGCTGTTGTGATGTCCTTGTAATAAAAGGCAGTTTAAAGGAGAGTTAGGTCACTTTGGATCAATAAGACTTGGAACCAGAGCCAGACTCATAATACTGCTACAGTCTCAGGATGTCACTAAATCTTAGTTTGACACATTAGACTTCCCCAGATGGATTTCCTCTCATGATCAGCACAGTGTGACACATACAGGTGATGACATGCTGTGTGTGTGTTTATATATATGTGTGTGTGTGAGTAGCTTTTACCTCAGGGGCCAAACTGCAGCACTCAAACAGAGTGGTGCTGTCACCACTATAAGCTGACGTGTCACATCTCCAGGGAGCTGCTTCATCACCTGTGACACAAAAAAACTGGCCGAGGAGTCTCTGTGGGCACGCTGCTGTATTGTGTCACTGTGACATATTATATGGTCTGGTCCTCTTCTGCTCTGTGAGGATGCCCAGTGAACACCTGCACTCCCACTCTGGGTGTAACACAGTAAGCGCTCAGGGGATATCCACTTACGTCATGCGTCCATGTGTTTGGAAGATGTCACTGTATATTTTTTTACTTTGTAATTTACTGTATGTAATGAATAATAATAAAAACGCCACAATGAAAAAAAGTTCCTTGAATGTAGATTTCAGGGGCTATACAGGGGACAGGTGCATGATAGTAGAAGAGGACTTTTATTTTGACATGTTAAAGACATTTACATTATATACTGATTGATACAGTGCATGAAAATTCACCAGAATGCCAGAAATTAGGTGTTTGGTGCTCAAAATTTTCTGGCAGACAACCCACAAACTCACAGTTTTATATGTTTCATATTCCGTCTTATCATAATGGCATACTGGGGGGCTGGAGCCTATCGCAGCTGTCATATTAGTGAGAGGCTGTGTACACCCTGGACAGGTCGCCAGACTATCACAGGGCTGACACATAGAGACGGACAGCCATTCACGCTGACATTCACACCTACGGGCAGTTTAGAGTCAACAATTAACCTAACAAGCATGTCTTTTGAACCCGCAGAAAACCCCCTACACTGACATGGGGAGAGCATGGAAACTAAGGGCCCGACATAAGGGCCCCTCTGGTGGATTCAAACCCTGAATTCTGCGACAGTGCTAACCACTGCACCACCGTGCCACCCCAGTTTTATATGTGTCCCAGTGTTGAAACGAAACCTAGCCTACTAAATTGAAAACTGCAGAATAAAGTTTTCAAAATAAAGGCCATACTTGCATAAATGTGTAGGTTATTTATATGCTTATGCTCTTACTATCACTAGGCTGCCTGATTGACTGTATATTTGTTTATCATTATATCTATATGCATTTTTGCAACATCCTGACCTATTTAGACAGATGCTAAAATGTGCCATGACAGTAAATTTAAATCTATGTCTAAATTTGCACAAGTTTCAAAATTAATTTGTAATTTTAACTGAAACAAACACAGTTAAAACTTATAAAACCAGCAAAACTTTTCAACTAAAACACAGAACCATCAAAATCAAAAACAAAACAACAACAACAAAAAAATCACTTATGTGGGCTAGGCCTATTGGTTTAGAAACGAAGTTTAACAAAAAAGAAGCTATGTTATAGCAAATTGCATGCAAGAATAAAAAGATACAAGATACTTTATTTATATCTAACACAAAGTGTGTAAAGAATTTAAACTAAGCTACAAGCATGCTAGCAGCCTTGTGAGACTGTGGGCACGGCAGTTCTTTGAGCTAAATGCTAATTTCAACATGCTAACAATGACAATATAAATATGCCGATGCTTTACTAAACTAATCTATGTGTTAAATTAGATTCATATGGTTTGCTAAACTGGTTAGCTAACACACTAACTACTTTAGTTAATATCTATTTTTGAAAAAGATTAAAAAAGATGCTATGTTCTAACAAATTGCATATGAAAGAATAAAAAGATACAAGACACTTTATTATTATCTAACACAAATATGTGTATAAAGTTTAAACTAAGCTACAACTATGCTAGCAGCGTTGAGACTGTAGGCATCTAAGTTCTTTGAGCTAAATGCTAATTTCAACATGCTAACAATGACAATGTAAATATGCTGATAGCGAGTAGACTATAGCCTTATGTTTGCTAAACTAATCTACATGTTAGATTGATATGGTTTGCCAAACTGGTTAGCTAACACTAACTAGTTTAGTTAGCGTCTAGTTTTAACATGCTAGCTCGCTTAGCGCATTAGCATGCTATAATTTTTCTAATTAGCCCTGATCACAAAGCACTGCTGAGGCTGATGGGAATATTGTAAATTTAGTGGGTGTTTGTTAAAGAAATGACTGTCGGTAAAATAAAAAAAATAAAAAAATCTTGATTATTCATCAATTAGCCGAGCTGTTGAGATATTTCTGTCTATTCCAAAATGGCTGACTACCCAGCAGATATCGTTTGTGTTAACTAAGGTGTGTGTTCAGTCACACTGTAATTATTATCTACTGTATGTTTTAAATTACCAGGCTATCATGTAGCATACGAGTATAACTGTAATGAATCGTGAAACGTAGCTGACGAAGAGGCTGATGTTTCCTCCCAGCATCGGCTGTCATCTTACCCCGAGAGGAGAAATGTTTGTATGTTTGATTAAAGCACACAAAGTCAGGCCATTAAAAGTCTTCTGTCAAAGCTTTGGTGAAAACTGTGTAAACTGTGATAAATAATTCAAAGACAACGATCACTTTACTTGAGATTAGCTTGCTAGGTTGCCATGGTAGAGATACATGTATTATTTACTGTCAGTGTGAGTCTGACTGCGAGGCAGCTTACAGGCTCTCAGTCGTTTTTAGATCTGTTCAAACAGCGAGGATTAAACAAGGTAGTAATCCATGGGGGACAAACTGGTGTGTCTGAGCTGCATGTCTACCTCTGAATGAGAGGCGAGGAGCTACGCTGCAGTGTTGTGGACCATGTAATGTGGCAGAGGGTTTGCAATGGAGGGGACAATGATGACGGCTGGACAGGAGAAGCCACAGAAGCGGGTGAGGTTCCGCGTGGCTTCAGGGAACAGCGGCCGCGTGCTGAAGGAGATGTTCAAGGATGAGGGGCCTTCAGACTCCCTGGATTCAGACTGCACCAGCAGCTCTGATGCAGAACGGGCCAGCACCCCTTCTACGAGTGGAGACGGACACCTGTATGGATTCCTGGGCTCTGAGCTGGACGACAGCGAGTGTGAGCCTGATGACCTGCTCATGTACGCAGGGGCCACCAAGGACTGGATGTTCACCACTAAGAGGGTCAACATCCTCAGTAAAAACGGGACAGTGAGAGGGGTCAAACACAAAGTCAGCGCAGGTCAGACGCTGTTTGAAAATCTTCCCAATTCCAGCAGTGTAAGTACATCTGACAGGGCCTGCTTTATTTTTCTTGTTTAATACAACCTATACATGACGCCACTTCCCATTAGTGTCGTCCACGTCCTCATGTCTACTTACAGGAAGTAGCTACATGTAGGTGTACAGCTGGGATAAAAGCTCACAATAGAGGACAAGGTCACAGAGCAATTAAAGATTAATGATGCATTTCGTTAAGTGTTTCAAGAGAAACTAATCAGGTTAATGAATTCTCGGCACTTTCTAGTATCCCTGCAGGAACAAGTGTTTGTTATGCTGAGGTAACCCCTGTGCTGATGCAAAGGTGATGTAAAGGGTCATATCGGAGAAGCCATTTCTCTGCAAAGTGGTATTAGGTGAATGAACAGCGTCACTGTGGAGCAGATAAAGCGTCTCATCATGTTGATCTTTCCTTTAGGGGGAAGTTTAAATGCCTATCACCTGAGCTACATTTATGCTAGTGTGGTAAAGCTGTGCAGACTTTACAACTCCATCTACTTTCACCTGCAATAGCATTCAATAAAACATTACATTTTAAAACATTTTATGGACCACCTGCAGCATCTTTAATAATTTACATTCAGTTTGTCTCTGTACAGTTTCCAAACTCTGTTAAAATAAACAGTTACCAAACACTGCCTGGAAGGGAGAATGAGCAGATTAATTTAATAGGATATAAATCTATGGTATTCTTTCTTGAAAGCTGTGCAAATAATACGCAACTTGTTAAATAGTTATAACATGCGGTACCACTTTCTAATAAGGCACCTTCAATAAATGGATTATAAGTGTTAACCTCCAAACACACAGCCACTCAGAGATGAGGCCGAGGAGGGGATTAGTTGCCATATTTGGGATGGCATTTAGTTGGATCCTCACTTCACCTTGACAACCTGTACATCATGTGAAAGTACACACCTCTCACAGGTGCTCAATTTCAACGCAATCACCAGAGAAAAATGTTTATATTGTACATTTCTTCAAACCATGTTACATTTGTACATTATTTTATCGCTGATACGTTGAAACTTTACATTTCTAACACTGTGTTGAAGGTGTGGTTAGGTTAAGGCACAAGCCCACTTGGTTCTGGTGAGGAGAAGATCGCGTTTGGCTTAAAGCACCCATGTTTAGTGCCATAAAAGCTGCTGGAAAAGCACGGATGACTTAGTAGGAAACACTCAGATTTGGTGGCTCAAACAACGGTGGAAACACTGCACAGCCAATGTTGTTAGTTTGAACAGTGGTTTGCAGCTTCACAGGCATCTTGCCTCAACAAGCTAGCCACCATCCCCTACACTTCCTGATGACAAAGTCAGCTCATGTACTATGTCACGTAAGAAACAGTGATATGCTATGTATGAACCGTGCAAATGTAACATAGTCATTGTTTGCAGAAACGTACAATGTAAACATTTTCCTTTGGTGACTAGGCTGTAATTTACAACAGGACCTGTATACTGAACATTTTTTAATTAAGATTTGCACTGTTTGTGCTTAAAGGGACAGTTCATCCTAAAATCAAATATACGTATTGTCCCTCTTACCTGTAGGACTGTTTATCATTGTAAGTTGTTCTGGTGTGAGTTGCAGAGTGTTAGAGATATCAGCTCTAAAGAAGTCTGCCTTCTCTTAAATATAATGGAACTAGATGGCACTCGGCTTGTGGCGAAAAAAAGTGCCAAAAAAACAAAACAAAAAAAAACGTGAAAAATCCAACAACAATGTCTCTTTCCAGAAAGTATGACCCAGTGACTTAAGATAATTCACAGACCTTGTTGTGAGCAGATTCATGTGGGAGCTATTTTCTTTCTACCAGACTACACCTGCTAACTGTATCACCACGCAAGCGTGCATCTGCAGCTGTTGAGTTTTTCAAATATATTTTTGTAGCACTTTGAGCACAAGTCAAGTGCCATCTAGATCCATTATATTTGAGATTAAGCAGACATCTGTTTTGCTCCAACACTCATCAATTCACACCAAAAGAATCTACATTAATAAATAGCTCTACACGTGAGAAGAAAGAAATGCGTATTTTTTATATTGGGGTGAACTGTCACTTTAAGTTTTGATTTCATTGGTATCTTGACTAAGTTTGACTTTTGGATTGTAAACTTCAAAGTATTCCAGTTTATTTTGCTTTTTTATTTTCAGCTTGTGAACATAAAAAGGGACTTATATCCATCAGTTATAAGCCAGTGAGAAGAGCAGCCTTTAGGTTGATTGGTTGATGTTTTGTGTTAAGGCAGTTACAAATGTTGTTAATGTGGATTTTTAAGTATTTAAGGAGCAGTGTGTAGGATTTAGTGGCATCTGGCACTGAAGACAGCAGATTGCAACCAGGGGAAATGTATCCCAGTTAGAATTCCTTCAGTGTTCATTGTTCAGAGGGTTTTTACTGGGAGCCTAATTATCCACAGGGGTCTGTTCATCTCCAAAACAAACTTCACATTACAAATCAGTGTTTCTCCAACACGCGCCACAGATGGTCATGGACAAGCCACTAGACCCTTTTTCACTGATAATTTAAGGTCCAAACGTTAAGGAGGTTTTAACCAGGAGGCAAATTATCTGCAGAGGTCTCTTCCTCTCCAGAACAAACAGAATCAGTGACGTAAACTTGTAAAACATTGAATGAAGCAGTTTAACATTAAAAAAAAGAAAAGTTTTCCGACAGTCTCAATGCGGAAGAGCTGCTAACTATGGTGAAAATACAAATTGCCGTATCTCGAGTCAGTGTTTTGTTTATGCATTCTGGGCTACTGTTGGAACATGGCCGTGCAACATGGCGGACTGTGTGGATGAGGACCTGCTCCCTTTGTAGATATAAACATATAAGCGGCTTATTCTAAGGTAACAAAAACACAACGACTCTATCCCCCACAATCTGACATACTGGATCTTTACAGCCATTAACCACAACTTATTAGAAACGTAGTTCCAAACATAAGAAACATTGCTATTAGAGAACAGTAAGAGTGAAAAAATTATATTGTCAGTATTGATAACATAACTAAGAGGCATTTGAGAGGCTGATATCTGAAGTACATATACTGAAATTTTACATCATTATCTTGCTGCTCGGAGGTTTAATCTCTGTATAGTTATTTGAACCTTCTGGATAAAAACGACTACACTAAGGACTTTCACTTCCTCTTAGATGGAGTTCTCTCTTGAATTTGGGCGGATAGTGATCTACACTACAAGCTTCCGTGTGGTGAGGACGACCTTCGAGCGCTGCGAGCTGGTCCGGAAGATCTTCCAGAACCACAGGGTGAAGTTTGTGGAGAAGAACATCGCTCTGGACAGCGAGTATGGGAAGGAGCTGGAGGAGCGCTGCAAACGTGTGGGAGAACCTCCTTCATTACCCGTTGTGTTCATTGACGGACACTACCTTGGGGTCAGTTCTTTTTCTTCCTCCTGTCTTATATCTGACATCAATATTTTGGACGCTGAGGTAATTAAAAATAGTTTTTGTTTTGCAGGGTGCTGAGAAAATTCTAGGCATGAATGAATCAGGAGAGCTTCAAGATCTTCTGACAAAAATTGAGGTTGGTTTTCAGTGTTAGCATTAGAAATCACACTCTGAATAATTGATGTTGGGCAAATAGCTGATTTCCTGTGAATCAGGTTGAGTCAGCCACTTGGTTTGACACATGATGTTTAATCATTCATGTGTTTCATGTTTAGCACATATCATATTAGGCATAAGGTAATTATAAAGTCATGATAAATTAACGCTTTGTGTTTGCCCAATGTGACTGAGATGAACTGAGTGCTAACAGGAGCAGTCGTTTCCCCTCTCACCAGTCGTGTCATCAATAAAACATGAGCAAACTGCAATGTAAAAGATGCATGCACATCAATAAGTGACCATCAATAATGGAGGGCATGCTATTGATTCTGCCTCCAACACATTTGTTCAAACACACCGACGCAGAGCACAACGCTTGGTGGTACAAACCGACATCGTGTAAACTATTTCTGTTTCTCACGGAGCTGCACAAACGCCTGTCACACACGCACTGGCCTTTTCTCAGGCCTCGGTTGTAATTTGGACCCAACGAGAGTCTTCATGAACGAATACAAAGCAGTGTTATGACATTTAAGTCATGCATTCCAGTCACTGCAGGCTATTAAAAAAAAGTATGCAGCTCTGAAAGGTCATGCATACTCTAATCAGTCCAGAACTGGCCTGTAACATGGCTTTACTGTGTGTTTATAGCTGCAGAGCTATGTCCCGACAAAACCTCAAATGTGGAACAGAAGTTAGGACTAAGAGAATAATTTAATATTTTGGAAATGACCTTTCTTGCTGAGAGTCAGATGAAAGGATTGATACCTTAATAAATAGCTGAATTAACTGTATTAATGTTGATTGATGTGGATTTTATGTAGATGGAACAGGCAGCAGCTTGTTGACACTTCTTTTTTTACACAAAAATCCACAATAAAATAATAACAGCAGCTATTGAAACATAGTGGCCTCTCAAGAAAGACAAGCACATCTCTATTTTTTTTTTATCAAGTTGGAGATACCGTCCCTGTAGGAAATTCCCAGTGTCTTCTACTTGGAGTTACACCTCAGAGGATGCCGTGAACAGTTATTCTGACAAGGTTGCTTCTAATTACGGTCTAAATGAGTGGTTCCCATCTGGTCCAGCCATGGGGTCCAGATTTCTCCTCAGTCATTAGTTCAAGGTCCACACAGTTTAATACATTCAGCGTCATACCTGCATTTGGCCATGTCATCCAGCTAGTTTGCCGTCTCTGTTAAGCAGCTGCCTGTTAGCTGCCTACTTCGAAGTAAAAGCTTTGTGCCAGAGGGTCACTGTATTTCAAAATAAAGTGTGTTTTTCTACAAATCTGACACATTATTGAGTCACTTGTGGTCCATTCAGAATGGACTTGCGACCCACTTTTAGACCACTAGTCTAAATTATATGAAATGAACATGGCATATGTGCCAGACTATTTATGAGTTTGGGCTAGTCTCCGTTTTAGCCCAGGAATAGTTTGGCACATTGCTCTCTATAACCAAAATTTGTACAATTAGTTTTTGTATGAACTAAACAAATGAGATATAATGACTGAGATTTGGATGTGCCGGTAGGGTGTTTATTCTACATTTGGTCAGAGCCAGGCTAGCTGTTTCCCCTGTATCCAGTCTTTATGCTAAGCTAAGCTAAGCTAAGCTAACGTAGTAGTGAGCTGTATCGATCTTCTCATCTAACTTTTACAACAAAGACAAGAAGAGTACTTCCCAAAATGTTGAATTATTCCTTTAAAGTTTAAGGTTAGTAATTTGTACCAAATTCAACTTATCTAAAGGGACAGTTCACCTCAAAAATCAAAACCACATATTTTTCCTGTTACTTGTAGTACTATTTATCAATCTAGATTGTTTTGGTGCGAGTTGCTGAGTGTTTGAGATAGCAGCCGTGGAGATATCTGCCTTCTCTCCGACATAATGGATCTCGACCAGTAGTTCCCAACTGATGGGTCACAGTCCAAAAGTGGGTTGCAGGCTCATTCTGAATGGACCGCAAGTGACTCGCAAACATGTCAAGTTTGTAAAAAAACAACTTTATTTTTAAGTACAGTGAATTTCAGCACAGAGCTTTCAATTCCAAGTGCTGTTTTATGTTGTAGAGAGAGTGACTAACAGACAGCTACATAAAAGAGACAGCAAACCAGCTCAACAACATGGCCAAACGCAAGTATAATGCTAAATGTATTAAACTGTAGGACCTCAAACTAATGATTACAGTGAAATTTGGACCCCATGACTGGACCAGTTGGGAATTACCAAACTAAATGTCACTTGTCCTGTGATGTTCAAAGCACCACAAAAACAAAAACACTCAACAGCAATATCTCTTTCCAGAAATCACGACCCAGTTACTTTAGATTATTCGCAGACCTTGTCCTGAGCAGTTTCATGTAGTAACCATTTCCCATCTACCAAACTACACCTGCTAACCGCATCACCGCACAGAAAGATGCATGCTTCTACTGCTTGCTCACCCAGCACCTGAGCTAGCTATTGTTACAGCTCAGCCGAGGAGGACGGCATTAATGTTTACATTTCATGCTGTCACGAGCATAAGCCTTCTGTGTAGTGATGCAGCCGCCGGATGTAGTTTGGTAGACAGAAAATAGCTCCCACATGAAACTGCTCCCAACAAGGTCTGTAGATTATCTTGAGTAACCGAGGAGCTGGGAAAGAGACATCGGTTAGGGTTTTCAAATTAATTTTTTGGCGTTTTGAGCACCACAAGCTGAGTGCCATCTAGTTCCATTATATTGGAGAGAAGGCAGACATCTCTACGGCTAATATCTTCAACAACTCACACAAAAATAATCGAGATTAATAAATAGCACTACACATAAGAGGAAAACATGTATACTCTGCATGTCAAAACAAGGAATGCAGGGAATGTAGCTTTTTTAGGTCTCAGTATTAAAAGTTGGACATCTTATCTGGACTGTAACTATTTATCTATCCCTGTATCCAGAGGGTGCAGCAGCCCCAGACGTGCCAGACCTGTGGGGGCTTCGCCTTCATCCCGTGTCCAATGTGCCATGGCAGCAAGATGTCCGTGTTTCGCAACTGCTTCACGGATTCCTTCAAAGCCCTCAAGTGCACTTCCTGCAACGAGAACGGCCTGCAGCCCTGCGTGAGTTGCAGCCACTGAGGATGTTAAGTGCCTGACCCAACATCCTTAACTTCCCTCTCTGGGACTTCACGCGGGACTTTCAACTGGACTGTAACACAGGCGGTGACATGAGACACAGCAGGACTCTTCCTCCATGGCCATTGTTAGTAAGGAGAAAAGGAATTTGTAATAAAATTGTGAATCTGTGGATCTGTTGGTGTCGTACATTTCTCTGTAGATCTTCAACTCTTTATGATCTGACACATAACAGCAGGTTCCTCCATTAGATTACTGCAAAAGTCACAGTGAGAGGTGTCTGTAAACATGTCTGTCCACCAAGGAGTCGTGAACTAGTTTCACCTCTGGTAAGCTTGTTATTTAATTAGCAAGGACGCTCCTTCATTAACAATGCTCTCATTACTAATCCCATATCAGACAGAGTTAAGGATAACAGAGACACACAGGGGAGAGAGGGAAAGGGAAAGGGCTCAATTTGCAGCCAGTAGAGGGCATGAAACTGGACCTGTGCTCACAGCGGAGCTCCTCACATCATTCAAACTTCATATAAAACTTTAAAAATGGAAGATTAGTTTTAGCTAGGTGTACCTAATAAACTGGCAACTGGGTGTTTATCAGAAAATATGGCAAACACACACACTCAAAGTTCTAGTGTGTAAGATTTAGGAGCATCTTTTGGCAGGAATTGATTTTAATATTCATGACTATGTTTCAATTAGTGTATAAGCACCTGAAAATAAGAATCATTGTGTTTTCGTCATGTCAGAATGAGTTGTCTTCATGTGGAGAGGATTCTCTTACACAGAGTCCACCATGTTGTTTCTACAGTAGCCCAGACTGGACAAACCATGTTCGTGTTTTCACGTTGGCCACTGTCGTTCTCCTACAGCAGGGGTCAACAACCTTTACTATAAAAAAAGATACATTTTTGGCCAAAAACAATCTGTATGGAGCCGCAAAACATACTTGAACCTTATAATGACGATCTAAATGAGCCTATCAACATTACTAATGGCTCCAACTGAGCATTCATTGCTATCTTTTAACACAAGGTTGCTCCTCTTTACAACATTGGTGGTTAAAGCAAACAAATCTGCCTGCACACCATTAAATTGTCTGTTGTCCATTATTTTTTGGATTTGCCTAGCTAGGGAGACTCAAGAGGGGCCACCGCCATTGAGATTTGGCAAAATTTAGAGGAAAAGGTGCCAGGCCGGAGACATATGATGCTCATTTTAGTTGACGAAATGTTAAAACATCATTTTAATCTGTGTGTAGGCAACACATTTTTACAATCAGATAATGTAAAATGTCTCTAGGCCTAAAACAAAGATGTATGGAATTTAAAATGTTAAAAAATAACTGCTATTTATTTTTGACAAATCCACAGGGAGCCGCTGTAGTGGAGATTAAGAGACACATCTGGCTCCAGAGCAGCAGATTGCCTTCCCCTGTCCTACATGGTTGACACACACCACTAGATGCCCTTAAATCCTACACACTAGAACTTTTAATTTAAATAAATCAAGGAAATCAAACAACTTTAAACCATTTTAATAGTATATTGGATATTTCTGGTGCTACATTCGCTTAAACAAATAGCTGATTGATTGACAAAAGCTGCTCTGAAATGGCGTCTACTTAGGGCAACAAAAATGTTAATCCTGGTTGCGTCGGTACAATGGACAACCAAGAAAGGACGACAGAGGAGATACCCACACACCGATACACCGATTTTATCATTTTTTGCACTTTGAGCACCTTTTTTTTTTTTTTTAAATAAATTGACATCTTTTTGTATTGATTTTAGCCTGGGAACCTATTTTGTGGCTGTCTAGCCCAATTATATTGGTGAGCGGGTGTCTCCTCTGCTGTCCTGTCTTAGAAAAAGCAACTATTCCGATAATCGATTAATCGTTTAAGTAATTTTTCAAGGATAAAGACCCTGTTTTAATCAAGAGGATTTGCTGGTTTCCTTTGTCCAGCTGTGAGTTGGACAAAACAAAGATATTTGAAGAGGTCGCATTCGACTGCAAGAATTTGTATCTGTGAGAAATTGTGATTTTTAAACGTATTTTCTGAGTTTTTGTGACCAAACGATTAATCGATAATGAAAATAATAGTTGCAGTCCTGGTCTACATGTATACAGAACAATGACCTATCCAGCCTCAGTTTGTGGCTCTCATGATTTTAAGTTGGGTTAAATCTTTCATTACTCAATCAATCAATCAAACACCAGAGGCGGGATAAAAACTAAATAAAGAAATAGAAGAATATGCCAGCTAAAAAAAACAGATTAATATAAATAAATACACAATAATCATACATACAAAATAAATAAATAAATAAATAATAACACATCATGGCAGAAAAGGGCACAAATTAAAATTAACCAAAATGCAAGAAATTAGTTTTTTGATGCTTATTCTAGCAAACCCCCCAAACCTACGCCCTTGTTTCCAATGACTTCTCCAAAGACGAAAGATTTCTAGTAAAATGGGGTTGCTCAGCCCTGTGACTTGAATGTAATTGTAATACATGAGATGCACAAACGAGTTAATCCAGAAGGCAGCACACAATGCAATGTGACTAATTGGTTCAATAATGCATTGGCTGCAGAGGGATTTAGCTTTGCATTGAATAATTCAGCCCAGGGAGAACTTAATGTGCCCCAATTTTTCCTTTAACCTTAAAAACCAAAGCAATGCATTTCAGTATTTGACGACATCAGCATGAAAAGACAAGTCACTCCGCTGCCAGCGGTCCTCGCATGCGATCTTCGCCGTTTAGTGTTTTTTAACGGATGATGTCATTCGTTGGCTGCCATCCAAAGGGTCAGAGAAACGCAGCGCCCGTGCAGCTCAGCTCTCTATGCTGTCATAGCCCTGTACAATGCTGCTTGAACATGATTAGACAAGGCAGCACTGTAAAGAGGCTAAAAGCGTAGAGCAGTGTGGTGATGATGATGATGGTGGTGATCATCCGCCATGAAGACCTTTCCTGCCATCACACACTACCTGGATTGTTCTAGATGCTCCTGCACCTGTGATTGAAACAGCAAATCGATTATTTAGAGGAAGAAAAAACAGCAAAAACATGGGTTTTGTGCATGGGTAATGGGAGGTGATTGCATCGCAGAACAAAACCTCGTTTCTTTAATTCAATTCCGCACCGAAGAGTAATGGGGTTTTGGATTTGGTAACCGCAGGCTTGTGGTGATGGAGGGGAGGTTGCATGAAAATCAGAGACCCCAACTGTGCGGGTTTACTGCGCCCCCATCTGTGGGCTGCTGGAGACGAAAATATTGGAGAGAGGGGGGAGATGCATCGAATATTATGACAAAACAGCTTCATTTTAATTAAATACGCTCGTAAAATAAAGCAATAAATGGTGGTGAAAGTGACGGTGTGATGTGCAGGAGGCTGCGGAAGGATTCAAGATGTGTTTGGTGATCTCCAGACGTGTACAGGCGCGTCTCGACGCATGTTTCCTGTATAATAATGGAGCCAAATCAGCCTCAGGATCTGCTGCTATTTTTTTTTTTTTAATCAACGTGCACAAGCGACCCTTTGCTTCTCTGCGGAGGGGAGACATGAAAGGACACAAGATGGGCAGCGGCACTGGCACAACTGACTTGGGAATGGTATGACGAGACATGACACTGATATGCGCGCAACACCCAAAAATGTTAAGACAACATTTAATGGTCTAAAAACCTGCAGTGGAGTTTGTCCGCATTGTCTCCGCTCTCCGGGGCTCGGCGAAAAAATTATTTCAGTCGAGTAGTCTAGCGTGGGTCCAGCCGCGGTGCTGTGCGTAATGTTTTGAACGGTCGGTCAATGCGCAGACTGGTTGGAAATGACTGTTTTTATTGACGTCAGCGTACAGGCTAGTGCCCCCCCCCCTCCCCCCTCCTCTCTCATCCCTACAACTGCACCATCTAATGGACTTGGGTTTACATTCCAGTCAACCATCGGAGCTTTAAACAGGAAACAGGCCCCCCAAATCCAAAATGCAAGGATTGAAAATGTACCTTTGTTCTGTAACAGATGCTTCAGAAGGTCTTCAGTGCACCAAAAGATCATTCATTGGTGTTTATAATCCGGGTCCTTGAAGATCCCCAAACATCTCGAGAAGGTGGCATTAATGTTCTCCATAATATTAATCACATACAGGGCCGGACCTAACACTGTCAGCGCCCTGGGCAAGAATTCCCGGGCAGACAGACAGGAACAAGATCTTGAGAGACCACCTAAGTTAACAGCATTAATAAACAAAAGAATACAATATGTGCAAATTTAGGCTTTTTTCTGTCTCCTTTTCGTACTGCATGCCGGATCTGTGTATACTCCATTCCACCATATTCATCGATGACCTAGCATGTTCTGACTGTGATCAGTTGCTCCAGGATTTCTCAGGCATTCTTTGGGGTTGTTGCGATCTGAAATGTCGGATTTCACCGCAGTTTTTCTAAAATGAAAATTGCAGAAATAGTTGTCCTGGGTCCAGAGCCCATTATTTTGAGCATTCAGTGTTTCCCACAGAATAAGAATCTATAGCCCTTATAACACAGAGATCGCACTACAGGGCCGCTAAGAAGTCTCTTCTTCATGCTGCCTTTGCATTTTTACACAGAACTAAACAATGACAGCATCATGTTGCTCTAGTGTGTGATTTAAGACAGCAGGCTGGCATTGCACAAGCAAAAGAGGTGTGATGGGTGTGCGCATAACACAATACCGTTGACCTCCGGTGTGACATGTAATGAAAGCCTTAGTAGTGCTTTACAAACAATAATGTTGGTATAACATAACAATCATTTACCATCCCTATTATATGGCAGCTAATCTCGTCCTGTGCTCGGAGGGTTAGGACCTGATTGTTTTCCAAATTTGTGGACATATTTGTATGCTGTTGTACTTCGAGTTAGCTGCTGACTGCTAGCAGCTGCTTTTTAAGTCTCCCTTATAACACATCGTCAAAACGTCACACCCCTTCTGCCCATGATCCCGTACCGCCAACTGTCCTTTTTATACAAATGATGTTTCTGTTATTGCTTCAAGTGCCTGCTCAAAAGCAACCCTGCATTCTGCAACTGTACCTGTTATACAGAATGGCGAGGTGACGTAAAAGTGTGACATTCCCAACTTGAAGAGGCAGTGTAAAAGGGGCTTAATTGTGCTGGTAGGAGGAGGGGGGTGGTGGCTGACAGCTGACAATCAGCCGTCGCTGCTGTTCAAAGCAGCGCTGAAGGACCGTCCCTGTGAGCCACTCCCCTCCTACCATCTCTGCCCTGTTAGCACGAGCTAACACTGCAGCAGTGGCTACATCCAACACCAAGCTGTTTAGTGGTCACAACAGTCTCACACAAACACCGAAACAGTTCGAATCTGCCGTCCCAGGTACCCCTACTACTGACCAACTTTTTTTAAATCATACTTTTGGATAATTTCCCCCTTATGTTTAATTTTTCTGAATAAAAAAACTCTAAAAATTGGAAGGTGGGGTTGGCATACCCCTCTCTGGATGGCACCCTAGGCCGTCGCCCATTTCACCTACAGGGGGATCCTCTATTGCTCACATACAACACATGAAGCAGTGTTGAAATGAAATTCGACCACATGACAGAAAAGGAAAGCAAAAATAATTTAATAAATTATTTCAAATTTATTCCAACTCCTTCAGCAACGGCAACATCATTACAACCAACGGGAAAATTTTACACTATTAACACCTTCAAAAAAATATATATGCACCCTCCCAGCAGAGATGAAATGCCTCGGGCCCACCTCCTGAAGCAGAGTGAGGCAGGTGTGTCCGGTGCTGCTGCTGCTGCTGCTGTGACTGACTGAAGTAAGAAGCAGAATGAAAAGCCAAAAAGCACAGTTGCTGTATGTTTCACACAGATTATTCAGCAGAAACACCAAAGTAGGAGATTATGCACTTGATTATTTGATACATGTACTGTACAGGGTGACGTCCCGGATGATTAAAGAAAAAAAAAAAAAAAAAATTTTAGAGATGGGGCTGGTCCGTTCGTTTGGTACTTTTCGTCGCCATGGACTGCTTATTTACAGTAGGGAAGCTGCATCCCTTCAGTACTTCATCTTTGGATCAGTACAATCAGTCACCTGCTGATCAGCTGCCAAACCTAACGAGACAAAGTTACTAAATTTGGAGAGCATCAAAGTTTGGAGTGTGAAGCTGGTCAAGAGAGAAATGAAAGAGAGGGATGCTGCTACCTATAATGTCATTTGGGATTTGTAAAGATCAACATGTCTGATAAATTCTTAGACTTTCAACTTGTCCTCTAACACCCTGTTTTCTAGTATTCATGATTTGCATAAGCTCAAGTGCTACTGTTTTTAACCTTAGTTCACTCTTCAACTCTAACATACAATGCAGCGAAATGTCTCAATAATACGTTTTAATTTGTATTTCTTCCTCTGTAATAGCATTAAAATCTATATATCACAAACCGTCTTCATTTGAGAACCTGCAGCAGGATCGCACCATCGTCAGTTCCTCAGTTTTTACATTAAAAGAAAAAAAAAAACATCTAATATTGTCTAGAAGTTAAATAAATTTAGGTTGAATATGTACCTCTCAGGTTTCCTTCGTCCTAATGAAGGAAACACTATCACTGTGGTTCGAGCATTACATTAAAGTCTAGTAAATGGTACTGGTCCATTTCTGTTTGTTTCTGAACCGAATCCAAACACATTCATGCAGGAATGTGAGCTCAAGCAAACGACCAGAAGAGTAACTGTACTATAGATGTGTATGAACTGCAACAGAGACTTACATTTCTCTTAAAACTTAAGGAGACTAATGACAGTTCTTAGTCTTCAGCAGGAAACGCTGGATCTCCGGCAGGTTGGATTCACGGCTAACTGGAGTTCAAGCAACGCAAAGAAAGCACGATAAATGCCCAGACCTCCAGCATGGTTGTGGACTATTCTACAGTAAGACTTGATGAGTTGTGCAGAGACGGTGGTTTGTTTTGTGGAGGTCGGGGTTGGAGGCAGAAAGCGGAGGCGGGCTTGGCCCTCCTTTCATCATTTCCTCTTCTTGGTACAGCAGGATGCTCCCTCAGCAGAGACCTGCTGGGTATTATAGTATCTCCAGGTCTACGTGACGAACCTCTGGGTTTCGTTGCTGCGGAGGAACAAAAAGGGTTATGTACAAATCTGTCTTTGCTGTGCAGAGAAATTCCAATGATAACTATAACAACAGCACCCTGATATAATAAAAAGTGAGTGTTTTGTACACAACAACTTGGACAAGTTTAATAAAGTTTAATATTTCAGTACCTTGAGCTCTTTCTCCAAGCGGTCCACCTCGGCCCCCAGGGTGTCGATGATGTTCTCCCCGTGTTTCAGCATGAAGTTCTCCAGCTCTTCGGGGGTCTTCACCTGCTGAATGTCCTGCAGAGACAAAAGCAAATATTTTGATCAGGTTCTTTTTCCTTGTGTCTTTTTTGTCTATCAGTATTTGTGTATGTACCTGTAAGGTAGACAAAATGAATAAAGGTTTGTGTATGTCTGTCCTTATAGTCTCACGTACATTCTTGACTATGTTGTCTGTCTATGAAAGAGTGTATGTATGACTGATAGTCCACTTAAAGGAGTACTTTACCCCACAAATGACCATTTGTCTATCAATTACTCACCCCGTGTTAGGTTGAATTTGTGAAGAAAACTTTGTTATTCTTGCATGTCTTTAAAGTGGACAAAGAATCCAAAAATGGAAAAAATTCTCAATGAATTGAAGTCAAAGGGGTCCACGTTTAACAACAGCAAAGCTATATCAAAACATCTATTTACAAACTCTTACACAACTCATGCAGTATAATCCAAGTCTCATTTATCCAATCTAATGCTCAGTACTTCCCAAACACATGCCTTTTCGTTAAAACCTTAATATTTAAAACTGAACTCAAAGTGAAATTTGTCTATGCTCTCTTTAAAGTCAGACTTCGTGCAAAACCAGTATTTTTTCCTCACTGAACATGGGAGTTGCTGGTCTACCGCTACCTCGATCGGTAGTTTGTGTTATTGTATGACTTTGGTGAAGTAGAACTAACCCTTTAAAACATCAAAGTCACACAATAAAATAATAAACTCACTGATCGAGGCAGTGGTAGACCAGCAGCTCCCATGTCCACTGAGGTGAAATTACTGTTTTTGTCAGTGGAATTCGGCTTTGAAGAAAACAGATAACTTTCACTCTCACTTGGGTCACCTGCTGAAAAGAGTTGTCTGTTTGGGAAATACTGAGCATACGACTGGATAAATGAGACTGGGATTATACTGCACCAGTTGCCTGAGAGTTTGTCAACGGATATGTTGATGAACATGGGCCCCGTTAACACCGATTCATCAAGAATTTTCTCAGTTTTTGGATTCTTCGTTCACCGCGGAGGCATGCGAGTAAAGAAAGTTTTCTTCACAAATTCAACATAACACGGGGTGAGTAACTGATATACACATGCTCATTTGGGGGATAAAGAGTTACAAATGATTTCATGAAAAATCAAGGTCAGGTTTGTCCAGATTCCTGTTGCAAAAAGTTTATAATTTTTGGTCACTCTGACTGAACTGAAGCTCAATCCTCATCTGCTGAGGGTCATTTATAATTCATTTGTATAATGATTATATTGTATATTATAACTATAAATGTTACATAAATACACTTCAACCTAAACAGTACTTCTTCCAATGTTAGATGAATGCACCAGGGACTTTTTTTTTAAACTAAAATGTCCTGACAGCCAATCAATTTCTGTTATTAAAAGTCACTTTGTTATCTGCAGTGTAAGGGGGTTGTAAAAAGTTGTAAAAGTGTAATGTGCAGCAGCGCTTTCAGCCAACAAGAGGAACATAAAAATTAATAGTCTGTAAAACGACAACATTTTGTTCTTTATTTTATGACTCATTACTGCGATGATGGCATAAAAAAGAAAAAGAAAAACCCGTAATTATCCCCTAATGACTGAAAAATCTTTGTTTTGAATGGATTTGTGATTTGTTCAATGTTTCCTTGAAAACAAACAATGAGACTGATTCATAATACGGTTCAAAAGACAGGTTTATAGCCTACCACACATCACAGTTATAAAAAGTAGACATCAAAATTTAAAGTTGCAATATTAAAGAAAAAGGATTCTGTTTTAAACGACATATACCAGAGGGAGTGAAAAAACAAACTTACATTGAGGATTTGGTCAATGTCTTGTTTTTCCAGATAAGACCGCGTCACCACTCGACCATCAAAGTCAACTTCAGCCTTGAAGCGCACTTTACTCAGTCCCAAATCAGTGGCCTTCACATCGTGGATGGCTCTGCTCATAATGAAACAAAACATGTCAGGAGTTCTGCAGGTTTGACAGGTACAAGCAACTATCACAGAGAACAAAACATCGCTACTGTGGATTCCTGCTACAACATGATCAGGGTTGGGCATCGACAACCGGTTCCAAAATTCAGATCCTTAAGGCATCATTAAGAAATTTAAATCTCAATTCTGCTGGCAGTGGTTAGCATTGTTGCCTCACAGTAAAGGGGTTCCTGGTTCGAACCAAGGATGGGGGAGCCCTTCTGTGAGGAGTCTGCATGTACTCCAGCTTCCTCCCACAGTCCAAAGACATGCAGGCTAATTGGTGACTCTGAAGTGTCCGTAGGTGTGAATGTGAGTGTGAATGGTTGTCTGTCTCTATGTGTCAGCCCTGTGATAGTCTGGTGACCTGTCCAGGGTATACCCCGCCTCTCGCCCAGTGACAGCTGGGATGGGCTGAAGCGGTTAGGGAAAATGAATGAACATAGAAATAGAATAGGAGTAAAATGGACATTCCCAGTCAAATCAACATGGCAGAATGGTCAGAGTGGCAGCCATTTTAATGTGTCCTGTTGCCACTGCAAAGAACTGTAACCGTTGTAGTGGGCTAAGTTCCCTATAGACTGCCTTGCGACAAGTTGTGAACTCACTGAGGTGAGGTTTTGCAGTAATGACCAAACGAGCAGTGGAGAGGTATGAAGCATGGAGAGGCATTATCTGTGCACTATCTCCATTGCCTTGCTGCTAAAGAGAAATTGAGGATGACTTGATTCAACTGCTTCATATTTTACGGCCCTACTGACAAGTCAAATGACCACGGCAAACAGTTCAACATCCGCTCTACTCGTATTCTATTTCTAAGGCTAATTGGTTCCTTAACAACTACACACTGGCACTCTTTTTGGATCGTACGACACTGCACAAAGCAATTTAATTTGTTTAGTGTATACACTATGGGAAGAGAGCACATGAGTCTGATTATGCTGTGTAGCATGGACTGCAGGTTTACGTCTCTGCTCTTACATCTCTCTCACCTTCTCTCTGTTAGTGCAGCCTTTGTTTCTGTCTCCCTCAACCACACACCAGCAGCACAGGCAATTCCTTAAAGCAACTACACTGCTCTTATAACACCAGTCACATGTTTTTCACTAAGACACAATGAATGTTTTATGTGTTTTAGCTCATATGTTGTTTATATTGACCACCATTTTATCTATGAAATAAACAAGCCTGCCTGTGTCTGTCTTTGCACGGCGAGCTGTACTCATGTTCCCGTGACTCTGAGTAGAGACAGATACAGAAAGAGAGCAAAGCGAAGTCTTGGAGAGTACAGCGGACGTAGTAATGTTGCTTGTGATCAGTGTCTGGAAAATTGCCCCATCACTGGCCTGATCGGGCAACTGGCTGACTGTCAGCCTCTGCCGGACAGGGCCATGATCTTTTTGGAGACCAATAACAAGGACAACAAATGCGAATATTTGAATGAAATAACGTCAGTGAGCATCATATTATGTGTGTTTTTAATCTGGTGGAAGGATTTTTCAGTCAAAGTTGAAACGTCAAAGATATAATGGGTTATAGTGTTGTTTGCAGTGCTGCAAGGCTGTCACTGTCGTCATTCCTTCTTTTTCCTTCAATGTTTAACCTCTTACAGCGAGGTGTGTTACTCGCATGTTCCTGCTGTGACAGAGGTATTAAACTGGATCAGCTGCTCTGTGTACAGCTGGCCCTAAAGACCGTCACATGTGAAGACCAGTAAATACCACCTGGTCTATTTTAAGCCTGAATGTTGTCCATCAACATCAGCAGACCTATAACGTCGAGCTAGACCATGTGGACCGGCTCGCTTGGTGGTTTGTGGATTGTAAATAAGGATTACTACCATGATGAGAACCATAAATTATTTTACAGCTGTGGAGGTGTGTGGTGTGTGTGTGTGCGTGCACCAGATTGTGCCTGTTCATTTGCTGACCTTACTGCAGGGTCGTTCTCCAAGAACTCGGTAAGCTTCTGTACACGTTCAGCCTGTATGGAGCGACCCAGCAGAGCCTCTGTGTTAGTGTAGATGAGGAAGGCTGAGACTGTGCCCAGCAACGTACCCACGCCCAGAGAGCCCAAACTGTCATAGTATGGGTTACCTGGGACGACACAGACGGAGAGGGACAGAGGGAAAGAAAATGAAATAAAGAGCAGAACTTAAGAAATCTAGATCACTGCCATTAACAGACCAAAGTACAAAAACACAAGAGAAAGATTATTCTGATTGTTTTTATCAGTGGAAGAATAATAAATCATAGAACAGGTAGAGCAGATAACATAAACCAAAGCAATAAAATGTGAACTCATTAATTGCATGACTCTTATTTACCTGTGAGTGAGGTGAGCCCCATGCAGCCAGCAGCCATGATGACTCCTAACACTGCTGCAGCGTCCTCCAGCAGCACCACATTAGTACTGGGGTCTCGACTCTGCATTACTGCACGTATAAAAAAAACAAAAGACCACGTTTACAGCTCAGTTTTCAAGCTATGTGTATCCACATTACACCAATTTCTAAGATAAGCCTTTGTTGATCCCCACAGGGGAAAGTCAGCTCTTACAGCAGCACACAGACAGAAATAAGCAGAGATAGAGAAGTAAAAATATGACTAAATAAAATACGAGACATATACAGCTAGTATATGAACAGAAGGAAAATTTAATTGACTTGGCCAGACTTTCTGTGCTTGAGCTGTCTTGACAAACCCTACAGCCTCAGTCAGAAATAACGGGTGTCATGACGGTGGTTATCAACGGGGTTGAGCCGCATGAAACAAGTATCTGGTACAGATAATGTACTTTTTCTGAGTACGAGCATCATACGAGAAAAATGTGTCATTATCTGTTCTGGTGATAAAGGAAAATCATCATTTTGGTAGCTGTGAGTCATCTGTTACTTTTGTGAAAAAAAAAAATATCTGAAGCTCAATTCTGAGGCTGTTCTAAAAAAAAAAACTTAGTAGTTAGTTTGTTCATCACTGAGTAACTATAGTTAATAAATATTGCATCTTCTGATTAATCCAGATAAATTTCAGGCTTAAAATATCAATGAATGATTAGGCCCAACCCACTTTAGATTTAAACTCCACGCACTTCTGACATAAACTTTGCCCATTCAGAGTACAGATACAGATCATTTAGCTGTCAACTGTCTTTGTTAACCCAGGCTTTCTTCAGGAAATTATCACAGTAAAAAGCAACACTGTTGTTTGGAGTAAAAAGCGCTTTTTAGCGACAGAGATTTCAAGCCTAAACCAGGAACAAACACTGGTCTGGACCAGGTTAACCATTAAGTGTAAGTTACCATGGCAATGTAGCCAGGTTAAAAAAGACAGACCTTTGTAAGATGTAAGACTCTGGCTTTAGACTCAACATATCACTAATCAGCCCTCAGGTCCGCTCAGATCGAACAAACCTTAAACCATCCTCCTCTGTATATAATATCTGTATATATATTGTCTGTTCCTAGTGCACGGACTGAGCTGGGAAAGAAAGCGTTTATGTGCTCTGCCTCTCACTTGGAAAAATATTCAAAAAGAGTTGAAACTATGTGAGTTTGTCTCTCAGCCTGACTTCACAGCTGTCATAAGTACAAGGACATATGATGTATGATTGGTTCTTATCATTGTCATCGCAGGTGTTCTAATATTTCTGCATGTTCCTATATATCTTTCATGTTTTTTTTAATTGTGTTGTTGTTTGGCTGTAACTTGTTGTATGCTGCTGTCAGGCCAGGTCTCCTTTGTAAAAGAGATTGTTGCTCTCAACAGGACTTACCTGGTTAAATATGGATAAAATAAAATAAATAAAAACAGTGTCGTGTGGGATTTTAACTAATTAAATTCATTCAGAATTCATTCCCCTCCCTTATATCTTATATCAGCTTCATGTCGCCTGCATCTTTAGGTAGATGAGAGCTAAATAAACTGCAGGGCATCATCAGTAAAACACAAATATTTTGGTTGTACATACCATATTCATAAAAAGACAGTCCATTCATTTGGGCGCTCCTCTTGATCTCATTGATGGCTACTAGTAACGTGGCTGAGAGAAGAAAACAGAAGATGTTTCAGTTCAAACTGCACTTCATCAACATGTCATCAATGATCTATAACTTTCTTCGTATTACCGACCTCCTTCAGACACCAGAGAGCCCGCCAAAATACAGTACGCCTGGAACACAGAAATGTGTTGGATCACTATCATGTTCTATATAAGCAACTGTTATTACAGACAAGGGTCAAAAACAGTCACTCAAACCAGTGAAAAGCAGCACATCCATAAACAAAATTGTGCAGGTGCTGCGCTCAAAAAGTCTGCTTTAAAAACAGTCACTCACCCATAATAAAGATTCAATGGGCTCTGGGTGCAGCAATCCCATGATGCCATGGTACCAAGAGAGGCCTGCTCCCATCATAAAAATGCCCACCCCACTGATGAGGGAAGCAATGTAGCGCATGTTGGAGAAGCCGTACCTGGAAAAGATGTATGGTCTCTATTATGGTGTCATTTAAACAGAGCCAGGACCAGGACTTTGTAAAGGACACACACACATGTAGCCTCTGATTAATGGTTCCTTCTGCGAACTTCTAAATCCATAAACTGTAGACTTTGACCTACATCATCTCATTAACTTCTTTTATTCATTAAGTATAGTGAAGTGTGGTGCTTACGGGTGCCCGGGATCAGGGTTGCGGACAGACTGGCTGATTCCCAGGGCGAGCAGAGCCTGGTTGCAGGTGTCAGCCAGAGAGTGGATGGCCTCTGAGAACATGCTAGCTGATCCAGTGTAGACCCAAGCGAGGAGCTTGAAGAAGAAGTTCAGCCCATTGCTGAGGACACAGAAAAACAAGTATAAGGAAAAACAAAACATAAAAGGAAAAATAAATTTTATCTGTTATTTTATTATCATTAAATCATTATATATTTGTATCCCTCTTATTGTTTTTTTTTGTTTTTTATTTATTTTATCTATTTTTTATTCTTGTTTTATAACTATTTATTTTTTATTATTTTTATGATTATTGTTATACCTATTAAATCTATTTTATTGTTTTTTATTGTCTTTTTTAATTGTTTTGTCTTAATTATCTCTTTATTTAGTTTTTAGTCTAGTTTATTTAACTTTTTTTTTATCATAGCCTTTAAAACTATTTCATTGTATTTTTATTGTCATTTTCAATTCTTGTTTTGTCTTTTTAATCTATTAAGTTTTTAGTCTAGTTTTTAGAACATTTTTATTATTATAATACGTTTCAAATCTATTTTATTGTATTTTTATTTTCATTATTTGTATTTGTTTTGTCTTTTTAATCTATTTTATTTAGTTTTTATTATACTTTTTATAACAATTTTATTATGACTTTTAATTAATTTTATTGCATTTTTCTTGTCATTATTTTTATTCTTTTTTTTATCATTTTGATCTGTTTTATCTTATTTTTATTTTACTTAGTTTTACTACAATTGCTGCTGTTACAGCTTTTAAATCAATATTGTAACAGTTTCATTTATTATCTTGAGTACTTTGGTTTCATGTTGTTAAACTGTTGCCTTGTCAGTCATCTGTGAAGCACTTTGAACTGAACCTGTATAAAATGTGCTATACAAATTAAGTTTGACTGATTGATTTATTGAAGTAGAGGAAGCACTCAAAGGGCAATAAAATAATGCATCACCTAAAACATAATTTCATGGTTAACAGCAGTTCTGACTGAGTTGGTCTCACACTGATCAGGTAGCTTGTACTGGACATAAAAACATAGTTAGGGACCTGATAATGTGGCTATTAAATGTAGACAAATAAATCTGGCTGAAGGTTTGTATCATGTTTATTACAAAGTGTTTCAGCCTTCCTGTTTGGAAGCTCCTGAATCACAGAATTGACACCCAGACTGGACTTCTCCTCTAATTGAGTCCTGTGAGTCCTTGTGCATACCAAGTGAATGAAGCTGCCGTTCATGTGACAGCACATGTTCTCTAACACAATCATCCTAATCCAATAGAGATCTCATGTGAGACAAGTTCCCATCCGTACCCCATCAAATTTTCACATCTTTTAGATCTTTACTTCAGTGAGTGTCAAAACTTTGAAGTGCCGGGTTGTGTTTTTTAAGAATAAAAGATCTCAACTGAAAGTAGGTCTACTGTTCACATGCAGTCACTATTTTTGCTCAGTTTCCCAAATGTTACACTCTGATATTCCTCTGACACACTGTACGCAGTGACCCTGCTGAGAGCACCCTCGTGGCTCCTCTCTAATCCTGAACATCCTGCTGTGTGTGTTACAGCTCAGTAAAGTACAGACAGACTTCACAGCAGTCGGAAACAAGGGTGAGAGTGTTAAAACTTACATGCAGATAGCGACCATGACCACCTTCCCAGGCCCTTGTAGGAAAGTTGCCCTCTTGCCTGATCGAGGCTTTAAGGAACAAAAAAAGTGAAATTTAACAACTGGCTTTACGTCATGGTCAGGAATTTCCACCTCTCAATTTAAACAGTTGATGTTATCTAATGAAAGATACTGTGGGAACACTCTGGAAAAACAGGCCAGCAAAGTATAGAGTAAACCATGACATACCAGAGAAGGGTAGAACGGTACAGTATGGTTATTAAAATAACAGTAAAGAGGGGGAAGTGCATGAACAACAACAAACACACCGCTAATGTCCACATTACTTTATTGTCTTCAAATTTAAATGTGGAGATTTTATCCTGTTTTTAAACAAAATGGCAAAAGAGCTCACCTTCGTGTTTCCCCAAAAGTCTTTGTATTCCTTCAACAACTGCTGATTCCGAAAAATATCTGGATGTCAGCAAACAAGAGATACAAATGAATACGTCAACAGTTCATGCGATTATTTTTATTTATTATTAATGTTTTTGTTAACAAAATCTCAGAAAACAGTCTTTTTTGCTTCAGAAATTGACAAAAATTCTATGCCAATTAATTTTCTGTTCAGTTGCTTATCTATTAATTGACTAATCATTGCAACTCTACAAATAGTCACAACATTTCTACTGCAGTCAAAATGGGTCTTGAGCTCAGTTCTAACCATTAAAAGGAATAGTTAGATATTTTGGAGAACATTCTTATTCGCTTTCTGGCAAAGCATGAGACTGTTAAATAAGAAGCTACAGCCAGCATAGCCGAGCCTGGCTCTGTCTAAAGGTAACAAAATCTGCCTACCAGCACATTCATGGCTCAGTAAATACTCAGGCTGGGTATCGCTTAAAAAAATTACAATAACAGAACCAATATTAGGACACTTAAAGTGATACAAATACCAAGAGTCCTTCATTTGATACCCATGATATGAATGGAGTGGGGTGTAGTGTAACAGCCATACTTTCAAATGTTTGGTAGCATCTCAGCACCTCCCTGCACTGCCACCTCTGTCAATACACCGTGCTCAACTTCACCACAGACTGTATGGGTTGTCTCTGCTTCAGCAAGAGCGGAAGCATCGCTTTTGGGACAGTTGTGAGAGTCTGCTGGTTGTACACCCAGCGACAGAGCTAACTGTTAGTATCACACAGTTAACTTTAGCTAATGGTTATATTGGGTTTGTTGAGACCTTTTAACAGCTCGGTGCTGGATGTTTACTGCTGCTGCGATATCTCGTGCTAACAGGGCAGATGTTAAACTGATAAGTTGCCAGGAGGAGAGCAGCTTCTAGCCCAGAGACCTGATCAACAGAAAGTCTGCTGATCCAGCGGGGAATCGGGACTGCCTGGGATCAGACCTCCGAAGCAAAATGGATCGAATGTAGGTATTGTTTGACAGGTGACGTTTCAATACTACTTGGTACTTGGTTATTTCAGTCGATACCTTAAAGGTATCACGTACTGAGCCAGCCCAGCCTATATTATTACCATGTTACATCTCATTTGTTAAATCTGTGCAAAATCCAAAGTGTAAAAACGACAATCGTCCATCTTACGGATGGTTATGTGTCAGACTATATCTTGGCTGTGAGCAGTGTATTCTTGGAGTCTCCATTGGTTGCCTGGCAACTGCTCAAAGCCAAGAAATAGTCCAGCACATAACCTCCCAAAAACATTAAAAAATAATTACCATTTTTATTACACTTGGGTTTTGCGTAGGAGATATTACATTTACTCGTGAACTCAGGTTAGCTGTTTCCTCATTTCCAGTCTTTGTGCTGAGCTAAGCTTACCTGCTGTAGCTTAAAATCTAACAGCCTATTATAAAAATGGTATTGATCTTCTCATTAAACTCCCTGCCAGAAAGTAAACAGGCACATTTCCCAAATATTTTCTGCCTTAAGATCATTTCTTAAGTATTATTGCATTTTCACATAGAGGCACATCTAGCCAGGGAAAAATAAAAACCTACTCTCTTGGTACTCTCTCTCCACCTCTTTCCTTAGATTTCTCTCTCGGGCCAGAGCTTCATGGCTCCCCCATACCTCCAGTGCTCTGAAGTCACACAGAGAAATAAATGAATAAACAAAAGATAGAGAACATATGAATGAAAAATGGTGGTTTGAGCAATAATTTGTTGGAGGACATATAGCATTTATATTTTTGATATCTTTTGATGTGTAAAGGAAAAAAGGATGAAGAACTAACTTGGCCTCCACATCTGACCGCAAAAAGACAGTGAACGCCTCTGTGTCGTCGTGAGGGCTGCGTCTTCTGATCTTTCGAAGCTGTTCCAGATCACTGCGAACACATGAGGGGAAGAAAAAAGATTGAGGAAATCCTGAGTTAGACAGTGTTAGGCCATCTTAAATCAGCTAATCAAAACAGCGTGTTTACTTATTAACTCAAAGGAATTTGTGCTGGGGTCTGCCAGCATCTCAGCTCGCACTGAACATGGTTACACTGAACATATAACCATTCAATACTGCTCAATTCAGCTTTGCCATGGTAACTTACAGTTCAGTGTTGTTTTATCAAATAATTTCAACATGACATAGTTATGTCTGTGAACAGGAGTTACCTTGGTTTCAGGCAGAATTCATTCATGGCTCTGACTGCTGTGATAAAGTTGTTCTTTGTGTACTTGGCTCCATATTCCCTTTTTTTTAGGACTGCCCGAACTGCGTGTGACAACAGATGGAAATTATGATACACAGTTTTGATCTGCTTTTATTAGTCATCATTCTTGCGTAGGCCACCAAATCACACCCACATTCTTAAGATACCAAAAATAAAAGGTAAATCAAGAGTAAGGCAGCAAGGTCATTACCTTTCACTTGAATTGTCTCCGCTTTCGTCAGACCCTGAGGTGTTGAATCTACGGGAGCAAACATTTAAATGTAATCAAAGACGTGAACTGAAGAGAAATTCTTCTGGGGGCTTTTACATTTTCCTCAACACTATAGACTTACCAGTAGCATTTTCTGGTGCTTATGTTGATAGGGCATGCAATAAGACATCAGTTATAGAAGGGGAATATAAGCAAACATTAGTGACACAATGGAACGCCACACAAAATGTCAGGAGCAGACGGACACCACCATCTACAATATTCTGAAACATTAAAGTTAGTCACCTGGTGATGCTGCCGTAGCTTTAGCAGCAGCAGACAGGACCTTCTCTGCTGTTGGAGCATCGCCTGGTGCTGATTTTGGGGGGCCATCTTTACTGTCGCCAGAGGTAGAGTAGTAGTGCACCTTGCTAAGTCCTAAAGAAGCAACACGGCAGTCTGGGAGGCTGAACCAAAAGTTGTGTATGCCTCCACTTTGCCAACCTGTGCAACAAAATGCATGACTTCAGTTTGTTTTGCAGGTTGTACTGAGCTATAGTCAAAGAGCAAGCAGAGCAGTAAGAATCACAGAGTGTAACAGCTGTAACGTCACTTCTTCCTCACCATAGCACAGCTGGGTGAACCTCGGGGACCGTTGTGACAGGGGGGGCCTGTGCTGCAAGGAGATCCTGCAGATGACATGCCATGGTCTGTGGGCCAGGCTGGGGAACATCCTCGCTGTGACGGGGATCGGGACTGGAGTGCAGGAACTTGCTGTGCGGAGTCACACACAGCTCCGTCAGTGTTATGTTAGCTTGACAACTTAACCCAATTCAGACAGATTAACGCCGAGACATCGCCTCTAAACATCTGACAGTGTCACCTTAGCGCGTCTAGAGACAAACTCAAACGTGTAACACAGCTGCCACCGGTGTCTAACTGACATGCCCGTCATTGATAACCAGTTGGCTAGGCAAATATTGCGTTTGCCGGCCGGCTAACGCCAAACCCGGCGGCGACGGAGCCACAAACTCGGCTAACCTAGCTAACTAGCACTACGAGCTAATATCGTTAGCCGCTAAGTAACAAGTGCTGTGTAACATTTTATTTACCTAAAAACAACCGCAGCTGAGCAGCGACAACATTTAGACGAGGTTAGTTTGTTTAAAAAGAGCCATTACCTTTCTATTGTGAGGTTTGTTCCGCATAATCTGTTTCCATTTTGAGAATCTATGGTCCAACTGATGGTAACGCCACTATGGACGTAAGGTAACTGCTACAAACACACACTGGTGACCTGTGACACTACAGTGACGTTGACTGTTCTCGCGAGAGTGTGGGGAGTACCAGTGTTACGTCAACGATATCGCGATATTCTGTAAACCGCTGTGCAAACAAGGTCATTTACGTGCAATAGTCCCTGTCATCTTCATGCAGCTGTTTATATAAAACTATATCAGTTCAGAGGAAAGGTTAAAGGTGTATTTGATGTAAAGAAATCTTTAAGTAGTTATTGTTAAATTACCCAGTGATGGAAGATCGTTTAGTTAGGCAAAACAGGCAATTCACAAACTCTTTTATAAGACTTGCATGATAAATCTTACTGTAGTAGAAGTACAGACAGGGGCATTGAAATTATGTTATGTTGCGTGCAGTATGCACACAATCAGGACATACTTCTTTCTCATAACATTACGCCCTGAACTTTGACCCTCTTGCTTTTCATATCTGTTACCTTGGGGATAAACAAACGTTCGCCAGGGACAGAGATCAACCCTTAGAGCTCTGCTGTTGTTACTTTGCAATGTAGATTCTACCATACTATATTTGTGACAGTGACATTACACCTGGAGGGGACAAATGCACATATCGGTAACATATCCCCTATATGTCTATGAGTACAGATGGGTCCCAAAAATACTAATTAGGCAGCCTCTGTAAAAGTAATATTATGTCTATCAAATATTGGTTTATTAACATCTAAACAGCATTTTATTGTGTAGGCTACTGTAAATGGTTGACAGAGTACATTTAGATTACTGTAACTCTCTGTACACCAATATTAGTCAGTCCTCTCTGTCCTGCCTCCAGCTGGTTCAGAGCGCCGCTGCCAGGCTCCTCACAGATACCCGAAGGAGAGACCATATCACACCTGTTTTGGCCTCTCTCCACTGGCTGCCTGTAAAGTTCAGAATTGACTTTGAGGTTCCCTTAATGGTCTGGTCCCATCCTATTCCACGCCCAGGTCCCTCAGGTCAGCTGACCTGGGGCTCCTGACTATCCCACGCTCCAGACTTAAGCTCAGGGGTGATGGTGCCTTTGCTGTGTCTGCCCCCAAACTGTAGAACTGCATCCCCCTCCCAATCAGATCTGCCCCCTCCATTGACTTGTTTAAGTCCATGCTCAAATCCTACTTTTATTAATTAGTGTTTGAGTCAGCCTGATGTGGCTTTCCCTGACACATCTGTGTGTGTTGTGTCTCTAAATGTGTGAGCTGAGTACCTGACAGTTATGTTGCATTTTTAGCATTTTATTCCTTTTGTACAGCACTTTGGTCAATGTGAGTTGTTTTTAGATGTTCTTTATAAATAAATTTGAGTCAAGTTAAGTTGAGCACTTTATACTATGTCAGGAAGTTTAGTCTATGATAATATATCCTATTTTTATAAAAAAAATTGTATGTAAAAAAAATCATTAACTGTACAGTGTGTAGTTGCTCTAGCTGCCAAAGATATACAGTTGAAGAGAAGTATAAAGTTTTAAAAAATGGAAAAGTAAAGTACAGGTGCCTCAAAATTATACTCAGGTACAATGCTGTGATACTGCGGTAAAAAAATACTGCAACCTGCAAAGAGTTGTCTTTAATGTTGCCACACATTTTAACTTGAGGTATGAGCAGCTCCCTTTGTCCAACTATGTGAAGTATCTCATTCAATGCTCACCTTATGTTATGTGAATTGTAAACACAGACAGGGAAGGGCACTAGTGAGGAGAAGTGTCGCAACACAGCACTGAAATAAAGACAAAAGCTTTAGCCACAGAACAAAGAGAAAGGAGTCACAAAGGTTAAGAAAAAAACCTGCATGTTTATTTAATCTTTAGAACAGTACAGTAGATATGTTATGACCTTGCATTGGTAGTAAATAGGTGCCTTAAGGAGCAGCAGTGTTTGTAATAATAATTTGACAAATGACTGACAAATCAAACACATACACTAGGAGAGAGGTCTTTTTGATTTCCCATGCAATCACTTGACAACGATACCTGCAGATCCATCACTTCCATTTCACAATCATTAAAATGGAATTCGGAAAATTCAATCAATAATCAAGACCCACAGTACAGTTTAAGAGTTTAAGAAGGCCATAACTCGGTCTTGGTCCATTTAGGTAAAAATTAGAAAAGATGAAACACTGCGCACGAATAAGGTCACTTAAATGAGAGAAAATGGAAGTATGTAGTTTTTAGAAAGCAAGTCGTCAAGCTGATGCGAGAGTGGTACAGAGGAGTGACTCTGTCCTGGTATGCTTGTCTGGGTTGCTGGTCGTATAGGGAAGCGAGGGGAGAGTTTGCGTTCACCTTAACGCATCGTGACAAACTCCTCAGACGAGGTGGGGTGAATGGCGACAGTCTTGTCAAAGTCTGCTTTGGTAGCACCCATTTTGATGGCCACAGCGAAGCCCTGCAGCATCTCGTCACAGCCCAGGCCCTGCATGTGCAGGCCCACCACCTGGGGAGAGGAGACGAGTCAGTGCTTGGAAATCACTGCAGTGGTTTGTGGTCAGTCAAAAATTAGTACACAGTCAAACACATTACGACTTTTCTTTAGCTTGCCTCATCTATTCTGATTTATTAAAGGAGAAGTTTGGAATTTTTCAACCTTGAGCCTACGTATATTCCCATTTTCCCTATTTATGTAAAAATGTACGTACAGGCAAAAACCAAAAATTCGAGCGCCAAAAAATATTGGACAATTTCTTAAATCGGGCTTCCACCTCACCCTCTGGGTCGCCAATTTTCTGTCTCCAAAATGTTCATAAGCAAGGGTCAAAGTTTCTCCCATCAAGTCTGTTTATATAGATCACAACTTTTGCATGTGAAGTGGCGTACACCTCTTTCAGGCCTAGTTTTATGCGTACGCAATGGTTATACATGAGACCCCTTCTCACTGCCTTTTTAGAAAGCCCAAACACGCCCATAAACATCCCCATAGACAGAAAATAGGATGAAAATAAGAAAACACAGACAGTGACATCTAACTGGGTGAATCAAAGGCTTTTGCACACTGAGTCCTTTTTTTTTTGGTCTGAAATTGTCGCATGACTAAAACTAAAAACAACCTCATGTTGTGTCAATCACGTTTGCATACTGAGTCCGAAACTTTTGACCAGCATTAAAATTTTCTGAGGAGTTTTTCACGTCTTTCAGAAGCCTTTGGAGATGTTTGACCAAGAATCAGTGAAGAAAATGCGGTGGCAGGAAACAGCCCCGACAAGACAGAGGAACGGGGCGCACAGAATAATTTCATAACTCAGATAGCTGCTTTTAACGGATCAGATAGTTATATACAGGTGGATGATGATGATGAAGAGGAGGAGGATGTGGACCGCACACAGAATGTGGACGACAGCACCATCCCTTCATGCAGCTATGGAGCCAAATGTGAGACAGAGAGGGGGTGATGACAGCCAGATATGTAACTAACTTTAACAAAAAGGTCTTTGTACGGATCCTTTCCATAATGTTGATGGACACTTTAAATAACAATCTGAGCCTATCAGTGGCAAAAACAAGCACTTGTAGTGGATGTAAACTGACAGTGTGAACGTGCCCCGAGTGGCTACACTGCAGCCTGTTTCACCGTCTTGACCAGTTTAAAAAATTGTTGTTCCCAATATTAATTTAGCCAAAAAACATAGAAAAATACGGTCCAGTTTTCCCACTTGCAAGATCCTGTGGATATCAGGTGTGAACATGTTGGCGGTGAGCTGTGGCTTATACAAGTATGTAAAGGTTGAGAAAACAACTTTGATTCCACATAGAAAGAGAAGGAGACATAATCCAAGTAAAGACAAGAAACAGCAAGAGACAGACTGCACTGAACTGCACTCTGGACTTGTCAAGCTTCTCTTTGTGCGTTGATCATGACAGACTGATTTCTCTCTGCATGAGTTCTGATTACAGTGTCGGAGCATCGAGACTGAAGCCTCTGCAGTTTGACATTTGCTGGTGAAGCACTGTTTGAAAGTCATTAGGCCTTATTTATGAAAGTTTTTTTTATTATTGCCATCCACTTAAGTGCCTGGAATATGTTTCTTTTACCGCACACTCTACCAAAGGATGAAGGCATGTTTTTCTTTTTTAAATTGGTTTTGAGCAGATTAGTCTTTTGATGATCAATTTACATACAACATATACGTTTTTAAGCAGGAGCAGCAGCATTTTTTCCCACAAACTGTAAACAGCAGGTGAGTCGTACCTTCTCCTCCTTGCCCTCACACACCAGCTTCATGATGCACTGACTCTTCCTGCTCGTGATGGCGTGATACATCGGAGTGAAAGAAGTCTTGTAGATCTTTATGTTCTCCTTTCCTCTGGCTCTATTGGCCTCCTCTGTGAACAAAACAAATTAAGCATTTTAATTCTCGTCGAATAAGTGTAGCTGGGATTAATACAGTATTTACATTAGAGTGAGTTACAGGTCATTTCAACCACTTCTGCTCACCTTCTGTGAGGCCCACTGTCCCGATGGGTGGGTGGCTGAACACCACTGTGGGGATACTCGCGTAGTCCAGCTTGGAGTCCTTCTTGCCCTCAAACAGTCTGTGTGCCAGCTTTCTGCCTGCAGCAATGGCAACTGTCCCGACACACACAACACAACATCAGAGTGCATCTGTGCAGTACACGTTCTAAGAAAACATTTCAGGTGCCCACAAAGGATAAAAACCCTTTATTCTAAAACAAGAAAACCAAGAACAAAGCAACACTGCTGGTGTTGGGGATTCCTGGCTCACCTCCGCTACTTCAACAGTGCATGAGAACAAAAGTCCAGAGAGGCCAAAACTACATCAATACTTGCAGCATAAAAAACACTTCACTGTGAGACCAACTCATTTTGTAAGGTGAAAGTTTATCCCTTGACTATAAAACGGCCAATATCTAATTTAGTTGTCGTAAACTGTAACTACAGAGGTTATCTGTGTCATGTGGGCTGCACCAGGCAATTGTGCAGGAAAATTACATTTTTATCTTTTTATTTCTAATCATTGATTTTCATTTCCTACTGCTTTTTTATAGACACCACTAAAAGAGGCGGGTTACTTAAAGCAATACTTTATCCACTAAATGATTCATAAATTAGTATATCAGTTACTCCCCTCGTGCTGCGTTTAATTTCTATTTTTCTTGAAAGACTCCATAGTGAACGAAGAATCCAAAAACCGAAAAATCTTGATGAGTTAAAGTCATGGGGTTCTGTGTTTAACACCAGCAAAATTATATCAAAATATCTGTTTGCAAACTCTCACACAACTCATACAGTAAAATCCAGTGCTTCCCAAACACATGCATCTGTGCTAAATTCATCCTATTTAAAATACAGAAGTAACACGCACCAAGAATTATAATGAGGTGCTGATCACTTGTAATAGACTTGATTGTAGAAAACAAGTGTCACACACTCTGGCTTCATGTGATTTTCTTTTATTTTGATGACGTTTCGGCCTTGTTTGTTGATCTTGAAGAAGGCCCAAAGGCCGAGTGTCATCAAAATTAAAGAAATACACATGTTGTTAAATGCGGACCCCTATGACTTCAATCCATCAAGAGTTTTCTCCGTTTTTGGATTCTCTGTTCATCGTGGAGGCATGCGAGAGACACAAAGTTGTATCTACAAATTCAGCCTAACCTCACAGGGAGTAACTGATATACAAATAATCATTTTGTGGGTGAATTACTCCTTTAATGCCTTTTTTAATGAGTGAGATTTGCAGTCAAGAGTTTCACCCACACCAGCACATTTTGTTGGACCTGAGCCGCAGCTGAAAAGATTTCCTTGTCATGTTTCTGTATTACGTTCGTTGTGGTTCAAGATTTACACCTTGTTGACAAGGTGTGTCATAATGGCTGTTTTCTGATCAAAATATCTTGTTGTACGCAACAGCAAACTGACAAAAACACGCATTTCCTATAATTCTCACATGCATGGTGTCACTCAAAATAGCAGGATCTGATTGAACAAGGCATTCTCTGGCAATTTAGTGCAGTTGGTTTTAGCCTCTATTTCAGCCCTCTAGTGGACTCAGAGTGGTGACTCAGCATTTTTTGCACATATGTGAACACTCCAAAAGAACTCTGATTCCTCCAAAGTTGTCTGAGTGATCTGAGTTTGGTTCTAATGTGTTCAAACAAAGTAACCTAAACTTCTTAAGTTCAGCTGAGCCATCTATAAACGTCCCTTGTGTATGAACACTTCTCATTCTACCAGTATAAAAATGCAAATATAAAGGCATGCAACGCAGATACAAAATACTGTTGAAGCCTTTTGTCCTTGTCTTTAGTCTTAGCCCATACTGGCCAAGCTCAAATATAAACACGACTGTGTTGTTTACAGGCAGCCTCCATGAAATGATCTCAGTTATTCGTGCAACTTCCTACCAGGTGTGAGCAGAGCTTTGCCACAAACGTCCCCTACAGCGTAGATCCCTGGTCTGCTGGTGTTCTGATACTCGTCCACAATGATATGGCCTCTTTCATCTGTGTCCACACCCTGCAAACACACAGGAAAGAACTGTTATATAGCTGTATATATATATAGTGTCTTTCTTATTTTCTTCCAAAGCTCTCCTGGGGTGCACAATTACAAGGAAACACACTGTATGTCACAGTCGTTTCTGTTCTCTCCCTAACTACCACTCACAAGCTGCAGACAGTGAAGTGAAGTTTAAAATAAGGAGTGAGCATCAGAGCAGAAACATTTTGTTTCTATCAACATTGATAAACTGATGACTCACCCCACTGAGGAGGGTCAGAGCATGAAATGTAAACCAGGATACTCAGAGCAGGAACAACATTATTATGTGTAAACAAAGACAAATCTCTATAAACCATCTAAAACCAGGAGTGATGTCAGATCACTTTTTCCATCACACTTCCTTTCTACATAAAACTTAGTGGCTTCCTGATTGTTGAGCTGTTGCTTCGATTGCTCAGTCACATTTTTCTTCATATTCCAGGTTAGACAATAAGTCAGAATACATGCTAATAATCAGGTGCAAACATCTCTGACATAAATCTTTCCCTACAGTGGACGATGTGATAGCCCACTTCCCTGAGCTACTGTACGTTTAAGTACCTTAAATAGAAGACAGACTTAACTGCCCCTTTAATCTGTTAACAATGTGCCTGTTAATCCTGAGCTGACAAGCGTTTCACTCTTCTGACAAACAACGTAACAAAGACTGTTAAGTGACTTTTGTCTCGTCTCGTTCCCGGATTAGACCCTGATCTCTGAGTTAAGGTGATCCTAAGCCCGGGTTATTTTGAGTTCTTTTTAAATAAAAGGTGTCAAATTATAAAACCGTACATCCAGTAGTGTGTTAGTGGATTTAGTTCTTTAGTTCTCAGCAAATACCTTAAATTATCTGAATGGCTGCCATAATGTATGAAGTCAGTTAAGCAGCCATGATGACAGGGACACAGGAAAAACTGCGCAGAGCCAAACACTAATTAATTCCCTCTGCAGACAGACAGCGGTGATAAGCTGCAGTCGTGTGTCTTAAATGCACGGTTACTTTTTAACTGAAGGATGTTGATGTAGATTGTTTTCATCCAGCTGCAAACAGGAAAAGTTACTTTGTCTTTCTAGGTACATCTGCATATTTTCCCATTGTTATACGTTGTTTTTCATGCTGCACATTTCAGCAGTTGTAGAATATAACTCAAGTACTATACTTGAGTACCATTTTGAAGTACTTGAATATTTCCATTTTCATACTTCTACATCCCTACATCATGGACGTAATATTGTACTTTTTACTTTACCGCATTGGTTTGACGGCATTAGTTACATGTTACTTTGCAGGTTCAGATTCAGAAGCATGATGTATTTTTATGGATTAAGCTATCCAGCAGCACATTAAGTAATTAAATTTGTCCCACTTATGATGGCTGCAACATTAGTGATGTTTATAACATCAATAATTATAATCCAATGATAAAATATATCATTCAAAATGGGCCATTCTGAATAATTAGTACTTACACTTTTGGTACCTTTAGTACACTTTAATGCTAATACTTTTTGATGCTAACCTAGCTATCACCAGACATCAGTATGACATCAGAAAACCAACAAAATATCAGTGTCATCTGTCGTCAGTATTCTATGTCATTTTGATGTTGGCATTAGACATTGTCCTGAATTCTAGGGTGCTTTCAGATCTAGAGTTGTCTTGCTTTGGTCTGAATCAGAAACTAATTTTGTTACAAAGCTGCATAATTGCCTAGAGGTGGTTCGTGTTCTCACGGCAGCATTTACAAGCGGACTAGATCAAATGCCTTGTGTGAGAAAGCTGCTCTTGATTGGTCAGAATTTCCATGCGGGAAATTCCAGGAAGTAAACAAAATGTTGAAGAAGAGTACACTTGCAAGATAAATGTGACACTTTCTAATGTCACAATGGAGGGACAACTACGCAGGTTGATTTTAGCGCTGGTCATCGTGGACTATATTGCTGTCATTGTTCATTTTAGTCAAATCATAGAGTTTGAAAACGAGGCGCGGCTCCAACTAGAAAACAATGTTTTGATGCATTGGATGTGCTGAATGTGCATATTAAGGCAGTACAGGAGGAGGTGCACATTAATAATCCTCCAGGACTGTAACATGCTCATGTTTAACCCAAACAATGTGTAATGAAGTTGGTTCAGATCCAGGTCGGAACACGTTCTCACCACAAACGAACCGCACCAGAGTTCATTTGTAACCGGACTGAGACCACCTCTTCAAGAAGGTCTCGGTCTGGTTATTTTGGTGCGCACCTGAGTGTGATTGCTGTGTTCACACCTGCCCAAAAGAACCAAACTTAGGGGGCATACGAACTTGAGTTTGATTGAACCGAACCAAACTGCCCGACATCACAACCTAAATCCAATTACATATCAATGTCCAACAACGTTAGTGGTCAGCTAGGATACTGTACTTTTACTTAAAACAATGTGGTAATGCTACTTCTACTTAAGAAGAGTGCTTCTTTCACCTCTGAATTTCCAGTTTACAGAAATCATCATGAGCAGACTGTTACCATCTCGCCAATGTTCAGTCCGGAGGTGTTAGGCTGCCTGCCGATGGCCCAGAGCAGGCAGTCCACATCCTGGATGGTGCTGACCTTCTCCTCGTCGTTCTTCTTCTCCAGGTCTTTGGTGACAAGCGTCACCTCCAGCCCCCTGTCCGTTTTACGCACAGACTTCACCTGAGAATTCTTCCACAGATCCACACCATTGTTTTGCAGTTCTTTGGTGCAGTTTGTGCTTATGAAGCTGTCGAAGTTCCTCAAAACCTGCACAGGGAGAATGAGAATAAGCATGTATATTTATTACTGCATGGAACATCAGAATTTAGTATTTAATTGTGACTGTATTTGTTTCTTACTCCTGACTGTCGTATAATGAGGGATGTTTTGGACCCCAGGGTGGAAAGGATGCCTGCCATCTCCACTGCAATATAACCTGCACCCACAATCACACTGCGCCTGTTGGGGAAAACAAAACTTCTAATTATAGGCACAAATTTAACCCATGGTACAAACACTACAGAGATTATATAGTAATCTTACTTTGGCAGAGTTTCAAGTTCAAAAAAGCCATCACTGGTAATGCCAAGACTTCCCCCTGAAATTATCAATAAACAACATTTCTGCACACTTTCTTAACTTCATAAAAGTGATCTTATTTGATTAATAAGTTAAATATAATAAACTGCTCAGGCTCAACAGAGCCGAACACAGAGAGGATTACCTGAGAACAACATGTCTTACCTGGGACTTCATCATCACTCAAAACAGAAGGCTGCCCTCCAGTGGCGATGAGGATGTGAGGAGCTGTGTATTTTTTTCCGTTGACCTCCACAGTCGGCTGGGGATCACTGGTAAACCTGGCGTGACCTTGAATAGTTTGGATTTTAGCCTGAAATGAATCACGTGTTATTGTTTTTTTTCTTCTTTGGGAAGTAACAAACAAACATGAGCACATTTTACATAAAGAAAACACTGTATGGACACACTGAAATAATAAGACGACATGAATGTGAACTTACTTTGTCAAGATTGTTGCGATAAATGCGGTTTAGGTGACTGACATAATTATCCCTTTTTGCCTTGAGAGCTCTGGAACAAACAGGAAATGATCAACGATTAGAGGCCGTTTATGTTTTTACCAGCATTTACTCAAGGAAGTCCTGACACTCAAGTATGTTTAACAGATGCATGAAGCTGATACACTTCATGAGGTTACAACAGGGTCAAATAAATCCTACATTTAAAAATAGAACATACACTTCAATAATGCTCCAAAACACACATTCATCCCAGCACATGTTCTGGAGTAGAGGCCTAGCATGCTGAGCAAATTGCTGCTATGCACCAGGGGAGAAAAAAAAAACTACAGGAAGTGTTGCCTGAGAAATACATGTCAAGCCACAGTAAAAAACAAACAAACATATATACAGATACAAAACACTGGAGTAAGGATATATTCAGTGTTGAGGTCAGACGGAAATTTGACATTTAAACTAGGTGCTGAAAGTTTCCATACTTCCTTATCGTAGCTTAAAGGGGAACAAAAAAAAACAAAAAAAATGGCTCATGTTTTTAAATTCAACATCATCAACTTTCGTCATATCAGGAACTCTTTAACAAATGATGCTGCAAAAATGTACTTCAATGCTATGATACTCCCCTACATGAGATACTGCATGCCATGTTGGACACAAGCTAACCAGACCACTCTAAATCCAATCAGATCTCTCTATGGGCAAGCATTGAAGGTTCTGGACAGAAAACCAAGACAGCACCACCACTGCAACATTCTCTCCAAATACAATTTACTAAGCTTCGACAATGTAAGTACATTATCAAACATTTGCCTAGTACATAAAATAATCAATAATGCGGCCCCCCCACCATTAAAAAAATTCATAGTCCCCTGCTCTGAACAGAGAACAAGAGCTTTAAGATCTGCGACGAGAGGAGACTGTAAAATCCCACAAAGAAAGTCATCCTTTGGTCAATCTGCTTTCTCCATCAAGGCCATCGGAGAATGGAATAGACTCCCTAGTGATTTGAAAATCAACAGGAATTATCGCAGTTTCTGCCTTGCCACAAAGAAATGGCTCCTGAGTAAACAATGTTGCCAACATTAGGTGTTGCTGTCAGATTTCCTGTCTGATTCTCTGTCATTATGTCTCGTTTTGCGTTTCTCTCTTCTGCTGTTTATCTGAGCTCTGTTAAAGATATTCCTGTCATATTACCATTGCTGGTATTTAATCATCCCTGTAATCCCGAATTACCATCGTTGGTATCTAGGTTTCTTATCGCTGTACTCTAAACTATAATCAACTCTGTAACTTTTTTTTTTGTTTTGCTGCTACACGCACTTTGTTGACCACCAACAACAACACCAGCACTTTATCTACGCACATTCCTGCCTTGCACTTTGTATCAGGAGCTGCTACTTGGACTGCCTTTTAGTGTTTTGTAAGTTGTTCCTCCCTGCACTGTAACAACTTGGTTATTTTAAATGTGGAAATTGTATGTCTGTACTGTCTCTGTGCTGTCCTCTGTTCATCTGTATTTTAGGTTTCTTTGTCTTTTTAGATCGTGGTCTGTGTATATTGTAAATTATATGTTGGGACTACAGATGGAAATTAGCAGTTATTGCTAAATCTGGTGCAACCATCTCCTCATCTCTTGTAAATGATTAATGCTATTGCACACTGTCCCTTGATAAACTAAATAAACTAAACTAATTGTACCCCTAACCAGAATTCCCACGATTCAGTCAAATGACTGGAACTGGCAACCATCAGCTCACAAGTCTGCAGCCGTCTACTGCTGGAGCTCAGGGACAAACACGATCTGAGCAGCCCTGCAGCCTGCATCTGTAAATAACACCCCGCAGTATCATAAACAAGTAAAAATGAGACAGGTACCTTTCATGAAACTGTCTACTGACATTTTCTTTCCTCTTTTCATTCGGTGGTAGGTCGGCTTTTGATGTGTCATACACTTTAATTCCCACGCACAAATGGCAACAAATAGGTTCCCTGTGAAGTGTTTTTTTTTTTTAATCAAATTAAATTAAATTACATTTTTTAGCTGGAGTTTTTCCTCTTTATTAGGAAATGGCTGCACACAACACACTGATACAGTCGAGGCCCAATTGAATATTGCAATAACAATGTGAGGTTATCACAAAATCCCATGGCACACCTGGACTGGCATCACATCACACCATTTGAGAACCACTGTATTATGATACTGCTGTTGCCATTTGCAGACATTTGATGACTTTTTATAGAGAACTTCATTTAATATGTCACTAATAACACATTTCATATGATGTTGCTGGGAGACACTACTAAAACATATCACAACCAGGGTCTAAAATTAGCGCCTGCTACCTGCCAAATTCAGGTAAATTGTTGCCAGTGCCAGGTTAAATCGTCAGGCTATCGGAAAATGCACAACAGAAAGACACATTTAGTAGGGCAGCATGTTATTGGATGGCTAAAACATTTTAAAGTAGCTCGCAACTGCTATATGGAAGCAACGCTGTTGGCCATAGAACCTTATTTGTTTTGATTGACAGTCAAAGTTCATGAGTCCCAGCCAATAACTATCAGTTAAATAAATGTTGCAACGGTTGGCTCAGACTAAATATTCTCTGTATGAATTGACATGTATTTATGCTACTGTACAGTACGAATGACTGCCTTTACTGTCACTGCATGTTCACATACAAAGAAATTTGCTGTGTCTTATACATACCTACACATCAAAATAGGATAAGGCTAAAATATGATAAATAAGGCGCTATAAAAAGGACAAAATACAGTGCATATGCAGTTATTGTACATCTGTCCGTGGTAGTGCAGCTTTAATTTGTTGTGGTGGTGGAGGAGAGAGTTCATTCTGTGTATGGCTGTTGGGTAAAAACTGCTCCTTTGTCTGGAGGTGCAGCATTTCAGGCCGGTGTAGCATCTTCCAGAGGGGAGCCGTGTGAAGAGGTGGTGAAAGGGGTGAGTACTGTGAGTACCCTTTGAACCCAGAAAAATAGGGCTCCCCAAAAGCCGGAGTGTGATTTAAAAACTGTGAATACACCATGAATGTAATGTTTTTATGTAAATATATCTAACATTGAATGACATCATTCTTTATATTAAATCATATTAAAGTTATCTAAATGTTGCACCTTCATTTGGTGCATAGATTTTAAATGTGGCAGGTAACATTTCTGAGCCTGCCACAGTGGGAGGCAGTGGAAAAAGTTAACGTCAAACCCTGATTACAACATATTATTTGTTAATTTTGAGCAGGATGAAAGTATTTAAAGGTTATCAGTTGTTTGATGGAATTTACCGTAAAACTTAAAATAATAGCCCCGGGCTATTATTGGCTTAAATCACTGAAACCAACAGACCTATATTTGGGACAGGCCTTTAATTCCTTTCACACAAAACTGTTGCTCAGCAGAGATCAGGAAATACGACCAAATTGTTTATGTAAACCAGTATGAATAATACTTGTTTAAAAATACGGCTTCAGATAATGTATCAATTATGAATCATTCATTTGATCTAGCTCAGACAGACAGAGTATCAGAGGCAGTGAATTATTGAGGATTATGGCACCCAGCATACCGACACAACACCACTTTATCCTGTTAAAACAATCCTCACAACTTGAATTCATTTTTATGAAAAACCCTTTTGACTGTTTTGATCTGAGGACCCTTGGGGACTAGAGAAATATGAATAACTTACTTAATAACTTAATTTGAGGTAGTCGACATCCCGTTTTTTTTACAAGCAAAGATCTTCTATAAAAAATTGAACCGCTTGGCAACCAGACCAGGCGTCTAGATATGTTAATTTGTCAAAATGTGTAGCTACACCAGGCTAGTAAAAGGCACTGGGTGTTTAACTGAAGTTTTACGGTACATTTTATAAAAACTGTCCATTAAAATGGATCCTGCTGCTGCAACATGCACGGGATGGACAAAAGAACACAGACACATCATAATATAATACAGTCCAACACAACTGAGTGTAGTTGAAACATATTTAACATAGTAAAATATGTGTATGTGAATAATATGTCGTAAAAAAAACACCACTGATAAGTAGTATTTACATAACTCCATGCAGCCGCACCTTAACTGACCTCCCAGCTCTGACCAGACTGACGCTGGTGTTTTGTATCCCTGACTAATGTTTCCTGGTGTCTCAGGCTGCCACTCCCTCCACAGGCTTATCTCTAACTATCACCTTGACTTAACAACGGCGTTCACAGAGACAGAGAAGTGGGCTGAAGTGAGGCAAGAAAAGACTCGACGGGCTGAGAAACTGAGCCATGAAACGGACACCTCCTTGTTCCGGGAACAACTGCAACAGGTTTCAAAAGAGCTCATTGTTGTTGCACAAAAACAAGTGAGAAAAGACACCGAGCTGTGCCCTGACTTACTCCCAACTGAAACGAACATTTCCAACTTCAAAGCCATAGTCGCTGTGGTCGTGGAGCACCTCGGCGTGAACAGCTGCATTCCACATAACCTGCGTGACAGGTGAAGACGTGGGATTAGACTGAGTGAACTTTGACACAAATTTTATAATGTATGAGAGTTAAAATGTGGCCTTTTCAAACAAGAACTGAAAGATAATTGTACCTTCTTTGGGACGCAGCCGACATTGACCTGAAAAACATTCAAACGGGGGGAATTACTTCAGTGTGAGTTTGATCAGAGAGTAAACACAAAGAAAAGAGTTCAGAGCAACACTGCAGAGCTTTTAAGTCTATTTGCACAGTGAGATGCAGTGTGTGTGGTAGAGTTAAATGAAAACTTACAAGTTAAACTACAACCCAGAGTAAACTAGACCTTAGGATAAGACATCAGGTGTAAAATTACAGAGCCTGTATGACCCTATTATCATGATTAATACCAGCGAAAGTCCATAAATGAGAACATTAATATGGACTTTAATTAAATTTCATCGTCAGTTAAGCTGTGCTTAACATTTTCTGCAAATATTAAGGTTCTTAAATTGTGTTTGACTGAATTTAACCATGCTTGAGTCCCTTGTTATATAGAATTATGTACAAAATTATGTTATATGAGCTTGTTTCCCTATTTATTACCAGAATTGGGAAGTTTTCTAACAGTTTTGCAGACAGGATGTGGTTTTAGGACACATCTGCAGCAACATATTTCAACTTCCCATGTGTTAAATCAACTTAAAAGTTAAAGTAGTGGGTGAACAAAAAAATATGAACACCTACAATCGTATTTTTTTTACTTTACAATAGCTTTGCAATAATAAAAAGTCTTTGTGCACAAACACCTGTGTTGAAACGTAAGACTGTGTGTGTGCTGTTTCATGACCTACATAGGCTGTTAGCTCCAGTGTGTGAGGGCTGGGACGCTTTAAACTTCATACAAACCCACAGTGTTTGTTACACACACAAAAAACTTCCACAAAAGGAGTCCGGAGGCTTCGCAGTGAACCTGGCAACCAGCATGTGTGTGTGTGTGCGTGTGTGTATGTGTGTGTGTGAAAGCTGCAGAGGCACAGTGACTGAGGTCGGGATGGATAACAGTGTTTTGTTGTTTAATTTTTACTCACGCAGGTACCTCCGAGTTTGTGACTCTCGATCACGGCGGTGGCCGCTCCGAGCTCCGACGCCCTCCGAGCACCGGCCAGCCCTCCCGACCCGCCGCCGATCACTAGAAAGTCGAACCGGGTCGTGTCCGTCGCCGTCGGGTCTGAGGCCATGCTGCGGCGGACGATCCCTCCGTGTCTGCGAAAAGACGAGAAAGGCTGCTGTCTGAGGATGGACGAGCAGCAGGGAGCTCGCATCCGGGTTAGCTGCATTAATATTGCCATGACCAGGAAGCTCGCAGGCGTGTGTGCATGGGTGTGTGTGTCGGCCCGACGGGGAATGGGAGGGTCAAGTGAAAGCCACTGCTGTGTCATTATGAATTACAACAATGGTGTGTAAATCCCAGAAAGTGTTTTCACAATAGTCATGGTGATCCTCACATGAGCTACAGTATGGGGGTGACAACAACACCTGTAAATCATGAGCTCGATCTGCACCAAGAATCTGTCACACTATAAAGTTAAATAAATATATAACATGCAGAGGAGACAGCATCGTGACAACAGTTTGAAAACTGTGAATAATGGTCATAAAGATGGTGTAAACTCACCTGGGTCGTGCCAGAGACGCAGGCACAGTAGGCAGCAGTCTGCAGATCCTCACAAACAGCATGTTTACATGTGTTTTAGGGCATTTTACTGAGATGCATCCACAGCGCGTCGGTGTTTATCTCCCAGCTGCTGGAGGCCTGAGCTTTGGCTTCATTATCCCGACACACACAAAGGCTTCAAAACACTTCCTGTGTCACTGACTGAACTCACAGCACACACACACATTTACACCAGCTGATGCGACCACACCACCTCCCGCCTGTCTCTATAAACAAACACTAATATTGCTTATGGAGATTAAATAATAAAATGGCACCGATGAGTTTAAATTGATGTTGTGATGTTGGAAGTTGTCACATATTTGAAGGCGTGGATAGCGGAGCTGGCCAATCAGAGCTCTACGTGTTTTGTGTAGCACGTAAAGAAACCAGCGTAAATAATCCTGCGATTTTAAAGCACGTTTACGTCGGATTTGTTCAAGAATAGCAACTACGCTGCACCCAGTCTGTCAGCTGTAAAGATAAACAAGACAAAAAAAGTAGTTCCGTCACGGCTTTCAAAATAAAACTTCACTCTCATTACAGCAGTGGTAGAAGAAGTACTCAGATTTTAATGTAATAACACAGTGTAAAAATATAATTATAGAAGTTGTCATTAATCAGAAGGGTCCATTTAGAATATGTATGATACTGTTAAATTTAAATATTGATTGATTAATGCTGATGTGCTCCCTGTATTCACTGCTCATTTTCATTTACTGCTGCTCATTATTATTATTATTATTATCATCATTATTATTGTTATTGTTATTTATTGCCATTTCTTGTATTTTTGTACTTATTTTGCATGCCTAGTTTTTTAAGTTTAAGTTTTTAAGTTTAAATTTTGACTCTTTCCCCTTGACTGCTGTAACACTAGAATTTCTCAATTATGGGATTAATAAAGGTGTATCTTTTCTTATCTTATCTGATCTTATCTTATGTAAGCATTTTAATGTAAGTAACTACTAAATAATGTAAAACAAATGGAGTGGATTAAAAAGTAATACTATTAAAAATATTACATAAAATATATTATTATATTATAGTAAAATATTTGCCTCCAAAATTTAGTGGTGTAAAAGTATAAATTAGTATATTATTATTATTAATCAGAATCAGCTCTGTGTGTACACATGTTGCCCTCAATAGCATAGTATTGCAATATTTTTGTGTGGCAACATTGTCTCCTCAAAGTTCAATTAACATGCACATTCTCACTGTTTTTTTGTGGTGCTAGGAGTTGATCCCCTTGGACTTGTGCTTTTAAAGAAAAGATGACTCCTGCACTCACTTTTACTCTGCTTTATTATTGTCTCCTCACACAGTGCCAAGTATTGATTTTTTTATTATATAAATTAGGAATGCACAGTATCAGCCATTATTGGCTTTAAAATGAACTATCAGATATCATCATATTATGAACGATGTTAATTCCACTACAGAAGAGACTTGATGATCACTAAAATGAGGTGGGGAAAAAGTGGATATATCCATATTAGTATCAGTTATCTTTCAGATGAGTTGTTACATATTGGCATATCGGCAAAAATCCATGATCTTGCATTCCTAAAATAGATTATTAATATGACTAATACAAATTAAACTTTAAGTAAGCTAGAATAATATAACCCGACTGCTTTTTCAGTCCACTAAATACAGTTTGATGCAAAAAAAACAACCACAAAATTGACACTTTATCTGATTAGATAAAACTGGTGTTGATAAAGTTTTTCTTTGGGGACATAATTTACATTTGAAAAAAAAGGGGATAAACCGCAATATATTGCAATATATTTTATCACAACACTCAGCATGTCTCAACATTTAAAATTGCAATAATATGGTATTGTGACTCAGGTATCATGATAGTATCGTATCATGGATCCTCTGGCACCCTCACCAACTGCATTACTGAAATAAAATCCTGGCTGCAAACCAACTTCCTCAAACCTAACTGTGACAAATCAGAAGTCACAATCATCGGCCCCAAATCCCTTATCAAATCCACGCATAACATCTCCCTCTCCATCGACGGCTCCACTGTGTTCACCTCACCCCATGTCCATAACCTTGATGTCATCTTCAATCAAACCCTCTCCTTTGACTAACATATCAAACACATCACCAAAACAGCCTTCTTCCATCTCAGTCCTGGGGGGACAGGGCTTTCTTTACTGCTGCTCTCACCCTCTGGAATTCACTCCCTAAATACATCACAGACTACCCCCTCACTCTCCACCTTCAAGAAACACAAACACACCTCTTCAAAACTGCCTACAACCTCTAAATAACTGTGTTCTTCTTCTTCATATAAACCTTCTACCAAAAAATATATACATTTGGATGTATTTTTTTTTTTGCAACCACCAACATTTTGATTAGTAACTGTAATGTAATTATGTATTTTTTTCGCAGTAACTGTAACATTACATTTTCGTAATTTACTTGTGTGTGAAATATACATATATAAAATTGCTAATATGCTGAAATAAATATTGAATGATTACTGTAACAGGTCTAACAGGTTGCTTTATATACACAATGTAGGTGGATACTGCAGTATTCATTTATACATGTCAGTATACATTAATATTTGTGTAATTGTACTGACATATATGTAGTTATATATACTGACATATGTATATTTGACAGTGATGTGTACGTTGCAAAAAACAGTGTGTAAATATGTACTCAACAGACCTACTGTTCTTGAGTAAATATATTTTGACACGTGTACGTGAGTATAACAGTATGCGACACTGCAACATTCTGTAACACATAAAATGCCTTTAAAAAATCAAATAAAATATACAGATTATTGTTAGAAATGTACTTGTATTCTGCACTCTTATTTTGAAGGAAAGAGCGACCCTCTTCCGGTAGCACTGTTGCTAGCTACAGATAGCTAACTCCAAGCTAACCGTAAAGCAAAGCGGCTCGTTTAGCCGCCCTGACAAGCGCTAATATCACGTCCACGGAAAGGATTTATCCACTTTAAAACATTTAACAGATAAAAACACAACGCTCCTGACAGGTATGTGCGTTATGTTCGATTCTGTTGGGAAACTAAACAGTTGAAATGCGGGCCGTCGTCTTTGCGAGCCCCCTTGTTGTGGTCAGAGAGGGCCTTACGTTGTGTTCAACGGAAGGCAGCCCGGGACAGCTGCAGGAAAATGCACATAGAAATGACTACGTTTAATTTAGGGAACCGCTTTGTGTGTTTAGCTTGCAATCCGTTAACTGCAGATCAAACGGCTGCAGGCGTTAGAAAAAATCTGTATGAGCTGTGTGAGGGGGAGGGGCTCTGAGGGCCTTGTGTTAATGTCAGCACTGTAAGGTTCATGGGCTCACTGTGGTTTTTCCTGCTTTTCACAGAGGCAAGACGTCTGCCTGTCTCCACTGTATGATCTCAGCCTTTGAGTTTGTGGGACGTGCTGCCAGATGACCAGCAGACCTCACCGCTCATCATGAATCCCGTCAGCTATCAGAGCATGCTGTCGTCTGTGAGCGGTGGACATTCCAGTCTGGTCCTGGACCGTGTACTGAACACCTCAAACGTGAAAAGCTGTCAGAAATGTGGCTTTGCATGCATAGACACTGCAGAGTTCAGGAAGCACATGCAGGAGCACAAGGGGCTGACGAGGTTTTACTGCTTCTACTGCAACAAGGTGTCATTCAGTGAGGCAGAGTTGAACGCTCACCTGAAGCTACACAACTCAACGTATCCGTTCAAGTGTCCTCACTGTGGACAGGGCTACATGAGGAGGCTGTGCCTTGTGAAACACATCGAGCGTTTGCACAGTAAAAGCATCAATCAAGTTCCCGCTAAGCCTGGCACGACAAAAAGTCCACACGTTCCTGTCTCCAGTGCCTTATCAAGTGTGCCCACTGCTGAGCCGTCACCACTACGACCAGCTGTTCGGGTGATGGTGCCCCCCCTGAGTACACCTGCAGTCAGGCTGGGGAAAGATGAACAGAGAGGGAAAACACTGGAAACAAATTTATCAAACACCACTAATGGTAACACCGAACTTTTGTCCCCCTTGAATGGACTCATTCAGCAGAACAGGGCTCTGACGGTGTCTCTTCCAGAGGAAGTAACGATCCCCGCCGGCTGTTTGGTTGAACTTGTCGAGGTGAAAACTGTCAATGGGACAAAGGAGCTAAAGCTGAGGCTCGTCTCTCAGCAAGAAAACGAGTCTGTGATTAAAGACACAAGGACCACGGTCTCTCAAAACACCGCTGTGGGAAAGCCATTCTTATCCACGTTAAATCATCCAAACACGGTGAAGTCTATGAGCATGGGGATGTGCAGCGTCAACAGGAAACAGTGTGAAACAAAGACTGTGAATGTGGAGCGCCCTGCTGAGCGCTCAGTCAATGTTTCCAAAAACATCCCGAGTCAAGTAAGCAAAGACAAAAGCGCCTTGAAAAGAGTGTCATCAGAGGTAATCAACTTGGAGAGTCACACAGTCGTTCCAAACAAGGTTCCCAAAAGCATCCTCAATCCTGTACGAGAGGGAAACAGCGGGATCAAAGTTACGCAGAGAGAACCTGTGAACCACAGTGCAGCTCTGCCGTCTGTCATCTCCAGCAGGGCTGTCAACAGGTTCACAAGCACCCTGCATCCAGAGAACATGGGAGCCTGTGTTTCTCAGAGAGCGATGGATGAGAGGAGGACTTTAATTCCAGAGCATTCCAAGAGCATCCCACCCAGGAGGGCGAACGACATGAAAATCTCTCGGGATAACATGTCGGTGGCTGTCAAGCTGGAACCTGGGGAGATGAAGAACAACACGTCTTCACAAATAAAGAAAGAGGCAGTGGGCTTGAACCAGCAAAAATCTGCTTCTCCTTCCTTGAGTCGTCTCCTGGGTACAGCTGCCCAGGTGAGGCCTCCAACAACTCTATCTTGTAAGGATAACGTTGCAAAGACATCCTTTTCAATACCCAGGGCTGTTCATGAGCCCATATCAGTCAAAACACCGGTGCTTTCAAACTGCTTAAACTCAAAGACGTCGGCTTGGACACAGGAAGTCAGATCCAATGAGAGAGCCGGAGAAGGAGACATGGCGGAGCCTGAGGGGTTTCCTGTCATCTCGTCTGTGTTCTCTTTGAGTCAACAACCAGATGATGTTCAAGGCAACATGCAACCACTTGTAATGGCTCTGCGCGGGATAGTGATGGATAAAAGTAACAGCTCTGCCAGTACAACTCCAGATTGCATTAAGATAACAAACAGCACGGTGCAGGTGAGGGAGGCGCCAAAAGTGGGGTTCTGTGCCCGGATGGCCACAAAAGATGGAGCCATCACCGGCAACCTCATATTGACGAGGCAGACTAGTGAGCCTGTGAAGGTAGAGGACCAGGATAAAGGTACTCAGCACCCTCCCGCGCTGACCAACAACCATATCCACGTCAAGAAGGAAAAATATAGCACTAAGCAAACAGACAATAACAAATGCAGCCACACTCCTCCTCCGAAATCTTCAACAGAAAAAGATTCTGTGTCCGTTCGTGTAAATTCACCTGAGCCTGTTCAGCAAATGGAAAAAAGTGAGCAGGACGTCTCCTCAAAATTCCTCACCGTCTCTCTGAAACGGGTACAAGTTGGCGTGTGGAAAAAAAACAAGAAAGGACTGAAACTTAGAATATCCAAATACAAGACTCAGGTACCCATGAGCAGTCTAACGGATTACACAGTCGTTTACCCGATGCCGCTGAAGGTGGACCAGCTGGTGAAGCGACCGGGCCCCAACCAGCCTGTGGTGGTGCTCAATCACCCGAGGCCGCGGTCCTCGCTTCAGGGAGCGAGAGCAGACTCATTAGTGGACGCGGGAGGCGCCTCTGAGGTGGCTCCAAAGTGCCAAATCTTAAAAATGAGGCTGAGCAAAGTGGTGGGGCAGAAGTACGAGGTGATGGGATGCACCGTTGGAGTCTTTCCATGAACGCGTCAGCAGGGAGAGGTGTACATTAACGAGAAAATAACTAGTATTACAGTGGGAAGATGCCGACTTGAAAAACATCAAAATATTAGGGCAGTTATTTTCTTTATGGGAGCAAAGAACGGACATGTGATTATCACTGAGCATTGTGTTATGTTTATATAGGCATGGGATACGGATTATTTCAAGTGCAATGAAAATGAAACACGGACCATCTGCTGTAGTAGATTGCAGTCAGTGTAAGTACTGTTTCGGAAGTGTGAGAAACCAGACGAGCCGTCAGAGCAGAGGTGTAAATGCATGCTGTTTACCCTAAAAAGGATACTGTATTTATTTTTATTTGCATCAGTATTATTTTGCAGTTCACGTGGCTCCCGCTAGGTGCACCTGAGACTAGAAATCTTTGTGTGCTAATCTCAGAATACTAAAATGCCATGATATGGACCATGCATGGCTCCTTATTTTGACGATAGGGAAATCAGTGGTGGATATTAAAGGTATACTATGCAGGACTGTCCTAAAGAAATGTATGAATTTAAAAGTATCCCTCTCAACCATCACTTCCGACCTACTAGAAGTGTGTGGCCATGTGTTTTTATTCTTCTTCTTTTCTATATATTCCCATTTTCTGTGTTCAGGTGTTAAGGGCGTGTGACCCCACAGCACTTAGGTGAGGTCGGGGCTTTAGAAAAAGGTTGCAACGAGGGAAGCAGCAGAGACATAGTGCTGAAAAATGCAAATATAATTACTTTCAACTGACAATCCTGCGTAGTATACCTTTAAGTAACCATCACGTGTTGTGTGAGACGTCATTGCTTCTCACATGCAATATTTAGCACAAAAAAATATACACTGAAAGAATGTCTTAATACAGTATAACCCACATTTTTTCAGTTTTTAACACTCACATTAACAAACTAATCCAAGGCAAGGAAAACAAACAGTCAGCATATATGAGCATAAAGTACGCCTATAAAAAGTTTTGCTTCTTGGACACTCTCCCGCATTCCTCATTTATTGTGATGATGGCTACTTGTTTAGACACTAATGCAGGAGTTGCATCCCAAAAAACTCAACATTTCAGCACTGATTACTTTAAAAGTGGTGACTGAGGCCCATCTCATTTCCAAAGCTCGAAAGAGAAATGGCAGCGTCACATGTGCGGCACTCAGTATCGGTCAGTGGTGTAATGGTGCATTCAGGCACTCTCTGCAAACTCTTACATTTGGGGAAATGTTGCATGACCGTGTCGTATTTGCCACACGGCCACCAGTCACTGGTAGATTCATCAAATGAGCTGGGCTAATGAAATAGGCACTGCAAGGTGTATATAACAGACGCTGGGTGTGCCTGCAGCTGTTTGTCTTTGTTATCAGTTTGAGTGTGTCGTGAATCACAGGGTGTTGCGGAGAAACAGACACTAGGTGTGCCAATCGTCCTGTGTGTGTTGTGTGAAGTGAAATGTCATGGCTGTACTGTAAACATGGAGCCTTGTTCTCACACAAGTGTTTACAACTTGGTGGTACATTTGAAGGTTTTTGTCTTTACCAGATGGCGAAGAGTGCCTGAATGCACCGTTAGTTATAGGCGTCTGAAGCTAAAAGCTAAACCATTCACTACTGTCCGGATGGATAAAAAGGTGAACTCTAAGTCTTAAAGAATAATTCTGCATTTTCAGTCTGATTACTAAATGATTTTTATTATTATTATTATGACATTAGTTTGTTTTAATAAAATTTCAATGTATAACTCATCACAGATATTTTGTGATTAACTTATTGGAGGTAACAATCCCAGAAACAAGTGTTAACACCATGTTGGATTGTTGTCACTCCTTGTGCCATATAGTTTGCATTTTTTTAAATGTTACACTTCCATGTATAGCCTCTGTGCAGCTTTAACTGGTGGTACCGGATGGATCGTGATAAAGCAGCTGGTTTATTACTGTAACAGAAAGCCACATACTTGTGTTTTATCTCCTGTACATACTAAGTGACTGTGGTGATTCTGGGAACCTGCTTAAAAAACCGTGTATATTTTTCGGGACACAAACTCTCTCCCTGTTAATCTTCCTGCGACAGCATAACGACACCTGTGTGTTCTTGTTTATAATGTAACCATGATGTACGAGGTGCTAGACCTATGATCCAATGTATAGGTTTTGGTTGCCCAGTTTTTATCATGTATATATGTTTCGATCACCCACAGATTTTATCGTGTACATACCTATAAATATAAAACGTGCTAAGTGGTGGTCATACTCGGTAGGGGATGGTTAAACGTTCCACAGCCTCTTCTGCGACAGCGGTTACGTTGTGCTTTACTCTCCCGGCACTGCGGCGCCTGAAGCTGCCGTGTTGTCTTTGTTATATATACAGTTATTTTAAAGGTGTTTAAGGGCGTGGCAGTTGTTCCTTAATGTTTTTCCTTTGCTTTTCACTCATTTCTCATTTGTGTTACAATGACCCCATGTTGCTGTTGAGACTGTTTTTTGGTTTTACAACGTTCTCAGTGTTCATTATCGTGTTTCATGCTTTTATAATAACAATTGTGTAACTCCTCTTTTTTCTATTAAAACATGATCACAAATTTGTTCAGCCTGTTCCCTTTTGTTAATCAGAATGGCATTACATAACGAGCACAGGATCATCATGTGACCTTTCTCATGGTAGGTCAACAGGGCTCATAACATACTGAGCAGCTCTCAAGCCCCATTGGTTAACAGTGAGACCACTGGAGCATGACGACAGCGGGGTTTATTGCGTGTCATTCACAGCACACAGCTTGACCTGCCTCAGTAAAGAGCACAGGTGTATGTGATAACAGTAATGATGGTTCCATTTTGTACAAGTGTGCCATTAAGTATGACAGCACAGTGCAGCAGGCACAATACCAGGACACTGGAGCGAAAGCAGCTGAACAGAATTCAGCCCTCATTAATTCATTTTTATCATTTACACCTGTGTTTTTCTACTGCGATAAGTCAAAATGTCTTCAGGGAAAGACGACCTGTCAGATTCTGAAAGGCTGGTTCTTGCATTTGTATCTCGTTGACTAAAACCAGAAGGTGTGAACACATAACTCCTGTTTTTAACTCTTCGCTGGCTCCCAGTAAAACAAAGACTTGACTTCAAAACACTGCTTGTTTTTAAATCTATGAATGGTTTAGCTCCTTCCTGAATTCACAGAGCTCCTCACTTTTCCCATTATAAATTCTGAATCACTTTATGTTGCTTTTAGTCAATGCCACATTTTATAATTCTGCACAATAAGAGCAAGAGTGTCTTCTTTTAAAACCATATAAAAGGGTTAAGTTCTGAGTTTATGGTTAACGGAAAATCCTTTATTTTATTAATATGTATTGTTATTATTATTCCCGTTCACTAATATCTACTTATCTTATTTGTTTCATTGTAATACCTCCTTATCTTAATTGCTCCTGTATATGTTTTTATCATGTATGATCTTTGTCTTTACATTTATTTATTTGTTTTTTAATTGAAACGCATTGAGTCTCAACTGTCATATGAAATGTGCTATGTAAATAAACTAGACTTCTGTCAGAGCACATCAGTTCATGTTTATGTGCACCCTGTTAATGATAGATTTTTAAATCAGGTTAAACATCACCAGACAAAAAGTCCTTACCTTAAGATTTCAGTTAGAGTATACCAAGGAAAAATCTTGTTTCTGATTGGCTGGTGGTCATTACAGTAAAATACTATGACTTACTCTACGTAGGTGTAATGTTTAGGGTGTAATGTATTTAATTATTAAGTTATTTATTTATTTATTTTCTTTGGTATAGTTGATTTTCACCAGAGGCCTGGGAGGTTGAGGGTTCTGTGCAGTATCTTAGCTGTTCCTGGGACTGTACTCTTCTAGACAGAGATCTCAGATGTTGTAACCTTGAATCTGCTGGAGCTGCTCTCCCAGTTTGGGGGTCACAACCCCGAGTGCTCCGATTACCACGGGCACCACTGTTGCCTTTACTCCCCACATCTTTTCTAGCTCCTCTCCTCTTGGTATTTTCGAGCTTCTCGTGTTCCTTCTTCCTGATGTTGCTGTCGCTAAATCTATCACCACTGCCTTCTTCTGTTGTCAATCAACACGATGTCTGGTTGGTTAGCCATCACCAGTTTGTCAGTGACAGGATCTTAGCTCAGTCATTCTCCACCATCTTAGGAGGTGTCTTCCATTGTGACCTTGGGTTTTCCAGTCCATACTCAGTGCAGATGTTCCTGTACACTGTGCCAGCCAATTGGTTATGGCGTCGCATGTACGCTCTTCCTGCCTGCATCTTACACACAGCCTTTGCACAGCCTGCACCTGGGCTCCTGTCTGCTGTGGTAGACTCCTGCTTCTATTGATCTTGTACTAAGTGCCTGTTCTTGTGCAGCCATGATTAGTGCTTCTGTGCTGTCTTTCAGTCCAGCCTTCTCTAATAGGATTTCTTGATGTCCGCCACTTCTTCAGTCTGTCTGTGGTACATGCCGTGCAGGGGCTTGTCCCTCCATGATGGTTCATCCTCCCCTTCTGCATTCTCTGGTTTCTGCTGCCTGATGTATTTATATTGTCCCAAGTGCACACACTGAATTGAGGAGAAAACTGTTTTTAGCCTTTTATTGCACACACCTGAAACCTTTAACAACACACTTTAAAACTTAACACAATTGTACCTATAGATGAGTTTAAACCACTCTGCTCTTGAATGTAACTCTTCTACAATGCTTTCAATAATTGACTTGTAACAGAGTATTTCTACACTATGGTTGCTGCTATTTTTGCTTATGTAAAAGACCTGAGCGCTTTTGTTTGTCGAAAGTTTACATATGAAAATGATCAAACTGCCCAACGGTAGATAGATAAAGTGACTCCTCGTTTTTTTCCTGCATAATGAGTATTTTCACGTTTGATACTATAGTGTGAAGATCAGGATTTGTCTTTCCAAGGGTTAAATGACTGGACTCACCCAGGACTGGGCTCTGGACAGGTCTGGTAAAACTCAAAGGTTGGCTCTAATAGACAGCCGGTGACAGACAGCCCAATTAACAGTCCCCTGAACTCACATTAACCTGGGGATTGCTAATACTCTCACATTCCAGAGAGACAGAAACTATACATCAACAAACACACACTGGAGATCCTGAAGCTAAGAAGAAAGGGACTGATGCTTTCGAGTAACATTAATTAGAATACAATACCATAATTTGTGCTTTGTATAGTAGCATTTGTGCAGCTGCAACGAAGAATTTAAAAAGGTTAAACATCTGAAGCATTTTCTCTGTGACTTCATATTTGCTATATTTTCTACAACTACGAATTCCTCTGTAACAGGTGCTCAGTTATTTTGCTCTAATAATACCTTCATACAGATCAGGCTGCATGTGTTTGAAGAGGAGGGAGTTGCAGAAAGAGTGTGGAAGTCCTGGATAACGGATAAACGGATAAAGTGTCAACTGCAGGGTTGAGTAGGATGCAGATAGAAGAAAAGAGGACGGAGTAAAAGAGAGAGATGGTGGGTGTCATTTCTAATTAACAGCCATATTTTGCAGGGCAGTGTCAGGTACCAAACTGGCATAAAGCAGACCCCTCCCAGTTGTCAACCTTTTCTGCTTTCTCACATTTGATATATAGAGATTCACGGCTGCATGACTACAGACATCACTGAAAATATTGCATAGAGTAAAACACCATGCAATAAAACACTACTTTAAGTCATATAAACAATTAAAACCATAACCAGCAATAACATGTACCAAGAATGAGATCACATAATAATCCAGACATTCTTGTGTGAGCGTGTGTGTGTGTTAGTCACTCTCATTCATGCCCCATCGAGATGGTGTGAGTCATGCCTCCCTGTTGTTGTCGTATCCTATAAAGATCCCGTAATACGATCATTTACAGGTTCATACTTGTATTTTAGGTTTCTACAAGAACATGTTTAAATGTTGCAATGGTAAAAACACACTTTTTCTCTCACACTGTTTTCCTGTTTATACCTGTATTCAACGAGACCGTTCTCGTGCACTGTTGGTACATTTTCCTACAAAAAGTAATCACCAAAGTTTGGACATATCCCTCATAATCCTGAGCCAGTAACTCATATATAACCCATGTGTTTGGGAAAGGCTGCGATCCTGTAGAGGAACACCCTCTTTTTGAATTCCCCCTGAACCAGGATTATCAATGAACAGACCAACGAGAGACCACCGGAGGGTCAAATTTTTAGGACTCTGCCCCCAGCCTCAACCCCTAGTCTTGACAAACGCTCCTACCAAGTGTTTCTGTGGTAACAAACTTGAAATGTCTGTTGGAAGTGAAATTATACAATCAATCAATCAAAGCCCAATATCACAAATCACAATTTGCCTCACAGGGCTTTACAGCATACGACATCCCTCTGCCCTTTGGACCCTCGCAGCAGATAACGAAAAACTCCCCAAAAAAACCTGTTTAACGGGGGGAAAAAAATGGTAGAAACCTCAAGAAGAGCAACTGAGGAGGGATCCCTCTTCCAGGACGGACAGACGTGCAATAGATGTCGTACAGAACAGATCAGCATAATAAATGTACAGTAATCTGTATGACACAATGAGACAGAAAGAGAGACAGAGAGAGAGAGACAGAGAGAGATGCAGGACAGACGATAATGACAGTAGCTTACAACAACATTACTGAAAATTAATTAATATTACAATAATTACGGCTATTGTGGTACAATATGTTTAAAGTATATATTGATATCTGATAGTATACATATGTGACAATAATCATATGTGTATAATAACAGTAGAAGTGTGACTAATGATAACAGCAGCAGCAGGAGGCATCTGGCACGAGCACAGCAGCAGCACAACCACACACGTCACACTATCCAGGCACCGCTGCGATATGAGTTAGCCTGAGAGACAGTGGAGCACAAAGGCTCCGGAGAAGAAGCCGAGTTAGTGACATCCAGAATGGCCGAGTTAGCAAGATGCAGTAACAGGACATGAGAGAGAGAGAATCTTTGTGCCTGCCATAGACAGAGAGACAGGAAGTGACACACATATTTGTTGTTATTACTGTTATTATTATTATTGTTATTACTGAGATTGATTGAATGTGACTATGACTGTGATGGAGTCAATCATAGTTATACATATTATACATACAGTATTACCAACAGTATAGATTATAACNAACCCTGCGTTCTCAGAGCACAGTGTTCTGGTGGGATAATATGGCACTATGAGCTCTCTAAGATATGACGGAGCTTGACCATTTAGAGCTTTATAAGTTAATAGTAGGACCCCTCAAGGGTGGGATAAAACAAGTGAGCTCAGTGCATCTCATCCTCTTTTAATTTTTTTGATTCTTTCACTCTGTCACTTCTCTTACCCTTTCTTTTTTTTACTCTTTTTTTTTTCTTTTTGAATCCGTTACGCTCTTAAACTCGGTTCCTGCGTAACTCTTTCTTGCTCACGATCAAAGTTATTCTAAATTTTTAAGTTTTACTTATCCAGTTTTTCTTTTGTTTCCAGTGCCTTCAGTAACATTATACCTGCAGTGACGAAGCCAGCCGATTGCAACATTCTTTCTACGCGTTTAATAACTTTGATAATATCGAACGGCCGATGAGATTGTTTTCAACTTTGTTATAAGCGAGTAGCCACAGCTGAATAGATAAACTTTTCGACCTGTCACTCCATCAAAAGTTCATCGGAGCCAGCGGCTGCCAACCACTTGTCACAGTGGTTCTTTTGCCAGACTTTCTGCAGCTTAAGAGAACCAGCGTTTGAGAGCCACCTGAAGGACGCTGCAGTCAGGCTCAACCGCTCACTCCACCACTGTGTTCCTGCCAGTTTCATTCTGCTGGGAAGTCCGGGAGCTGCAAGGCGACAGTCCGGGGGTCCTCGGGAGAATCAGGAGAATGATCCAATGCTGCTAAGAGAGCCTAAATAAATCTTCATTTATCGCCAAGTTGTTTTCTGTGGATATCTCTTTTGAGCAGGAATTAAGATCACTGTATAGAGAATTCATCACCCAGATATTGAGATTGATTCCTTATTGATAATTGTGCTGAGGAACTAATAATTGGTTTATGGAGTTATTAATTTGATTAGTCGCTTCCCTCATTAGGAGGGTGGTGCCCCAAACTTTATTACGAGTGCAAACATTCTAGGTATTTCTCCTACATATCTCATTCTCTGAACATCATGACATAACCTGAGTACAGAAACTGTGTCCTGACATAATGAGGTGAGTGAAAAAGAAAAAATGTAAACTGATTTTTCTTGATTAAATTATTAACTTGTGTTAATAATAAAGCATCTTTTGAAAGACAGGCCAAGGGGCATTTAAAATTGGCCCGAGACTGATTGTGGAAGTTTGAGACACACCCAAGTCATCACTGCTGCACTGACACGTTTACAGGGGCCAAAGGTCTTCATGTGGTCACGACTTTATTTCTGGTGTTATATCGTTATTGTGCCGGATGGAAGATGTGAGTGTATCTCTAATTAGATGAACCACAAACAATATCCCTGCACGATCTAATCCGTAGCATTTCATTTACTCACTATCATCCTGAATGTGGAGAATATGTCTCCTGCCTATTTGTCTTTCCACCATTTTCTCATCTGCTTAAGAAACTCTTATTCCTCTTCCTAACAGTTTCTTACTTTAGGAGCTCTTTTGAGGGCCAGGATCCTTTGTGAATAACTTTTAACTTTACTGGGACCTAGACTTAACTTTAAGGGAAAATTCTACTGGAGTTTTGTTTGTTTGTTTGTTTTCTTCTTTGGGAACTAAAGGACATGTGTCCAAACAAGCTATTTTGATTGGTCAAAAGGGTTCTCTAACTCTGAACAGTGCCCATCCCTGGTTCTAGGTGCACAAATCACTCTTGGAACTTAACATTTAACAAACAAACAAACCTGGATAGATCGCCAGGGCTGACACATAGAGACAGACAATCACTGACACTCTCATTTACATCTATGGGCAATTTAGAGTCAACAGTTAACTTAAACTGCATGTCTTTGGACTGTGGGAGGAAGCCGGAGAACATGGAGGAAACCATTGCTACATGGAGAGAAGCTCAAAGACTGAAAACAATCAACTGTCCTTATCTCACTCTTCTGGCAGCAGTCTCCGGCCAGTTTGGCATTGCGACACACCAGCTCCACTCCTTCATGTCGGAAGTCCACATGTCCACAGGCAACCTAGTATAAAAGACAGCCGGCAGTCACTTGATAATACAGAAAAAAAAATAACAGAAAGGCAGGGAGAAAGAAGGGACAACATGCAGCAAATGGCCCGGGATGGTATCAAACCCAGGCCATGCAGTAAGGATTAAGCTTTAGTACATGGAGTGCATGCTTCACCAGATGAGCTGCTGGGAAGCCACTAATCTTTTGCTCTTTGATGAAGAATAAAACAGTTTTTATGATAAAAAAAAGTATTATCTTTTGTGGGCACAATAGGTTTCTGTATGGAGACTGAGTCAGAGTGAATGTGACAGAGAAGCTGAACTCACGCTGATTCTCTTGGTGCATGTGCAAACCCTCACCTGGCCTTCACTTCTCCTGATATCCTGTGTTAGGAATACTCAATAGTCATGTTCACATTATGTCCAGCAGAGGGCAGCAGAAGGCTCTATAAATGACCTTGGATTTGGTTATTCTATGTAATATATATTTTCCTACTTGTTATGACTTTATAGAAGATAAGGGTGGCAGTAAAAATGACTCCAGCTGTTCCATGTTTAGAAATGTCTCTTTCCAAACTTTTTTTTTCTTTATGCACTGGAGTCCACCTCCATATTATGAAAAAATACATGCCTTGTATACTTGTATAAATACTATGTCATGTACTGAGCCTTTCAAACCAATACAAACTTGAAACTAGTTTCACCTGTGATACACAAAGTAGATTTAGCTTTAATTACTTTAATAAATATTTGAACTGAGAACTTTAACCTGTATTATACAGTGTTACTGATGCCTTTACTGATATAAAGGACCTAAATACCTCCGTCGCTAATGAGAGGACACCTGTGAGTCAACAGTTTAACCGCTGGTGGAAATCAGCGAAGAAGAATTAATACAGGTATCCATAGCAACAGTGCCAGCTGCGGTTGCTACATGCTAACAGTTAAGCTAACTCACTGGTGAAACCGACGAGGACCAACAAGAGGTGAGTCTAATGACTACTTTTTTGTAATTTGTAAGGCTACTGGTTAAATTTATGGGATTTGTAAATATTTAATGACCATGAAGCAGCCTTATTAGCGTCTGTCAGACTAGCTAAGGTTAAGTCTGGTTTCTTAAGTCCTCCGCAACGAATCCAACACTAAGCTAACGTATGCTAACACTATACCAAAGACGGTGGATAAACCAGTAATCCAGTATCTTTGACTATACTAGCCCATGTGTGTCAGGAAGCTAGAGAAAGGAACAACAACTCGACATTTATCGATTTAAAAGTTAAAATTATGAGATATAAGTACAGTTGTTCATGTTGACCAGTGATGGAAGATGTACTCAATACTACAGAGTAAAAAAAAAAAAAAATCTGTTTCAATTTAAAGTCCTGCATTTAAAATCTACAAGTAGCATTAGCACTTAAAATACCAAATGTTAAAATGGCTGACTCTACTGTGGCCCATTTCAGAACAATATATATCATTGAATTATAATACATTAATGCCATTTTAAAGTTGTAACATGAGCTGGTTAAGGTGGAGCTCATTTTAACTACTTTGTGCAGTGGCTTAATCCATAAAAATACATCATTTATTTTATTTGTTTTACACACATACTTACAAAAGAAAATGGGGGGAAATATTTTAAAATGTGCATGTAAGGTGTGGTAGAAACTTGTACAGGCTTATATGAAAACCTTACCCAGAAGACATAGAAGTGGTACTTACTGACTTACTTTACTATAAGTTTGTTTTACTGAATCATAATTTTGATCTAGTAGCCCAAGTCTCACAATTCTGACATGCTTAGAGAAACTTAATTACCAACTATTTTGTTAATTTGGTAAAGTTATCAAGAAAATATGACAAATTATTTGCTGATTCCGGCTTCACAAATGAGAGTTTGCAGATTCTCTCTGTTTTGTATTATTATAAAGTGACTATCTTTGTGTTTTGGATTGTTAGTACATGAAAGATTTCAGCAAGAATAATCACCAGATTAATTGATAATGAAAATAATATTTATTTGTAGACTTAGATAAATCTTTTTATTTACTGACACAGGCAAACACTTTCACAATTTGTATACACAGCGAGCTTTTCCCTAACATGCTCATGATAAACCTCAGTGGATGTTGTGGGTTACAACCAGATGGGACTGAACAGATAATCTGTGCTGGAATGGTTCATGTGTTATTGCAGCAGCTGGTCAACATCCCTCCTCGTTACTGGAAATGTCAGCACGCAGTTTTCTGGGTATTTGCTTGAGGGCATATTTCTCCCGCTGATGAGTATTATTGGGAATATGGAATGAAACTTGATGATGTCTGCAACAGAGTCAAACATCTGGGGAGAAATAAGATGCGAGCTTCAGTAAATATAATGGAGAGAGTGCTTGTTACAATGCATCTTGAAAAAAAAAAATCCACTCACATCATTTGATCGTTGTCCTGTTCCCAGGGCGTACTTGCCAGTGCTCTCGATGAACCGTATTTTTACATTATAAACCTTCTTCTCGTGATACACAACCAATACCAGGGGCTCACTGTTGGTGTTGACGGAGCAATCTCGTATCAAGAATGCTCCATCCTAAGGTGGTCAATGTGAAAAGAAGTTTAGCTTCATATTCATATGATTTTTTGAATATATTTGATAGCAGAAGAGATACAGTACCTTGTTTACCAGGTGTAAAGCGTGCTCAGCATCTGCTCGAGTACAGTCCCCAACATACCAGTCATCACAGTATGTCTGCCAAGTATGACCAGTGATGGAAAACGTAATCAGATCTTTGACTCAAGTACAAGTAGCAACACTAACGTTTAAAAACACTCTGCTGCAAGTAAAAATCCTGCATCAAAATCTACAAAAAGTGTTGGCATCAAAATGTACTTAAAGCACCAAAAGTAAAAGTACTTATTATGCAGAATGACACATTTAATATAGTTAGCGATGCATTTATGTGTGCATTACTTTAATGTTGACAAGGCCATGTTTTATTACTTTAATGTTATGGCTGTATGTGTTCTGTGCTGCTGTCTCTTTTCCCTCCATTGTAGTTCTGTCCAGGTGTGCTGCATTACTTAACGAGGTGCATTGCACCTGGCACGGAGGCGGTGTTTAAGAGCTCCCCATAGGGCCGCAGGACCAGCAGTCCCCACGCCAGAGGCCTCTCTCCTTTGCTGCTGACATAGGAGCTCTTAAGCACCTCCTCCATGCCAGGTGCAATGCACCTCGATAAGTAATGACCTGGGCAGAACTACAATGGAGGGAAAAGGGACAGCAGCACAGGGCACATACAGCCATAACATTTAATACTACCAAATACCTTTTTGTATTTATAGTCTAAATATGTAAAGAAGCATGTTACGAAAGCTGTCAAATAAATGTAGTGAAAATAAAAGTACAATATTTGCTTCACAAATGTAGTCATTAGAAGTATAAAGTAGCATTAAATTGAAAGTGCAGGTACCTCAAAATTGTGCTTAAATTAAGTAAATGCTCTTTGTAACTCTCACTGCAACATAGTTCCCAGAAGAAAGTGTTGGCATTGAAAACTTGTCACTCATAGTATATGAGCTGATTTTGTCATCAAGATGTGGAGGGAGTAGTGGATGGAGTGACACATAGGAGAGATGGCTGCCAAGCTGCAGACCACCGTTCGAGACCAAGAAACAACAAAACCGGTTGTTTTTTATTGAGTAATTGCTATGTTTCCAGAAGCTGTTTAGCCACCAAATGTGGATGTTTTTTAGCGACTTGTTGCTGTTTTTCCACTGAGGTAGTGCCACGATAAGTGGTTGTTTTTCTTACCTCAAAAACACTGCATTTCTAGCAGGGATTGTGCCACAAAAAGCAGTTGTTTTTAACTGAAATATTGAGATAGTGCCAACAAATTGGATTTTTTTTTAAGCCAAAACATGATCTTTTCCCAACCTTAATCAAGTGTCTTTTGTGCCTAAACATAACCACAAATTAACTTCAGTGTTGTTGAGACATTAAGTTTCATTGTGTCCATTACATAACATACAAATAACTAATCAGTAGTTAGTTTTGCAGAAACGTACAATGCCAACATTTCTTGCGATTGGATTGTTCACTGAACATTACGGAGTTCAGTTAATAATGACATTATTTCTTTGCTTTATTACGCAGCAGAGGGTTTACCTGTTGAGGCTTCTCCTTTGGAACAAAGTCATGCTGGTCAAAGTCTTCTTTAGTCTGAGGCCATTCATGGTGATGACGTTTTGATGGCACCCTTTCTTTAAGTAGACGTTAATGTTGACTTATTTCATCAGTAACTGTGTAATGATGTTGATGACCTGTGACATTACTTACCGAAATCTTGTTGTGACCTAAACAAAAGAAGCAGGAGTAAATCAAACATGACATAACATGATAAAATCGTCCTGAAAGGTCTAAGAGATGAAAGTCACACCTTGTGTCTATAATCTGACTTTCCAAATCCAAGGAATGCCTGTAATGGGTATGAAGGGATGGATCGCTTTCAGCACTGTGTAGACCTAAAAAAACATTCAACATTCAACAATCAACAACCGTCACAATGTTTTTAACCAAAAATGTTACACTCACACTTATGTAGCTCTTACCTCTGGTTTGTGAGCTGAATTCTGCCTATTGGAAGTATTAAAAAGACAATTGATTAAAAAAACAATATGGCAAGACATAAGGAATCACATCTAGTCAAGTTACAAGTTTGATTGTGTAGAATAAAGAAGTTTGACAAGACTGGAATTTCTAACTTCTACACAATAAATTAAAGAATATCGATATTTGACATCATTTTCGATACCACTGTGAAAATTCACATTGAGGGCATGAAGTTAAAACCGATTTAAATATAGATATAACAAAGCTATAATGTGACAAACAACAACTACTGTAGCAGAGAACAGCCTGATGACATTTACAATAAGAGAGAGCAAGAGATTGCAGCTGGTGTTGGTGTCTTGAAACTGACGACAATTAGTACGGAAACCATTTCAAATATTCAGAATCAATATGTGTCAATAAATCAATATTTTGACAACACTAGAATAAAATATAATCAACAGAATTATAATGAAAATAGCGAAGAAAGCGATGAAAAGATTGGTACTTGGCAGCATGTAGATAAAAACATAATTTTAGGGTTGCAGACACTAGACTCGACACTACTACAAGACATAGGGTAGGACAGAGAAGCTCTTGCTTTGCCCAGTGGCTCCTTTTGCAAAATGACAGGAGGCCAGGGGCAGTTAATAAATAAACATTAGGCCTACAGTTAAGCCTGGACCTCTGTCGGCATGCATTTTATGCTCTCAGGCACCTTATTTACACTAAAATTATATTAACAAAAAAAATCCCAGTGTGAGTCAGTTGATTTTCACTGAGAATTAGAAAATGGTCAGCAGGCAATTGTGGCCAAATCTGTCCCATGGGCTGCAAGTTGAGTATCACTGGTGTAAGAATTTAAACAGTTAATGAAATAGGTAAAGAAGTTACACAAAATGAGAATGAGAATGAAAAGAAAACCTGACACATAATTTCTTAGCTGTCACAGTAATGCTGCATGTTTGACTACTTACTTTTCTAGTTGCTTTCTGCCCACTGAAATGAAAAAGGGGACGTTAGTTAAACATAACATCACAATATGCTTTCTGTGATTATCTTTTTAACCAGCAGATGGCGCCACTGCTACACTGTACACACAGTTAACACCAAGGGCCTCCTTTCCGTCTGCAACATTCACACAGAGCAGAGGGTCATATAAGGAGCTTTTCTCATGTCTCTGTTTTGTGCGTCCTCGTTTCCTCTCTCCTCCATCCTCCTGCTTTTGAACCAGAAATCAATCTTAAAGGAGGTCTTAATGCAAGAAGAGAGGAGAGAGGAGGCTTGCCAGAGGAGCTTTGTTCTCGGATGCACATTTGTATCCTTTGCGGAGGTGTTTTTGGCACCTGTGACGTATGAAAGAGGCGTGACACACAGCTGCATCATCAGCTGTGTGCCACGCCTTATTTAATTGACTTTGCTTTAAAATGACGGCCTCAACTCACGCATGTCTTATTTTGTTAAATGCCATTTGCCTTGACTCCTCTCTCCTCTCCTCCGCTCTCATTTCAAGTGAAAGCAGAGAGAGAAGATGAGGAGAAGAATCAAGGATGTACAACTGAAGAATGAGAGGAGGGGAGGGTCAAACTCAGCTACAGCTAAATCAAACAACCATAAGTGATGGTCTTGTCGACTGGCTTCATGCCCTGCAGTAAAACAGTACTCACTTCCTCCTGCAGGGTTCGTGTAGAGTCAGCCCGGGCAAGTGATTCACTAACTCCGAGATAAATGGTGGAGGTGATGGAGAGTGCCTGGAAGTACACAGACTTCAGCTGTAAGTCCATCTACAATCCATTCAAACTCAACATTGGGTTACTTAAAAACTTGAATAGTGGTAGAGCAAATTACCTGTGTGAGAGCTGCGATATTAGAAAGAGAGAAAAGTCATCATGTGTTATGAGTTGCAATCAACATGATTTATTGACACAGAAGCAGAAGCTGTAAATGTTTACCTGGTCTGCTGGCGGCAAAGGTGCAGGCCTCTTTTCTGTAAGAGCAACATGTGAATATGTGGGCTGCGTCTGAGGCCAGAGGAGGGTGAAAGTGAGGGAAGTTAAGTTGTCTTACCGAATCTGGTCTTTTTTCTGCCTGGTTTCAGGTCTCTATTTATTGCAGGTCCTGTGTTTAAAACAATGACAGCATGCAGACAGGTAATTATGTATGGTGTACGTTTACTGTGAAGTAGAGCTTGTAGGTACGGTTTTGAGCTCCCTGAACACCAGGCAAAAAAAAAAAAAAAAGGGTAAAGATTGACTTACAAAAATAGAAGTAAATAAACCATAATGATAGAAACAATCAAGTTGGGTAAATCAAAATAACAGTATTGACATGAGATGTACGTAAACTTGTCAGAGTCCAATCCTACCACTGTTAAATGTCCTCTCACAGTCCATAAAAGCTAAGTGTCAAAATAGTGTCTGTGTAATAGTGTCCATAAAAATATTTCACCATAGTTACTCATTAAAAATGTATTAATGAGCATTAAATTTGATTTAAAAAAGTGTTCATATCCCCTGAACTGAGACAAATGTTTTGGTCTTTAGCTGAAAGATGCTTGAATGTGTTTACTAGCTCGTTGCTTAGTGAACTGTCTGCGTCTGCATCTTGTAGTGTACAGGAGATTTACCAGAGCTATTTTCTTGAGACCAGCTGCCCACGAATGTTGAAAAGACTGAACCATGCAGTAACTGTGCTGTAAAACCAATACAGTGGGCTTAAGGAGACTATAAAGCCCTGCAGAGGTGGTTTAGTGTCTGTTTTCAGTGTTTTCAATACGAAGAGCAACCCATTCACATTCCACAGAGCCATTTAATTTAATGTTAAATCTGAATTATGCTGTTAAAGTGACCCTGTGTAGCTTTGCTGAGCAGCAGCCTGTGGCCAAGCAGAGAGAAGTCATAAAGCTGCAGTGGTGACGAGTAATAAGTACATTTACTCATGTGCTGTACTTAAGTGCAGACTTGATGTACCTGTACTTTGAGTCTTTTTATGCCACTTTATACTTCCACTCCACTTCATCTCAGAGGGAAATATTGTACATTTTTCTGCACTACACTTGCTGATAGCTTTAGTTACTTTACAAATAATTTTTGCATGAAAAAGATAAGTATAATATACTATACTATGATATATAAGTATATATCTAATAGGAAACCAATGCTCTGTCATAACTGAATGACAGAATAAGTCGATTTCCAGTGAGTTTCAAAATGTCTGTACTACAATAATCCAAATTCAGCTGTTGTGAGTTTTGTTACTTTACCTGTATTATGTGTGGTTTGCCTTGGGGGGATGTTGGCGGTACCCTGATGGAGTGGAGAGCACACAAAGTATAAGTGGACATTTATAGTAGTACAGTTCCAATGAAGCATTTACTTTAAAAGAAAACTGAACAGAAGGCTTACAGTGGAGACTGATGAAAGGCTCTGAGAGGACGATGACCTTGGAGGATCCCTGTCTTGAAAGCAAAAGGAAGTTGTGATGCCCTCACTCTCACAATGACAGTAATGATAGTAGTTTCAGTAGTTCCAGTGTAAGCAGAGAGTTTAAACACTCCATGAGTTTGTATCATTGTTGTAACTTGGTCGTTGCCAGTCCCAGCAGCACGCTGCAGCAGCAGACTGTATTGATTACAGAGGGAGAACACTCCAAGTGTGAACAAATTTAAAAGCCACATTCAGTATAAAGTTGTAGACATGCAGCTGTGAGGCCCCTGGCTGTGGGCCACATCCATGCAGGAGAGTAAAGGGAGTCTATTCACACTACATGCTTCCCTCTCTCCCCCTTCGGCTCCTGGATAATTGTAATCTCCCGCAGTCTGACTCAGCCAACAGATGGCCCTGGAGACCCACTGGCAGATCATGCTCACTCAGCATGAGCTCCCTCTCTCTCTTTCTCTCAGATACACACTGCTTTTCATGCTCACCACAGTTTGTGGTGGAGCTTTTATTTTTGTGCCTGCACTTCATTCAGCTTCATTCTAATTATGTTCACTAGAGCCTTTCTGTGTAGGAAAATGAAACAAATTCACTTTTATTGTGTAAACTGTAATGCAAACACTTAATTAAGTTGGAGCTATGTATGTATTTTATGTGCTAGATTTTTTGTACATTTGAAGGGACAGTTTACTCAAAAATCAAAAATACATATTTTACCTGTTACCTGCGGTGCTATTTATCAAAATATATTTTTTAGGTGTGAGTTACTAAGTGTTGTTATGCTCAAAGCGACAAAAAAAGAATTAAGAAAGTAGTGAAATAAAACAAATTTGAAAAACTCAACAGTAATGTCTCTTTCCAGAAATCATGACCCAGTTACTCAAGATCATCCACAGACCTTGTTGTGAGGAGTTTCTTGTGGTAACAATTTTTCCCACCAAACTACACCCACCAACCGTGTCGTTGCCCATAAAAAAATGTGCATTTATTCATGGGAGCAACACGAATTGTAAACGTAATGGTGTCCTCCTTGGCTAAGCTGTTGCGATAGCTAGCTCAGTGGTGGTAAATGAGCTAGCAGTAGATTTCATTCATTTCATTTTTATTGGATCTCCATTAGCAGCAGCACAGTGGCATAGCTATTGCAGGCTGTGTCCAAAATCACCCACTAATCACTTTATCATTCACTATATAGTGAGTTTGCCATGTTGGAGTGCTGTCCGAATGTATAGTGGGAATTATTATACCCTATATAGTGGACTCAAAGTATCCCACAATGCACCGTGACAGAAAGTAAGTGTCCAACCGATGGTCACTCACCAAGCAATATATCCCATCATCAGGAACAGACACACTATATGGGACAGACACCGAGATGGACGAGAGTAGGGAGAGCAACTCGATAACAACCTGCTGTACATGTTTGTTTTACTTGTTTCTTACTGTCAATTTAATGTGAAGTCATCAGTCCCAGAAGATATAAAAATAAATCTGCAACTGATCTGTAGTGCTTAACAGTTAGTGTACAAAGTAGAGCTAATAACGCTAGTGTTGGTTAGCAAGCTGAGTTGCTGCTAGCTCTGATTTGTACTGTAATGGCATAATGCGTAATGTTACACCTTAAATTCACATGTTATCACATGACTGACTGGTAAAACAAACTTCAACACATCAAAGGTTAAACGGAAAACTACTGACATTAGTAGGACAGGTTGCAGTTGCGCTGCTTGCTTTCTTCTTGTCTCTCGGCTGGTGTAACGTTATTAATATGTTTAATGTGAGCAGAGCAGCGCATCTCAACTCAACACAAACGGTCAAAAGTACTTAATTAATTTGGGGAAAATACGCTCAGTTTAATTTCATGTTATCACAAATATGCATGTCAGTATTTGTTATGGATGGCTCACCAGCTCACGTTGATATGACAGGTTTTAATTGTGCGACAGCAATGACGTAATTAATGCAGCCGAGAAAATGACTTGAGTAGTATCCGAAAGTGTTTCTACATGTTTGCAGCTGTCCCCTAGAACTCCCTATATAGTGAGTAGGGAGTAGTGATTGAGTGAATGATTTCGGACACAGCCACACCTTCTGCATGGTGATACAGATGGCTGTAGCTCAGTAAAAGGAACATAGTTTCTTCATTTAACAGCTTGCAACAAGGTCCGTGGATTATCTAGATTAACCAGGTCATGATTTATGGAAAGAGGCATTGCTGCTGAGTTTTCATATATGTTTTGGTGCTTTTATTGGCGTCAGGGTGACCTGTACCTTTAAGACAGACAGGAGTAATGAGAATAAGATGGGTGGGGACAAAAAATAAAGGTCAGGTTACTCCTACAGATGGACAGAATTACTCAGGCTAAGTCTCAGCCTGCTGAGCAACCAATGCGGCAACTTTGTGGTTTATTGTTCTCTCAGCGTCATTGTCATTAAAGCTACACACACAAACAAAATTTCGACTGTACATTTGTTAGAACTAAATTAAACTAAAGCCAGGCTAAAATCTGTAACCTAAACCAGAACTGAAAAGCTGTGTGAATGTGAGTGAGGAGTCATTGTTGTCTTCCTTACCTGCATACTCTCTCTCATCATTTATGGGCCTCGCAGGAAGTATGCGCACGTGCAGTACTTCCTCTTGGTCATCGACCACGTCGTACTCAGGCTCTGCGACGTTGTTATGGTTACAGCATCTTTGATTTCTTTTCCTGCCTGTCCTGTTGCGCTCCTGTGGAGAGGAAATTGCAGCATTTTCAAACTGGAGATACTGAACGTACAAAAGACAAACTTCATCTTCATCTATGAACACTGCGCTCTTATAAAGTGTGTGTGTCGCTGTGGTTTCAGACGAGAAAGACTTTTGATGACAGTCTCATTCTGCATTAATTGATTTATTGGAAACAAATGTGCTAATCTGCCTTAACAGTAATGAAACAAGTTAAGCCTGCAATCACCTTTGAGTCTTGCTGCTTCTTGCTCATTACGTACAGTCAGATACAGTAATATATTCTGAGTAGACAGCTCGTGTTAAATCCTGTAAGCACATACAACATTGATAAACACAGGAAGCTATAATAAGGTGTTGCAACATAACCCGCTGCCTATCTCGAGGGATTTCCTCACCGTCACACAGACAGGAACACATTTACACACATTCATAGCCAGTCACAGAGAAAACGTGACAGTCGATGACAAAGTGTTAAAGTGTTGAATAATTAACATTTTCTGTTTCTGTTTATGTTAACGGCACATGACATAAAGTGCGGTGTGACTGTGTATTTTGGTTAAGATGTGGCAAAGCTGGAAAAATGGGTTAGACTGAGATGAATATATTATCACTGGGTGAATCAATCAGGGGCCAATCAAACCAGCCAATTTAATCATTCAATTTAAAAGCAATGGGCTTCGCGTCAAAAGTGGTTCTTTGGTAATATAAAAGAGAGTCCAGATTGGCTTTCTCTGAGAGGAAATTGATGTTTTTGTCCGGCAGGTGCAGTGTCACCACGAACATGTCGCCAGAGGCAGGAAGTGTCTCTTTTTGGGAGTCTAGGTTTCATTGTTTTCAGGCGTTATGATGAACTCCAAGAGTTTATTTTGAAAGACAGTGATTCAAACGATAATTGCATGTTTGTGCGCAAACGGTGGAAAAGTCTTTTCTAAATAAAGCACAAGTTCAGGTTTTATGAATGACTCAAACTGCCTATTAAAGCTGAATAATGTCAACATTTGTACATCGTGATTTTGACTTCACAAAAGTTTGCTATGGCAAATATAACACTCCAAAATTGGCTGAAAACTTTATAATGAATATAATATAATATAATATAATATATAATGTCTAAATTCCAGCAAAAGAAACTTAAAACTTGATGTCATGGCCACTTTTCCACATAAACAGTGCCTCTGACATTGAGAATTAAGAATTTAATAAAAATATTCCTCTGCTCTTGTGCTATATATATATATATATATATATATATATATATATATTCACATTGAGCATATCCATGCCCAGTGTGCTGAAAATGTCTAACCCATCTCTCTATTTAGAGGCTGCAGATGGAACAAGCTCACTTGCAGATGGCTACGGGGATCTAATCAACCAAAAGAGAAGGCTGTCATCATCGTGCAAGAGGATGACAGTTATTGGTAGGGAACCTTTTTTTTTTTTTTTTTTTTTTTAAACTCAGTACAGACTCTGACTTAAAAGCTTTACTGCTGTTATGACTTTGAATTTTCATTTGTGATGAGCATATGAACCTCATCCTTGTTAAAGATGGAGATAATTACAAGTGCATAACCCTGAAAGGAGTTCATGTGATTTGAGAAGTCGAGGTGAGAGAGCCTAAAGCCAGAAAAATGATATAAAAGAACACACTTTACACCTCGTGCCATTGCTCTGAAGGGGATGGTAAGATGTTGCCAATGCTGTCTCACTGTCAGAGCTTAGTATGCATGTAATAATCCTAACCTCAGTAAGACATTTATGTGGAGTAAAAATGACTTAAAAATGACATTAAATTATTATTTATCAGTGAATATGAGAGACTATTGTATTAATGAGTAAGACTAAATAAATTGAAATATACTTTCATAATTCAACTTCAAAATGAATATTAATGCACCCCAAAACTAACCCATGAATCATAATAAAAAATACAAAGAGTAATCTTGCACTGTTCTTGCTGTGCACTAACAATGACAGAGCAGAATCTCACTCTCCCCTCGTTCCTGTGCTAAAAGGTAATTACACAGAGGGAGCCTGCAAACTCCCAAAGCTTCCCCTGGGAACATTCATGTGGAACCATCGGGGAAATGCTGTGGATACGGGCGCCATAACTCACCATTATCACAGCAGACTCATGGCTGTTGCCTCTCTCTCTGCAGCTAACGAGGGGCTGAAACAAAAATGAAAAACATCATTAGTTTGGCGTTCTGCTAAAGAATGTGGCCCTCCGACACAATTTGTCCTTGGACTTTGCTCAACAGTTGCACATGCAGAAGAATGAGATCTTTATATACAGCTGAACAGAGCTGTTTGTGGCACCTCACTGCTCAGTTTGTTGATCTGAGTTTTATCATTCAGTGGAAAGAAAATACATTTATTGTGAAATATCTTTATTTAGAAAGATGTATTATTTTATTTATAATGCAAGAAGGGCAGATGCTGAATTTAAAAAAGCAGATATATTTCATTAATCAACATCCCACTGAGCCTCCAGGATTAGTCAGTCATCCTAATGTGATTAAAATTAAGTCTCTGTCTTAAGTAGGACTGCTTATCAGTAAAATCTGAATTAAGGGGAACGCTATGACGAAAAAAAAATGTATTTACCTGTATTATGTAAGGAAAAAATATTTAACTTCATATGAAGCTTTTACTTTTACAGCTTTGGATGAAAAAACTTTATCAACCAATCACAATGAGAATATTAATAGCAGACTTGCATTACAAAATATATTAACAATTTTGTAAACCTTAAAAGTAATCAATATAATTCTAATTATGTAAACTACAAATATAATATATATAAGATAATATAAATATAATTATAGCAGAACAACATCACTAACTGGTTTGTTTTCTTTGTGGTTAAGGTTTCAGTTTTGTCACTTTGTGTAATTGTTAACATAACAGGTTTCCTCTTCAAACTAAAAGCTTGTTTCATAAACGGTTCAACACATCCTTGTTAAACCTGTTACAGTCAGAAGTTTTGCATCTACAGCTTTACTTGTTCTTGTATGAAAAGTAGCCTAAGGTTGTTAATGTTAGCAAATATCTGGAGAGATACAGACAGACAACATGAATATTATAAATGGGCCTCTTTGTGTTTCATGTCGCCATGTTTGTTATTGCAGTAGCTGACAGGAAATAAACAGGCAGGACCAAAGCTGTTCCCCCAGCAACACAACAGCAATGAAAGGTCTGTAGATTACTGTCTCGTTGTCACTTGTGGTCACAGTGGCTGCTGTTCCGTGACATAGTTTGCTTCAACAGAGCAGAGCAGTGAATTAATATAATTTATTTTACCTTGCTAAGAGAAAGTTAGATGTCATCAGCATAGTGTAGAAAATAGATGTTGTGCCCGCACATTACGTGACAATTACACAATAAATTCATTTAAATATACATAGTTTTCCTTTTTTCTGAATGGACAAGGGGGTACTCACAGATTCGTAGTACTAGCACTCCTACATTTTACTCTCTGGGGCACTGACTTTTTCTTGTGCAACTCTTTCCTGCCTGCTGTATATCAGGTTCTCTGGGTGATTCATAATGGCCCTAAATAAACTGCATTATCCAGGTGGCATTCAGTGATGCTCACCTGTTCCTGTTCTTCCCTGCCTGCTTGCTTTTCTATGGTGACAGCTTGTCTAAGTGGTGTTATATTTCAGTAATGTTGACCTAGCTCCAGAGGGGCAACACAAAGAGAACACGTTAATGACACAACAGAGCTTCGCCTTCGACAATCAAATCCTGCGTTATTAAATGCAGGCCAGGAGCAGCAAGCTAACGTTAGTGCCACTCCTAGCATTGAAGCGCGTGTTGATGTAATGTGTGTGTCAAGAAAACCACCTGTGCCTACTGTTACAGCTAGTGATGAAAAGAACATTTCTTGAGGTTAAACTGAGTCATGTTGTTCACCCGCCACTGGCAAAATGACTGGTAAAGCGATTTTGTTGGTCCACCAACACACAGGGCAGCATGGTACAGTGGTTAGCTCTGTCGCCTCACAGCAAGAGGTTTCCGGGTTTAACCCATATCCCCTCTTGGGCCCTTCTGTGTGGAGTTTGCATGTTCTTAGTGTCAGCGTGATTTTTTTCTCTGGGTTCTCTGGGTTCCTCCCACAGTCCAAAGACATGCAGGTGCAGATGATTATATTATTTATATATATTTTTGGTAGCTGTGAATGTGAGCGTGAATCGTCGTCTGTTTCTATGTGTGTCGGCCTTGTGTATCCTGCGCCTCGCCCAATGTCAGTTGAGATTGGCTCCAGGAGTAACTGTTGTGTTTTGACCTGAATCTGAATGGTGAAAAGAGGACTGAGACTGATACGTGGGTCTCTGTCATATATCCTCCATTTGAGCGTTTTAAGACACATAATCAATTTTAAAATCATGTTTCCAGGGAGAGAGGCAATGAGAGAAGGAGAAACACAGGATCAGGACCAATCAATCACTTTGTGATTGACAGGTTTTTATTTTTGAATCCTTTTTGGCTGTGAAGGAAAACAAAACAGGAAGCAGGAAGGAAACCTGCCCAAAATAGAAAGTTAGGACATTTAAGCGAGGACCAGGGATTGTGAAAATGCCAGGAGACATTACAGGCTACCAACTCAGAGTCCCAAAACAGAGAATCAAACACATTTGGCAGTGTGGTCCAGCACTCAGCGGGGCTGTCTGTCTACTTTGCAGAGCTTACCGGGCCACGGGAAGTGGTGTTGGATGAGACGCATGAAGAGGAAGGAGATTAGATACTTGGAGCTAGCGTCTGAGGTTGAGCAGTTAGTCTGGAAAATAAACTTGTGCCCCATGGAAATTGGGAGAGGATTTGTGGCAACTCAAACCACCAGACTACTTAAGGATTTGTAACCTGGCTTTGCTTCGGGCATCAAGAAACTATCAGCAGCAGAGAGCGAGAAAAGCTCAGTCTGAGGGGAGAGACAATATCAACAGGGATCAAACTGAGACATACTGTAGCTTATTTTTCCAAAAATGTTTCTCACTATTGTTGGTAATATTATCTTGGCATTAACATAGATATTTATGTGTGAAATTAGTCATCTGCTAGTTTGTTTTGTGGCAGTAAATATGTATTTAAACACCTCTTTTGAAAGCCAGATATGTTTGGTATTTGTTACTTAAGTTGTAATACTTGTAGCAAATTAAAAATAAGTGTGTTTTCTTAATCTTTTTCAAGTTAATTTGCTGTAAAGTATACAGTCACTCCATTTAATTATTGTCGTGAAGACATCTGAGCGATTATTTAGAGCGAACACGAGACATTTACGTTTATATACCTTTATATATATTTATTTATATTTATATACGTGGCACTATAGAGATGAGTTTTGCAGGTTTTGTTGCATGGTGAGTCTGATTTATAGTGTTTTGTTGCAAAATGCTCCTCCAAAACCAAATTCACACACCCTAACTGAGTATAAAACGAGATGACTGCACAGTGCAGTTTATATATTACATTAAATCTAAAACCTAAGAGCAACCAGAAACTGAATTTTAATCAAAGCAGGATTCTCAACTCTAGCAGGAAATACTGCATTTCAAAGCTTACCTCTTTTTTATATTTACATACTTGTCACTTTCATCTATTTTTACAACAGGCCAACTTTCTACGGCTTTTCTACACACTCGTAAAAACAGCAGTTACTTACCTTTTCAGATGACTTGCACAACGAGCACAACTGCCTCAGTGGGTGTCCAGCAATTTCTGCCTATTTGGTTACAGAAATAGATAGTGTGCAGTTTTTCTTTTCCTCGCAGAGACACACAGAAACACCTGGGCTGCTTCAAGTCTGACTGTCGGCGTTAAGCAGCCCACTGCAGTAACCCAAAATGACTTCCTGTGTGGTGAATAACTGGCCTATAACCTGAGGTCTACTTTTGTTTTAGACAGTACAAGGTTTGTTAGCGGGGGTGGGGGGGGGTGGGGTCTTCTTTTTCTTGTGCGACTGTGCTCTGATTTCAAACAATTAGTGGAAACATTGTTTGTTGTAAATGAAAACTTAACACCCATATCACAAACGTCTGCATCAACCTATTAATATACATCTATGAATAGTAATTTGAACACGAGTCTCAACCTCAGCATTTGCAGTTAGCTTTTTTAATGCCATTTGACAGCTCTCAAAAGTGAGAAACTATTTTCATGCAACAGCATTGCAAAGCGTGAATGTGGAAGACTGTATCTGAAAACCAGGACCTGACCGTTTGTTCAGTAAATTAGGGTCAAATGAATCTGCCAGTGCTGCAGGTATGCTCCCTAATTTAAGCTGGTGACATTTCAACATCTGCTCTGCTCAAGTGCAAAAGGAAGCAGGGTGACATTTACTCTTCTCATCAGATCACCTGGATTCATTTTTACATCAAACAAGAAAATGAACCCAAATTACAGTTTCTGACAATATTTTATTTAAGCTTAACCTTTCAATTCACTTTAGTTTAATATTTCCATTTTATAGCATAAACAGTTAATGACTGTCAGGTTTTTCTTTAAAAACCAAAACTTTTCCTCTCATCTTCAGCACTCTGATCACTTGATGTCCAGCTACAACATTTAATACCAGCATGATGGTTTTACGCTATGCTGGTCATCACATAAACCAAAATCCAGACGATGAGAGGCATTAAACTCAAGCTATTAATAGTTGTTATATAACAGCTGAAATAAGACAAAAAGATCTGCTGAATCATGCTGAGAATATTTTCAGCATTGGCCATGGAGCCGGTTTTATTGGCCCGTGAACAGGGCACACTGGCAGTAGTTAGAGATATAGAGCTGAGCATTACTCACTCTTATTTTAAAAACCTTGCTGCAAGTCTCAGAAATTATTCGGGTGATGTTCTGCTTTAAAGCCTCATTCTCTAACCTTCAAAAAAACAGTGACCTTGAACAATATGTGCATCACTCGCCACAGGGTACTTTCTGACCTTAAAGGAAAACTTTTTATGTTGCTCAGACCAAAGTTAACACAGTTAAAGGAAAACTTGGGTTTTATTTTGTAAGCCATTGGTTGTACCTGTGGTGACAATGTGGTTGTCACTGATACAGCAAACATGATCATGTGCATGTTGCAAACAAGCCGACAGTTAATCCAGATTGGTTACCACTTTATTTGGAGGTTTTACCAAAAGACCATAACAATGCACATCTATGACAAGCACAAGTCAATGTTGAACCACAAATCTGGTTGGTAAACTGTTAGGAATAGTTTTGGAAATAACTTGTAAGTATTTTGTTTCTCTTCCAAAATAAGTTTGACTAAACTGGAGGCTTGTTTTCAACCTGTATGATTAGATAACTGCATGTATCTTGACCCATCTGACCTATTGATAACAGTGTTGCTACATTCCTCTGCAAATAACTTGCTGTAACCAGAGCTGTAATAAACTGTATTTTTTCCTTGAAAATAATTGTGGAAGCACAAATATATTTTATTTGGATATTTAGGAGCCGTAATGAGGTTTAATTTCTTTATATTAGCAATTGATCAGATGACCATACATGATGTGAAAGGTGGTGGATTCAGCTCTACAGAACAATTTAACATCTTTCATGTCATTATTTTTAAGGCAGACTTAAGTTTCAGTTAAAACCATAATCATGTCAGGGATAAATGTTGCACAACATTCAAAATTTTGGTAATTCATGCTTCTGCGATCATACAAAAGTTTAGGGCGACTTCTCTGTGATCAGCACATAAACTCAAAAGCTGACTTGTCTTTGTTTTTAAACAGAGCAGTACTATATCAGAGTATCTTCCTGTCTGCAGCGGGTTAGAGGCCCGGCCTCCTCCAAAAAGCGATGCAGCCGAGCACAGGCACACAAGGTCAGCCTCTCTCCTGTGGTTTCTTCTGCAATGGTATAGCCTGACTTCCTGTGAAAGATTACCATCTAGCCTCTCATATTCTCACTGATGCTTATCTTTTGAGCCGCAAACGCCAACTCCCCGAACATCTCTACACCTTGGCCCCCAGTGACAGCCCCATCGGCCTGTCAATCTGGCAGCTCATCCTGTGTCCTCACCCCCCCCTCGTCCTCCTCTCAGCAGCCAAAAAATGAACCGACCTCCCCTCCTCTGTCCTGGACCTGTCACTAAGAAATAAGATCCAGAGTCCCAGCCTGGGGGGCTGAGGAGCACAGAGGTTGAATATGGGTGAGGTGTGTGACCGATATTTCAGAATTTTCATAGGTTAATACAACCCAAGTCCTTCATGCATTCACAGGCGTCTCACTAAAGTTAAAGTCACATTGAATTCCTAGTACCACAGGAAGGATGCATGTCGGTGATAAACCACATCAAGTACAAGATTACCATGTAAGAACAGCTGCAGAGGTTGTCAGTATTATGGGGGCCCTCGCATACATGGTAAACGTGGGCCAGTGTTTCTTTTAAAATAATGAACTAACTTTCATAAATTACCTCTCAGATACTTCACGTTATCTACTCTTATGTTTCAAACTCTGGGGGATCAGGTTATGGGTTTGATAAAAGGTTTTGTGTCTGTTTTGAGTGAAATATCTCAGCAGCTATTGGATAGATTGCCGTGGAATCTTATACAGACATTCACGGCCCAGTCCCATTTCTTATTTTTATCCTTACCCCTCGTTTTTGAGTGCCCCTTTGCACCTCGAAACAGGGTTAGTGGTTGAAATCTTCTCCTGTGAATATAATGGGCAACTCATCGAGATCCTGATATGTCATCAGTATCATCATCGTTATCGATGGTGTTTGCACAAACAGACGCAACTGTTGCAATAACGGAATTTCCACAATGACATTTGTCGTTGATCTGATGCTCAAGATTAGTTTACAAGTTTCATGCCATCAATAGATCAAACAAATCATCAAATAAACAAGAACACTGCTTCGTTACCAGGTAACTAACGGTGCTCTGTGGGCTAAGGATCCGTGCTCCTACCCAGCCAGCCTGCACTGATATTAGAGGAGCAGTAGCAAGTTTAGCAAATTTGCTGCAGGTCTTGAATTAAAATTCAGGCATCATATAGTCTTGCTCACCAGACCTTTCTCAAGAAAAGAAAGTATGGCTGCGCTGACTCTCACTTTAAGATTGGAGAAAAAAATGCCCCGGCTGCTTGTATTTCTTTCAACCAATCACAATCGTTCTGGGCGGTGCCACAGCAACGGTGCGCTTGCAGAAATATTGCCGGGGGGAAACAGGTTTTGGTGTAACACGCCCACAAAAATATCGCCTACAGGACGCGAACCATGGCAGAAAAATGGCTACATCCCTGCAAGATCAAACACCGCAAAAGTTAGTAAAGGACGTGTTGAAAACAGTTGAAAACTGCTACACAACTGGAGGTGGTAGGGCGGGACTTCAGTGGGTGGCTCGTTATGCCCAATGAGAGGCTGATCTATGCAGCGAACTTCCGCCCACTCAGACTAGGCATCATATGGCAGCAAAGGGGTGAAATTTGTGAATCCTAGGATAGCAAAGGATGTCCTACTTTACTCTACCTTACTCTGCCTCTGATTGGGTTACCCTGAGATTCGTACCCTAACCCTAAAGTCACACTCATCTTGCCTTAACCTAACCAATTTAACCAACAAAGGCAACGAGTATGAGCCAATCATAGGGAGAGCAGGGCAGGTCATTCCTTTGCTATTTTAAGACTTGCAAATTTGCATCTGAGGGGGGCCGTGTGACAGAATGCAGGACTGTCATGTACAGATCAGCAATAATGTAATGTTAGCTAGCTAGCTAGCTAGTTAGGTACCGACAGAGCCATAAGCATGCTACTAAGAGTAAATGCTACATGCTACTGCGTGTGTTATGTTTGTTATAAATAAGAGGACCATATTACATTGAAATGACTTTAAACTAAGCTTGTATGATGTTATACTTTTTAAATATTTATCCATCCATCCATCCATCCATCCATCCATCCATTTTCATCCGCTTATCTGGGGCTGGGTCACAGGTGCAGCAGGCTAAGCAAAGCACCCCAGACGTCCCTCTCCCCAGCAACACTTTCCAGCTCCCCCTGGGGGACCCCAAGGCGTTCCCAGGCCAGATGAGATATGTAATCCCTCCAACGTGTTCTGAGTCTGCCCCGGGGCCTCCTATCAGTGGGACGTGCCCGGAACACCTCCAGCGGGAGGCGCCTAGTAGGCATCCTGATCAGATGCCCGAGCCACCTCAACTGACCCCTTTCGACGTGAAGAAGCAGCAGCTCTACTCCGAGCTCCGAGCTCCGGATGTCCGAGCTCCTCACCCTATCTCTAAGGCTGAGCCCAGCCACCCCACGGAGGAAACTCATTTCCACCGCTTGTATCCGCGATCTCATTCTTTCGGTCACTACCCAGAGTTCATGACCATAGGTGAGGGTTGGGACGTAGATGGACCAGTAAATTGAAAGCTTTGCTTTCTGGCTCAACTCCCTCTTCACCACGACAGACCAGCGCAGCGCCCGCATCACTGCAGAAGCCGCACTGACCTGCCGATTCATCTCACGCTCCATTCTACCCTCATTCGTGAACAAGACCCCAAGATACTTGAACTCCCTCGCTTGTGAACAAGACCCCAAGATACTTGAACTCCCTCGCTTGAGGCAGTAACTCTTTTAAAAAAAAAATATATATATTTATTTACAATGAAAATACATTTGTAGGTTTCTTTTATTGCTTGTGCAGCCATCTTGTAGATGACAACACTGGCTTTGGAGTGTGCCTCTGAAGATCCTTTGTTTGGAGGGCCATGTACTCAATCACAACAACAATTGGGACACCTTATCGCCTTGACGTGAATGCACAAAACAGAAGGGCAAGGGATATATTGGGACTGAGCCCACGTCCTCATTAGGATGATTTGTAATAACTTTGGCAACCCCCCCCCCCCCAACTTTTCCTCTTGTGCCACCATCAGGTCAAAATTTTCATTTGTCAAACAATGTGATTCACCAAATATGACCAAACATCTGTTAAACTAACAACATCATCAGCCTCAGCTGTGCTTTGTGTTTTACTGCTGATTAGCAAATATTAGCATGCTCATGTAAAAAAAACTAAGATGGTACAACACCTGCTAAATATCAGCATGTTAGCATCGTCATTGTCAGCATGATAGCATGTATGCAGCTCAAACTGTCCCTATGTACAACCCAGGCCCCCTGGAAGTGTGCCGGGCTTTGAAGCCAATTTCTGTTGTGGCCAAACGTTTGAATTACAACTTTCAAGTCTGTCATGTGATGCCATTGGGCCCAAAAAGCCTTTTTCCCTTAGACTTACATTTGAGTGTCACAACCCATCCCCCTTGTTTCACTATCAGCATTTAATCAATTCGGTCTGGAAATAGAGCATTTTTAGCTACATGTGCCCCTGAGCAACTTTCATAGGAATGAACGGGGCCCCACCTCCAACGCTGCAACCAGTTATCTTTATACATCCATGGTACAACCTCATAGGGCTGCGAGCATGACTGTAGACTCACAATGACAATGCTAACATGGAATGTCTCCCCAATGTAAATAAAAAAACAACTACAGCACTTTGGAGCTGTGAACAGCCAGAGAGGACTGTTTACAGCCTGAGAGCTGAAACAAACAAAAAAACACAGTACCTATATGTTTATGGGAGAGAAAAAAATCATTGCATTTGTATTTGTCATTTACAGTTGACAATGTGTAACTGTAATATTCTCTTGAAATGACAGAATTAAACACCAACCAGAGATAAGGGTAATAAAGGGCAGTATTGTTTTCTTCTTGGCAAAGATGCAAATTCAGTTTCGATCAATTAAACTAAAATTGATTTCAAAGTAGCAACACCGGGGTGAAAAGCCAGCCCTCACAGAGAGGGTTGAGACTTGATAATTGTTCAAATACAAGAATAACAGCACACACTTTTAGACAATTTTAATCAAAGGCATAATGTTGCAGTGTGAAAAAAGAGCTTGAGAAAAAAGTTTTAACTCTGCATACTCTCACGTCTGCACATCTGATCTCGGCTGCATGAAGTGGGTTTTCTTGTAGGATGGTTGCTGGTTTCAGAAGTCACAGAAATTACCCCTATTCCAACGTCGGAAAGATTCGGGGATTTCAGAAATTTGTACAACTTTTCTAATTCCCTTGTTTGTCCACCATCATCGTTATTGAAAACATGACAACCAGTTTCATCTGAATTTTTTTATAGTTGATAATGATATAATTTCAGGTTGTTTGTTTTTTAGCTGACTTCATTTTGTACTTCCCACCTCTGAGACCAAACTTTACTTATGAAAATACAGTCTCTTTTGTCTTGGCATAGTTATAAAGTGTATACTTGCTGACTGTCGGGCCCCAGCAGTTGTCTCTTCTAATCTACAGTATTATAAGAGAAAGATGAGATAGTGTCATACAGCCAGATAGATAAGATCAGAGAGAGGGAGAGGGCAGGCAGTCTGGCCGGTCTGGCTATCTCTGGTGAGAGTGTGATTCAGCAGCGTGAATAATTAAAGCTGGGAGCAGCGATAGAAATCTGTAGACGCCAGGGTCGGATAATACTGGACGGATATCAGGGGCCTTTGGTGCGGGGAGGTGGTGGCTGAGACGACATTAGTCACTCTCCCTGTGCCCCGGGCAGCCGTCAGGGCACGGAGCTGAAGGTCAGGTGATGATGGATGGACAGACACCGGCGGTGGCTCACCGCTGAAGTTGACTAGAAAACGAATGTCCTGTACATGAAATATTATCCTCACAGAGGAAGATACCCGATCTGATACTGCAGCAATGTGTCACAGCTTTGTGAACTTTGTGAAGCGATGTGGTCCATCAGCTTGAAACGGACATGGAGAGGAAGAGAAAATGTATGTTATTAGCAGAGGAAGCATGCAGGTGATGTTTAACCACATCAGAACACTTTCATACTGTCAACAGTTGAACTGAAATTATTTATTATACTTAAACCCTGAAGGGTGGAAAGTATTTTTTTGTATTGCCTGCCCTGTGTTTGTGTGCTGCAGTTTAAAGGTTCACACACACATGTATTTCCCCCTACATCGACATTGTTCTTTGTTTCTCTCAACCTTTCTCAGCTGTCTTTCATGTTGGCGGCACAGAAGCTCAGTCAGCCGTGAGTGGGAAATTTTCGGTGGAGGATATGTTATTTTCGAGAACCAGTCCTCCGCAATCAACCACAACTGCCTCCTCACCGACTGTTTTATTCATGGCTTTATAAAAACTAAAATTCATATTGTTTGCCTGGCAAATGAAGCTGCTCCAAATATAGACTGTGGGTTGTCGTCACAGCATGCAAAAGTTGTACTGAAACAAGCCTGCGTATGAACTCAACCACAAAAGAGCGTCCTCCTCCTCCTCCTCCTCCTCCTCTCCGAGCATTAGTGTGATGCTACTGTAGGTCTCTCTCTCAGTTCTCCCCGTACACGGCTCCATTCATTATAATGGTAGCAGTGTGTCGGCAGAGCCTCCATGACTGCAAGGAGCCCCATATTCAGGTCAACTCGCAGCCAGAACGATTCCTTGATTATTCCTTATTTATCCCAGTCATTCCCCCCGCTGTGGTGTGGAGTCTCATGAAGATGTGTGTCTGAGTGAGAGGAGCCAGGGCTAATGAGCTGGGAGCTGATTGTTAGCAGGCTAGGAGCTGCGCTTCACCCCACTCAGAAGACACATTCAGATCATCAGCAGCCCAGCATCTTATTCAAGCCAATAAGGCAAGGTAGTAACGCTAATGAGGTTCACTGTCTGATATCACCCTATGTGCATGCTCTAAAAGACTTACATACTGGAGATGTGACTCAGAAATAGAGTAGCAAGTAGTGTTTTGCTTGCATTGTAAAAAAAAATATGTTTTGAATGACTTCCATCTACATGTATAACAAGACCAAGAGTCTATAGTTATGCTAGCAGCTGTGTGAGGTTATACTAAGGCTTAGTGCCTGCTAACCTAGCAGAGACCTCGGGGGATAAAAAATGAAGCCAACAAAGAAGTGCCAAAAACTGCAGTTCTTTGAACAGCCGCTTGACGCTGGCTCCAGAAGCCAGTCAATCCCCACAGAGCCCCACGTTAAAATGCCTAACTTCACAGCAGATATATGTTCCAGCCTCGTGCAAAAAATGCTTTTGGTCTCTATAGCTAATCTCCTCCTTCTTGACAACTGTACAGGGGCTGAATGTCTATATAATTCACCAGTTTACATTTGATTAAGGCTTAACGTTGCGCATAATAAAGGACGGAACGCTTTAAGTGACAGGCTATCTGCTGATAGTGTCCTCAGCTTCTCAGTCAGATCCAACCCTCGCTCCTCTACAGTGCCAGCCTCTCACCCAAATATAGTCACTTCTGACACCAAAAAACAACATGGCAATGGACGTAATGTTGATTTCAAATCTCTTTAAAATGGGAGTCTACAAACCAATGGGCGACATCACGGTAGCTACGTCCGTTATTTTTGTATTCTATGCTGCTAACATGCTCATTACATGCTCACAATAACAACACTAAAAGACTTTCCTCTAACCTTTATAATTGTAATAATTATAGTAATGATAGTAATGATTATAATAATACCAATAATGATGAATTTTATTTATATATTACCTTTTAAACACTAAATGCCGCTCAAGTGCTTCACAGAGACAGGAGAAAAAAAACAAATACATAAAAGCATAAAGAGGCACACGGAGCAATAAGATATACAACATTTTTGTAAGAATCAGGAGGTAAGATAAAAAATACCATATTAAAAGACATTAAAACCACAGACAATAAAAAGATATCAATAAATCAGCAATGAGTCAACATCAAGTCAGCATTAAATACAATAGTGGCATAAGGTGGGTAAAGCAGTCTGATAAAAGACGAGCTTCTTCATTTAAGAGAAGGCCAAAATAAAAAGTCGAATATGCAGTGGTAGTGTATTCCTTAACTTGGGGGTATAGGCACTAAAGGCTGCTGCAACTTTTATGTGAGTCCTTGGAAGTGTTAAGTCCAGAGTCTGATGACTGTAGTGCCTGATTTGGATTGACACATGACAGACAGTCTGCTATGTATGAGTGTGACATATCATTAAGAGCTTTTAAAACCAATAAGGGAACTTTATATGCAATCTTATATGATACAGGCAGCCAGAGAAGAGAGGCAAGTATTGGAATCATTTGTTCTTTCCCTCTTATTTTTGTTAGTACTCTAGTTGTTGCATTTCGTATGAGTTGAAGTTTGCTAATTGATGTCTTTGGGAAGCCAGTGGGCAGGGTGTTACAGTAATCCATCTGTGAGAAGATAAAGGCATGGGTCAGTTTTGCTGCATCCTAATTTGACAGATAGGGACCAACTCTTGAGATATTTCTGAGATGGAAATAGGTGTTTTTTGTGGCACTGTCAATGTGGTTTTTAAAACTAAGGCTTGACTTGTGAGGCAAGATGACCTGGACATATTAAAATAATGTCTGTGTTATCTTCATTTCACTGGAGGTAGTTTTTGATCATCCATATTTTGACATTGATGAGACAGGTGGTTAGTAGCTTCAGGCAGTGAGAGTCATCTGGCTTAATGCATAAAACTGGGTATCATCTGCATAACTATGGAAACTTACTTTATGATTCCTATTTATTTTACAGCAGCATGTACAATGAGAACAGCAGAGGAGCAAGTATAGAGCCCTGTGGTACATCATGTATTGTATCATATTTTCCAGACCCAAACTGCCTTTTTACTTGTAGTGCTCTTTATCAGTCTCAATTGTTTTGGTGTGTGTTGCCAAGTGTTGATGATATCAGCTGTAGAGATGTCTGCCTTCTCTTGAATATAATGAAACTAGATGGCACTCGGCTTTTGATGCTCAAAGCGCCGAAATACATTTAAAAAACTCAAAAGTAATTGTCTCTTTCCAGAAATCATGACCTAGTTACTTAAAAATAATTCACAGACCTTGTTGTGAGCAGTTTCATGTAGGAACAATTTTCTTTCTGCCAAACTACACCCTCCAACCACATCACCACGTAGAAAGACGTGATTCTATTGCTAGCTCATCTAGCACCTGAGCTAGCTAATGTACAGCCAAGGAGGATGCCATTATTGTTAACATTTCGTGCTGTCACAAGCATGAGCCTCTTGTCTATGCTTCTTCCTGTGTAGTGATACGGACAGCGGATGTAGTTCTCTAGACAGAAAATAGCTCCCATGTTTCCATTGCCTTGCTAAGACTAAGCTGGGTGGAGCAGTGGTTGTTCTGCATAATGCCAAACTACACCTGCTAGCTGTATCACATAATTACGTTATTATGTTTACCTTATGAACTTTATGAATCATGTATTTGGTTGTATGTTAGTATATTACAAATACATTATGAATTGAAAAGAAACATACTGTTGCAGTTATTTTAGGATTTTGTCTTTCAGATTTACCGTCTGAAATCAATTAAAACCACAAAAACATCTTGATACAGTTTACTGAACATTCTGTAATAAACATGCATATATGCTACAAACAGTCTGATTGAAACGGCTCATTTTTCCAAGAATCGTACCTCGTGCATTCATTTCCTATTAATGTGGTGCACCTGGCGAACAGCCGTGCGGCTCTCATCTCGCTCCATCTGCCTGTGGTGAGAAACTCAGATACCATCAGCATGTGTTTTCTGTTCAAATAAAACGAGTAAACACAGTATTCTTCACTTATGAATTCACTGAAAGCATCTGCAGTTTATTGAATCGTGTTTAGGAGCCATAATATGAGACAGTTGTCTGGTTCTTCTGTTCTTTTTAAAAAAAGCCAGTTTGATTTTGCATATGCTGTGTAGAACATTTACTTTGGGCCTAATTTATCTGCTGTCATTTCTGTTATTTAATGAACAGCAACACATCAGTCTGTTCTTAACATATTTTATCAGCTATCGGCAATTATATGTGAAGGGAATTAGAGAACTGGGCTGTAGTTAACATGATACTGAGGTCATGTCCTTTTCATTTAATTCAGTTCATTTCAGTTTTATTCATATAGCCCAATATCACAAATCACAATTTGCCTCATAGGGCTTTACAACATACGACACTCCCTGTCCTTGGAACATCACAGTGGATAAGGAAAAACTCCCCTCAAAAAAACTTTAACAGGGGAATAATGGAAGAAACTACAGGAAGAGCAGCTGAGGGTGGATGTTCAGAACAGACCATTCTGGGAATTTGGAGGTTTTAGCAACCCTGGGGGGAGTTACATTCTACAAACTAAAAACAAATACATGCTGCATATTTATTAGACTGATTTAAATATTTTGAGACTTACTATATTTTAATTAATTTTAATTTAACTGAATGCAACAAAATAACATGAGAAACGTGGAGGCTACAGCTCTGCTCCTTCAGCTTTGCAAGCTTAGCAGAAAAATTAAAAAATACCTTTCTTTTGATCTGAATCTATAAGGCTTGTTATATTAAAGAATGCATTCAGCTGTAGCACTGATGATTAGGTGAAATCATTTCACATATCCTTCTGAGACCCCAGGTTTTGTACCTTGTCCAAATTTTGTGTCGGTACTGAGGATAAAAGTGTCCACAAATGAGGACAACAGGTTTAAGTTAAGCAGAATGAAGTATTAGGGGCAAGAAACCCAAAATGTAATGTCCTCATGTGAGGACGCAGGGTCTCAGGAGGATATATCAAGCATCCAACTACTGGATATTTTTTATTCAAAACAAACAAACACATTCTCAAAGTTTTTCTGTCATGCCCCCCTTTTGAAGCAGAAATACTTTTATTCAATAATGCTGACCTAATGTTAAACATAAAATGTAAAAAGTAGTGAGAGTAAGAGAGCAATAACCTACAATTAAATAAAGGGTGGCTGTGACACAGCAGGTAGAGTAAATTATCTACTAATTAACAAAGTTCAACTTTTGGAACGCAGCAACATGCACCGCAACTCATGTGACGAGGAACAGCCAATCACAACTACCAGATACCTTTCCTTTCTTCTGTAAATTTCAGCAACATATTCTCATAGAATGGTTCGTATGATATCAAACGAAAGATGCATGCACAATAGTTTGTATGATGTGCTACGAATTAGCGCCCCACAAATGACGTTACACCCTTAACATACAGTTACATAATATATGTAAAGTTAAAATGATAAAATGACTCAAAGTTCACTCAAAGTTCACATAGTCCTGAACTTGTAACTCCAGGGGAAAGTTCTGTGTGAAAGTCTGTTTTTTTGTGACCCATCCATGACTCCAGACCGCTCAGGGCCACTCCCTTGTTTAGTCCTGTAAGCACATTGGTCACATAATTGCAGCCTTTCAAATTACTTGGGATATGTACGAATTTGGGTGCAGTACCTTTAGTAGAAAAACATATAAACAGTTTGTTAGAATAGCCTGATGTCAGTCAATCATATATATTGAGGAAAGGTTGATAATTTTAGCGCATGGCGATCCAGAGCTTTACCCCACACCTGGAAGAAGATCAGCTCCAGTCTGGTACATAGGCTATGACAGTGCTGGTCCGTGCCCTTGAAAGTTGGCACAGAGTGTAGGCACAAGAGTGGCACCCAGTGCCCGCCCTCAAGCTTTCCAGGTGGAAAAAGATGCGGCATGTGTCCTGGCCCAAAGTCAAACTCAGGTACAGACAACTGAAGTTACAACTTCTGGAAACTTTGCAAAAACCTAAAGCAGTCATGTTTCTTTTACCCAATGGTGAAGATTCATTAGATAGTTAAAGGGCTAAAACTCTATAGGCTTTTCTCTAAACTTTAAAAGTCAAATATTGTATCTGTGCAGGTACTCACGCACGCACGCACGCACGCACGCACGCACGCACGCACGCACGCACGCACGCACGCACGCACACTATATTAAGTGGGACCAGGGCATTTCCTTAGCAATTCCAAATGAGCAACAGTGGGACCAGGAATAATGGATGAGCAGCAGCATGGTCAAGTCTAATTACTGCAACCTCTCGACCATTGAATCCTGGGCCTTACTCTTCGGGCCACCTCTGGTCCGGTCACATGTGTAATAGCCTGTTGGGAAAGCAGGCATCCGTCTCCCTGTGCTGCTGTAGTTCAGCAGGCTCACAGTTCAGGTCCTCACTCCGGCTGCGGCCTCCAGTAAATGTGGCTCTACATCACCCCGGACACAATCCATCCCCATTAACTTCAAGCAGGTGCAGCCTATTTCATCCTCATTGCCGACTGTGTCTGAGCGAGACAGCCACTCCATTCATATAATCCACGGATCTCAATGTGTTATGCCCGGCTCATGAGGTTCAAGTGGTTTAAAGGACACGACGGGGCAGAGAATGGAAGTTAATTGACTGTGCGATGGCTGTAATGACTTGATCCCGGCCCGAGTGTGAAAGCCATCATGAGATCCTCTGCAGACTGTGAGATCCACAGCTGCAATTAGGGAATAACATTTAACACTGCCACTAACAGGAGATGTCTCATCCATGCAAATCATGTATGACAGGGATGTTCAATTAAAATTTATAGAGGTCTGGTTACTAAAATTTTCTCCCAGAAAAGGCCAAGACCTCATAATTTCCTATCTTGCCCCCCTTTATCCAACAAATACAGTCAACAAAGTACAGTATATTTCCCTATCATTTCAATGATATGTGTTGATAATTTCCAAAGTAGGATGCTTTCAACATTCAGACACATTAAACAAATAGCTATCTTATTTAGATTATTTGTTCCCACTGGTCACTGGTCCAGAATAGAACCACTTGGTCTGGACACACACACACACCACAGTCTGCCTTTAGTTGGTGCCTGTTGTTTAACATAAATGCTTATATTACAATTTGTTAGCCACTTGCAATACTGGTGATAAGAAGATATAATAATATAGTAATAATGTAAAATATAGTAAAAAAAAATTACATGCAGGTGATTGCAAGGTCATGTTGAGGCTTTTTCAAACCTTATTTTTAGACCCTACGTGACTTCTTTAACCGTAGCTGTACCACATTGTCCAATCTGAGTCAAGCCAAGTAAATTCAGTTTTATTCATGAAATCCATAGCATGCAACATATAACAAAAGTGCTTTGATTCAGATGAAGAAGAACTTCGAAAAAAGACCTTCATGAGGAAAAAAGGGAGAACATTTTACCAACACTACAGAATTATCTACCAACTGAATGGAAAATGCCCCCAGGGTGGGGGAGCCCTTCTGTGTGGAGTTTGCATGTTCTCCCCGTGTCAGCGTGGGTTTTCTCCAGGTACTCCGGCTTCCTCCCACAAGACATGCAGGTGAATTGGTGACTCTAAATTGTCCGTAGGTGTGAGTGTGAATGATTGTCTGTCTCTATACAGTATGTCAGCCCTGTGATAGTCTGGTGACCTGTCCAGGGTGAACCCTGCCTCTCACCCAGTGTCAGCTGGGATAGGCTCCAGCCTCCCCTCAACTCCTAACAGGATAAGCGGTTATGGGGAAAAAAGGAATGGTTGTTTTTTTTTCTTCATTAATTTAACTTTTAAAAAGCCTCCTGTACCATATCAGTACAAACACTAAACACAGCACATTTGGATCCTGTGCATAAATGTACATTTCTCAGCCTACTGTGACGTCCATATCAACTTAACAACACAACACTAAAACCAGCAGGAAGATTAACAGAGGGTGGAGACACATGCAATAGATGTTACAAAGACAGAGTGGACAAAAATAACAACTAAAAGTACATCAGTTTAATTATATTGGGTAAAGAAAGTGGAAACGTGGTTACATTAAACATAAAGATATAAAGATTTTATAACTTTTTCTGTAAAATCAGCAAAAGAAAATGTAGTTCGTGCCCTTTTCGATCCACTGTTGTGCGTATATTGGGAGTTGGTTCATCGAGATAAGCAGAAGTGATGCTCATTCTCCAGTCAGGTGCCATCATACCACTGTAGACTAGGGAGGGAATCAAGGGAAAACAATGGATGTGTAACTACATAGAGCTCATTGGACAACAGAAATGGAGAGTTACAGTTATGTGCTTTTGGAAGAGTTCTAAAAACAGCCTGCGTATATACGTATTTGTACTAAAAGCCTCCAGAGGCGATAAAGTGAGCTCGCAGTGTCTTATGCAATGACAGTATGTCATGACTATACATCATTATTCATCCGCTAAATCTGTTTCTGACTCAAAAAATAATAGGAAACTAGGACCAGAAATGGCTCTAACAGTAGTTTTTTAGCATGTGTTACTTAAACGGGAGTAAAAAGTGCATTGTTGGGGACGATTTTTACCTGTGAAATGTCATGAATTTGGTGTGATACACTAGTGAGTATTTATGGTAGCAGGAAAGTGAATGTGGGTTCGACTTGGGTAGGGCGCCACCTCACCCTCTGTGTGACGCCCCACTGGTGCCCATGTCTATTGTTGTGAGAAAAGAAACCCACAGTGCAACAGTGTGGCTTACTAATGTGCTTGTAATAGTTTTAGGAGCTCTATGGTACAGAGGAGTTAGATACACAAACAATACTTGTCAGTAACAAGTCATTGTTGGTTTTGGTCTTTTTGGGGGGATTTTTTGACAATGAAATGACACAGATTATCATCACATCTGTTAAATAAAAGTTTAACTAACTCACCAACTAACTAACTGATAAGGTCTCCTCTTATTGGATTATTAAACTATTTATTTCCAGCATTAGTCTTTCTGTGAAACTGAGAGCAGCACCCTTTTCCTGTTTGTTTTATTCAACTCTGCTGTATTTAGTTCAAATGAAAATGATCTGAGCTGTGGTTTTTCTTTCGTAACATGTGGTGGAGGTTGCTGTGTGAAGAGTGCTGTGATCAAATGCGTCCTCATCCTGCTTGTTTTTCTACGTTTCTTCATGCTTTTCATGATGTATGTTGTAAGATTGGTTGTTGGTTGTTGTAGTATACACAGGAAGTCTCAGAGGAAATGTGACACCGTGCGTGCTGTAAATAAAGTCATAATGTTGTTAGAGATATCTCACAAACTCTACTGTGAAATCTGAATGTGAGTATCTGAGTTATGGATCAGTGTGTTTGGCTCCTGTTAATTTGGACTGCCTGGTTAGAGTCGGTTTAACCAGCTGAACCTCTGCTTATTTAAATTGCAGTATTATTACAGTAATACTAAAAGGTCAACTTCACACTTCAGAGAATAAATGAGATGGTTTCCTTTTTGCAGTCACCACTTGGTGGTGCCAGTAATCACACATCTTTCATTTCCTTGGTTTACTCAGTAAATGTATTCAGAAACATTTTATTATTAGATTCTGAGGTGGAATAGTGTGATTCTGTTATAAAGGAGGCACTGTGGGGTAGTCAAGATAGGAAAATATATCTCTTAACAGCTAAAACTAATGACATTTTTTTACAGAATAAAGCGAACCACAGCCTGTGTTTGTAGTAGTATAACACTTTTTCTATTTTCTAACGGCTGTCTCGGTGTGATGAGAAAACAATGATGGTCTCAGGTGATTCAGTACTGGAAAATAAAGTGTTTTATTAAGAGAGTTTTGTCCACAAACGTTGTGTGAATTGTCTTTGAAACGGAGCAGCTGTGAGACTTGTTCACCTTTAAGTATAGAGACCATGTTTGAACTTGTCTTCTGTGGCCAGATGAGGCTTTCCTTCCCCTGAGTAACACATACACACACACACACACACACACACACACACACACATGCACACACAAAGATGGCTGGCCTCAAAGACAGGGAGAGAATTCGAGGCAGGTTTGGTATTTCAGGTCTAGTGATTATAAATTGGAAAGGTTGCAGTGTTACAGTTATTTTGTTCACCGCAGCCTCTCGTGGTACAATTTGCAAGCCGAGGATGGAAAAAAAAACTGTGACTGACCTGTCTGATTATATTATCAGGTCACTAACCACAAACCTTAATTCAACCAGTTGCCACGAGCATTTAACCATGGAAAAAGAATGTGCAGATTTTTTTTCTTTTATGCCAGAGAGGTCTACAAACCTTTCAGTGAATGAAAGAGATGTTTCCCTCAGGTGTGAGCACTTCATTTTAGCCATGACAGCGAATTCATGAGTTAGAGTGGCTTACATAAGCATACTAACACAATGAAATCAGTTTATTAGTTGTTTTTTTTCCCATGCCATGCCAAACATTTAGCCCATCCCACACAGGATGGGCTAAATGACAAGACAATGACAAGACAGAGAGAGAAACATCGATTATGACTAGGGCTGGGTGATATGACCAAAATGTCATATCACGATATAGGTAATTTCATATCCCGATAACGATACATATCACGATATAGCACATTTTAATCCAATGAATAAAAAGTCCCCCCCACCCCTCGCTGCTTGTCTGCACTTTCTCAGCGCTTTGGGGCTGAGCCAGCGCAGCAGAGACAGACAGCGGTGGAGTTATATAAACTCGTTATGTTACTGTAAGTGCCGTAAAAGCTTCGCGAATTAAAAAGTCAAGAAGAGTAATTTATCAACGTGATCCGTGCAAAAGATGGACGGACTCCAAATGACGAAAAATATTGCCGTAAAAAGTGTAATTTGCGTCACAACGATATAAATGATAGAGCAAAATATGAAACGATAGACATTTTTCTCTCGTCATACAATATATATCGTCATATCGCACAGCCCTAATTATGACACATATAATAATATCATATAAACAATCCCACACCTCTTTAATAATTTCTGTTTCTTTCCGTTCTCTCTTTGTCTCTGTCACCGAACGCCATCTGGTTGCCTTTTCACTATCTGCTGGGTGTAACTGGTCTTTCTGTACGCTTTTGTACAGTTATGGTTACAGACTCTCGCTCCACCTCCCTACACTTGTATTTTGAGTGTAATTCATTCGCCTAAAAAAAGAGAGACAAAATGCCCATGAAACAAAGTTAAAGATAAGTTTGGCTAACAGCATCCATAGACATCACAATAATATTATTGTCGTGAACTCTTTGGCCACGATCATTGTGTAGTGAAAATGTACTTTCAAATAACAGTTGTTTCTGTGCACAGTTTCTAATAATTTGTGCACCAAATAGCAGAAAGAAAAGACATGCTACAAGGCTTAAATTTATCCTGATAAGACTTTTATCTCCTCTTCTTCCAGGGTTTTAGCTGTTAGCTGTTATCTTAGCTGTAAGCTGTTAGCTTAGCTATTAGCCGTTTCATACATTAGGGGAATAGACAACATTTGTGTGCAATCCAGATTTAGAAAATAAAAGATTTGTTTATTCACTTTTTTTGCCAAGTTAAAGAAGAGAGATACCACTGTTTGGTCTGTATAAAGCTACAGTCGGCAGCCTGTTAGCTTAGTATAAAGACTGGAAATGGAGGGAAACAGCTAGCTTGGCTTTGTCTAGTGGTACCAAACACCTTGAAATTAAACACATTATATTTTGTGTGTTGATTTGTTTTAAGGTCTAGAGGCATTTAGTAGTGAGGCTGCAACCAACTCACAATTTTTCCATGTGCCAAGCATGTAGGACAACGACGGTGGCCGACGCGAAAACGCGAATGGCCTGATATAGAGCTAGTGACTGGTTTGTCTGTTCTGGGCTACTGTGGCAAAAACATTGCTGACTCTTTGGAAGAGGCATAGATTTATAATAATATGATAACTAGAATCCGGTTGCCAAGATGGCGCCTATTCATTCCAATACAGTTGTTTGCCTGGCGCACTCTAAATAAAGTTTTTAGCTTCCAGGCTTCTGCGGTATGCGGCCCACTGAATATGTGCAGTAGTGTTTCTCCTATTGGCACCACCTACGAGTTCCCACTTGGCTCATAGACTTTACATTGTGATGACTTCATGGAATTTTAAATCACTTTTCTCAGCTCTAAGAAAGTTTGACAAATATAAAACCTCCCTGGATAAAAAAAAAAAGTAATTATACAAAAAGTCATAATTGACCTTGTTTGCAGTTCAAAGTGTCCTGTCAACAGTTTTACAGATGTCTCTTTTATAATGGTGGCAAATGGGGAAAATGCTTTGTGGGCCACAGGGGATTTTAATTTGCTGCAATACCTCGAGTGGCCACTAGGAAAATTGGTTTCAAGGCTGAGTGGCTTTCCTCAAGAGCCTGGGAAGAGGACCTGCTCTGTGTGTTGATATATACTGCTCATTCTGCGGTAATGAAAACATAACAATTGTTAGTCTCAGGTGATTATACACTAATCAAAATATAGTTATTAATATTATATATCCTTTCTGCCAATATATCCCCCTGAAACCAACACACTGGATCTTTAAAATGTAAAAATGACAAGTTGCAGTTAAACATCGTTGTTAAGCAAATATTTATAAATTTGGACAGAGCCTGGTTAGCTGTTTCCAGTTTTTATCCTAAGCTAAGCTATTTTCCATATGTTCATAGCATGTAAATTAAATTAAAGTGTTTTCAAAAAATGTTGAACTATTCTTTTAATATAAAATGCTGAAATAGAATAAACTAATGAAGTAGATCATATACTCAGGAGCATTAGGGCCTGTAGCAGGACATGTAAAAAGTCCAAAGTTCACCAACCATTCAGCGCGAGTAATGAATGTTGAAAACCTATTTTGGTCACACAGAGTATAAGGAGAATATAATTTTATGTCACTGAGAATAGGTAATGCCTTGAGTGCAGCAAACAATGAGATCGATCAAGATATAGCTTTAAGCCACCTTTTACTAGAGGGAAATACTTCAGAGAGGAGGAGAAGAGGGAGGGAAAATTTATGGACCAAAACAGAGAAGGAGGGTGAGGAGATGCTACATTTGCACCACAGATGCAGTCATGTAAAAAGGAATCTTTGTCACATCTAAAAACAGAGCTGAGAATTTTGTGTCGTTATTTTGGTGAGTGTAAAAATGCTTAAATTGGATTTATGTTTCTTTGTCTGAAAATAGCGCCTCATTCATATAATTTGAGAAACATTAACTTCCTGCACCTTCCATCTCTCCTGGATTAATACTTCATGAGTTCCCCAAACTGTCCCTCTTGGGACTGAAGGAAAAGTGCAGCAACAGTGCAGCAATCATATAAAAAACATTGGCAGCGCTACAATGGCTTCATCTGCACATGACAAGCTGGAGAAGAACAAGTTTTTGAAGCTGACTGCATAGTGAAGTTTTCCATGCAAAACTCTGTCCTACATATTCGAAACAGCTCTGAGCAAGGCGATGAAATTATTACATCAAACTGAGACATCAGTGTGCTCTTACTCTTATTTCTGCTTGTATTAGAGGAAAGAAACTTTACTGAAAAGAATAGTTGAACATTTTCTAAAATAGGCATATTTGCTTTATAGCAGAGAATTAGATGGGAAGATTGATGTTACTGTCATGTCAGTATATTAAATATGAAGCTAAAGCTAGCAGGCAGTTAGCTTAGCATAAAGACTGGAAGCAGGGGGGAAACAACTACCCTGGCTCTGTCAAAAGGTAAAAAATTCACCCACCAGCATTCTGAAACAGACGACTTTTCAACATTTCTCCCCCAGCGTTTTCAAGTGGTAGCAGCCTATTCTTGGCACAGCTGTTGCAAAGACAACTGGATTGCTTTCTGTTCTCCTCAGAGCCTAGCAACAGTCTAATATTTAGACAGAATAAAACATCAGTAAGCATCACATAATGTGTGTTTTCTAATCTGGTGGAAGGGTTTTTCAGTCAAAGTTAAAACAAGACATGATGGGTTAAAGTGTGATTTGCAGTGCCTGTCCCATTGACTCTAGTAGAACTGACATCAAAGTCTGGCTCCTTGAACGCTGTCACTGTTCCTTCCTTGGTAGCTAACAGGAAGGAAAGAGGGTTGAAAGCTGTTGCCCGAGCAGTAGCAAAGGTCTATTGGCAGGGTTAGCATAGGCATTAGCTACAGGACACAAGTAGGATGTAAGATGAAAACTACAGTAGCAGAAATGGCGGACAGTAAAACGATCAATGTAGCTGTGCAAATTTGGCAAAAGAAAAGGTTTTTTCTGCATTGACAGCTGGCAGGACTGTATATACGTGGAACATTAACACCCGCAGTAATTTGTAGCATATTGTAGGTTGGTTTGTGTAGCTTGCGTTTGGTGGCTGTGGTTCAGTTGTGATTGTTATTAATGGTTATTTCGACAAACCAGACAAACACATCGCTATTTCAGTGTTTGTGTAGACTATATTTTGTTTCTTTAATCAGCACAAAACTTGAAATGTAAAAGCACCATGTTGCACCTTTCTTGGGTGTCAGGTGCCAGCCAAAACTACTTCTTGGCTGGGAGAAGTGACTTCCTGATAACTTGCTGGTTATCAGTGAGCTTTAGAGATGCTGGTAGGGTAATCTCTATGAACAGATAGGTGCATATGTATGAAGAGTCTGTAGACAACAGGACAAGGTTTTGGTATCACAAGTGTTCTGGTGTCCGTTTGTAGTCCAAGTAGTAATGACCAATCACGATTACTGAAGAATTTGACTGAAATGCAGTCTTGGAACCCACTGGTTGTTGTCTGACAGCGATATAGCTTTTTATTCACTCCAAAAAAACCCAAAAACAACTGTTGATAGAGATTAGCCGACGACCAGCGCGCAGAAGAGGAAGTCTTGGCCTGGATATCCACTAGCTAGGCCGGAACCCCGAAAACAATTGGCCATTGCCCACAGAGGCTTATTGTTGTGAGGCCAATAGCCAAGGGGTTCAGAGATTGGATAAAGGGCTAGCTGTTTTCTTTTTTGCTAGGCTTTATGTAAAGCCAAGCTAACTGGTTGCTGGTTGTAGCTTCATATTAACACAAGAGTGCTATCGACCTTCTCATCAAACACTCGGCAAGAAAGCAAATAATCATATTTTCCAAAAATGTCGCACTATTGCTTTTAATGCTTCAGTTATAGTATTCGTACTATTGGTTGTTCAACTTCTCACCTCTGAGAGGTACTACAGAGCATAACACACAAAAAATGCTCAAAACAAGCAGACAGAAAAACAGATTCTTTCCACACGCGATCATTCTAATAAACACTCAGGTCAGTTCAACATCCACTTGCTCCTATTATAGACCATATTCTTTACAGTTCAAAATGTGCCGTTTTTTTTTTAACAAACATCATTGTGCAACGTCACCGTCAACATAAATACTACATGCTGTATACAGTTTATGGATGTTTATACATGTACATACCAGACGTTGCGCTAGACTTTTTTGTCGCCGGTCATTTTGACCGACAGGGTCATAAAAATCCGGTCATAATCTATTTTTACCGGTCATTTAAATTTTCGCTTTTAAATGATAATAAAGATATTCAAAGACATTTAGTTTTCATTCGTTCGTTTTTAATAAATCCA
>NC_065509.1:32265936-32307103 GCF_006386435.1 Epinephelus moara
ATGCAATGACAAATTGTCATTAACTTATTACGTTATAAAAAACGATTAAAATATGGCCTTACCCATGTTTAAAATGACCTGTTGAAGTGAAAAAACAAGTACTGACGGGAACAGACGAGTGGAGTCGATGTTTAACCAGCGCGGAGAGCGCAGGAGAAATGGGCTGCCTGTGTGGACAATCAAGCGCCTGCGAGTACACTCGCAGGACTTCTGCGGCACTAACGCATCTGGTGTGTCCAGGCCGTTATGTTAACAACGCTACAGCAGATGAATGACTTTTTCTCTGCAGTGTGAAAATGGCAGTCACTTAAACCACTGACAAGTGGGCAGGGGTAGTAATTGCAACCGGTCAAATGACCGACGGCCTTCAGATTTTCCGGTCATTGTTGTAAAAAACCGGTCAATGACCGAAAATATCCGGTTAACGCGACCCCTGGTACATACTGTACGCAGTCATCCAGTCCATGTATGCTATATCCAGTTAGTGTTTATTTCTCTGCACAGTTTATATAGTTTTCAAATTACAGATCACTTGACTTGTATGTAGTCTTTATTTCATTCTTGTGATTGGTCATTAGCGCTTTTTATATATAGTTATATATATATATTAGGGATGGGTCACAATTTTCGAATTTCGAATAGTTTTATTTTTGAAAAATTGATTTTTTTAATGCGACTATTACTATTCGGCGTCTTATTTCCCCCTTTATTTGACATGCAATTTGACATGCAATTCAGCTCCTAACCACACGAGGGCAGTATAGGATTGCTACAGCGGTGTGAGATGGGCTACCAGCTAGTTTGATGCTCTTCTACAAACAGGAGAAACATGCAGAGACTACTACTCCGTGAGGAATGTCCACAGTCATTCAGGCTTTCATAGTCGAACGCAGTTCTGCGTTGTAGTTTCCTGTAAAAATGTCCGTGAAAAATCCCCGCGATGTGAAAAATACATGCCGAGCAGTCACTGGTGCACGGAGCGGAGTCCACGCGGTCGTAAAATCTGAGCTTTGCGCGCACAGGGCTTGCGGACGCGTCTGTTGTTTCCGAGTATGTTCGGGCCTTTAATGATGAATGGATCTCTGTGCGCGTGTACTCCTTCTTCTTTACCTTTATTTGTCCAGCTTCGTTGTCCTTGTTGTAATATCTACTTCTGTGCAAGTACAGAGAGTCAGTTTCCTGGTATGTGTTCACATACTTGGCCATTAAAGCTAATTCTGATTCTGGTGTCTCCTCCATCTACGACTCAACAACACCTAGCTCGCTGTATGCACTGTACATAAAGGTTGACTGCTGCCAGGTGTAAAACCGAACACGTCTTGCCTTCACTCTCACTGCGAGGCCTCACGCATTCTCAGGGTCAGGGGTGAAATTTTCCTCCAAGCTATGCGAGCAAACAGGAATGTATGCAGTTTGACTGCAGCTCCAGTCGTAATATTCCTCCCTCGAACAGCAGAAGGTTGTAGAAGTGAGTGCAAGAAACAGTGGAGCACCGCTCTGAAAGAAAGAAACCACAAGACCGGCTCTGCCTCTGCCCTCCTAATCCCTTCACCCTTCCCTTTTCATCTCTCTCCATCACTGGAATTACAAATGGGTATGAATGTTTTTCTGCCCGCTTTTCTCAAAGCTGCGTATTAACAATTGCATCGCGCTGCAAATGGCATCTCCAAGGTAGGGGCCGACCTTCATTCCTCTGCAGAGGGCACACCAGTAAATCCATTTCTCCAGAGATGTGGTTCACTGAATAACAAATCACGGGGGCCGACGTGTCTCTCTCTCCTGTTAAAGAAGCCCTATTGCTGGAAGCTTCCTTCACAGAGACTGTAACACCAGGGGTTTATTATGAAGAGAGGAGAATGGACAAACTCAGTGAATGTGCTGCTGTAGGGAACTGTACCTCCAAACACGTGAAACCCACTCTGTTCCTCCTCTTCTTTCTTCAGTTCTCTGCTATTAATAGTCTTGTTAAATTACACATTACCATGTGTAAAAAAGGAACTAAACCCTGCTGTTAACACATATACTGACAACCCCTTCATCAGGGGAAAATGCACAGCCCCATTTTGTGGTGATATCTCACGGCTTCTGCACATATTCTGTATCTCATATCCAATGTTCTCCTCCCTCGAACCAATTTAACTCCATGGAATATCAGCTACCTGTCAAAATCTGTTAAGGTGGCTCACATTTCATGAAACACCTTATCTCGCTTCATGACCAATGCAACGTTATTTACACCCTGCAAACAAAATGGCTCCGGCACTGTCGCCGCTGATAAGAAGCCTTTAGTCCTGGAACAAGGTGACAGCAGCCAGATTACAAGTTGGTGATTTACCTTATTCATTCCTGTGACCTAGAAAAGAAGACCAATTTCGGTGTACGTTGCTGCTCCACTGCAGACAGACCTGATTTACTGTCTGTGGTGTTTTATTGAATCTTCCTCCCAAGAATGGTTCAAGCAACTTCCCTGTGATTTGAGAAAAGATTAGCTTGCAGATTGAAGGAGATAAGATTCACAGCATTCGAGGAAACCAATTTTTGAAACATTATGGCTCAGTGGTGACCTGGATTGCATCTAATTTCTGTTTGTTGACATCTACAGAGACTAAACTTTACTTGAGGGAGACTCTGATATTTTCCAACCCGGGTCTTATTGTTATAATGTAGAGATTCGGCAATGCAAGTCTGGCAAACAAATTGTATCTGGGGAGCAACTCAAGCCTCCTATAAGCTTTCAATTATAAACCTCAGTTTCACATGAATAATTTCAAATCAGTTTCTCCAAGTCAGACAAAAAGTATACAGAAATTACCCCCCTGGATTAGCCATTGTAGCTAGCTACGTAGAGATCTACTTCAGGGACAACCCAACTAGTTGTGTGTTTATCTGCACATGCAGGTTTGTTTACATGTCAGACAAAATGTTTGTTATTGTTGCATAAAGAGTTAAAAAACAACAAGAAACCAATAAAAAGCGAACTAAAGTTTTCGCTGTTCCTAAGGGACTGTTGCTAAACCAAGCTTTCCATTCTCATACAACACATCTGCAGTTTACACCTATAATGATGTCAGAATAACGCAGCTTGTTCTCACTCCCAACTTGTCAAATACCACCGCTCTGTCAGTGGATGTTGGCATCAGACACTGATGCACTGAAACACTGTTTGTGGCGGTATAATATGCACTGAGTGGCGGCTATTTCTGATGCCACTGGCAAGGTGGATGTGACAAACAAATACCGGACTTTGACCCCGGAGCCCACTGTTTGTTTCCCGTGTGAAACCCTGTTCTTCTGGTGGAACATTTGCATGTGGAAAGGTGAGCCCTGTCGTTAAAATGGCTGATTCTCTACCAGAGAAAACAGCACAAAGAACAGTTGGCTTACCAGATGTATGTCGGCTGTGTGATTCAACATTTAGTGATAAAAAAGACAAACATAATTTGATAATAGGTGCCATAGACATGAAGCCCGACTATATCTTATCTATGGAGGAGCTCACTGGACCAAAACCACAGATGAATTGCTAGCTGCATGTGGCTTTAGCAGAACATTAGTACGATAGTATCGCAGAGGCTCGTGTGAAGTGGAATGGATTTTTTAATTGGCGAAGCCAATGTCACTGGCGCATGCTGCTGCTTGGGTAAAAAGATGTGGCAAATCAACTCCGACTGGCCATGTAAGAAAACAGATTTATATTGGGTTCTAATGTCCTGCGAAACGAAGTCTGGGCTTTTTTGAGTTGCGTTCACAAGTTGTTTTATTTGTTGTAGATCTTAACAGCAATTCACTAAAACAGCAAAGCAGGCATATCTCTGCACGATCCAAATTTAAAAAAAACTCGCCAGTTTTAGTGCACAAGTTGTTTGTACGCAGGTTGTTTCCTGCAGGAGATTTTGAAAACGGTAACATGCAGATAGCAGAAGCTGGGGAAAATAGCATAAATAGCCGGCCAATGGCAGGCTTGAAGCCACAGTCTTTCTCACCATCTGAACTCTTTAAATGCCAAGTATCACTCTTACTAGCCTCATGTCTGCAGACAACCGTTGTTTGGGTTAGGACTTTAGCAAACGGTCAATTGTGAGTGATTGCACCTTGATAGCTAACCACATTTAATGCACCTCAAGTAGACAGGTTGTCCCTTAGGTTGATACCTACGCATTTAGCTACAATAGCTAAATCCAGGGGGGCAATTTCTGCGTTTACTTCAGCTGGATACAGAAACAAGTGTTTGTCATTTAGAGAGTCATTTTGTGAAGTTGTGTTTCCCAAAACTTTAAAATGGAGGTTGTGAGTGCAAAGTGAGCTTGTATCAGAATGGTCACAAATTTAAGAATAAGATAAAAATACTAAAATTTTCCTTTCAGTAATAATCCACTGCAGCCTTTGCTGAACCCATAATCCAGCTACCTAGACTGTCTCAGACTGGAGACGTTGAAGCTTATTATTATCTGTAGATAATGAGACTTCTTAGACGGTAGTTACTTTTATCTTCTGTGTTTGGGTTTCTCTGCACTGGTCACTTGCTGTGTGAAATTTGAAAAGTTTTGGGAACTTGAGGAAAAAAAGGGGAGTAAAGGAGTATCGATTTGAAGGCTGAGCACACATGGGACACAAAGGTGCTAAGAGCCTTCAGAGTGCATGTACTGTAGGATCGCTCTCTTCTCGTCTCTCACACAAAGATGTAGCGAGCACACAGTCTTGCGGGGATGCCCACAGCTACAACCTGATAAGTGCACCAAACACACACACACACACACACACACATTCATGTAGGAGGCAGGTTACACACACACGGATGGATGAGAATGGGCCTTATTAAATAAGTGGAGGTCCTACATGGTGAAATGGAGCAGTGAGGAGGAGTTATATGCACTGCCTCCTCTGCAGTGTTGGTGGACCGCCAGCATCACCATAAGCAGTCAGTCAATAGGCTGACTCAACAGTGTGTGAAATTAAGAGGGAAATAGAAGTAGACAGACATTAAGCCTCTCTCCCACTTCCCCTTCACCCTCTCAGACGCCAGACAGCGGCTAATGCACCCCCTGGAGCCCCCACACACTGCTATCACACACCAGCAGCACTACAGCTCCACTTCTTGTCGTCTGCGTCTCAAAAGGAAAAAAAAAGCCACAGAAAAGCCACGGTGACCTCCTTTGACAGCATTAACGTAAATACAACACTGAGTTTTCTGAACGTCTGTTTATGCATGTCACAGGTTTAACTCAACCAGCAGAGATGGAAGTGTAAACATCTTTTACATACAGTCACGTGGTGTGGGTCATTTCTGTCTTAATATATGGAAATGGTAAAAAACAAACAGCTCCAGTTTGTGCCCTGAAATTAAACAGCTGAATTACTGACACCTGAAAAAGAGATAAAAAGCATATAAATATCATAACAATACATCTTAATCTAAAACCCACATGGCTGAAAAACCACTCCCAATTAAGCCAGACATCTATTGTCAGATGCCCACTGGGAAGATGTTTAGAATATCTTTTTTTTCTCCAGCTCCTTGATATGTTAATGCAGGTCTTGTTTTTGAGTTAGAAACAAAATCCTTTCTGCTGAGAGCCTCATTTTGTCAAAGCAGGGAGGAGTCACATTTCCATACCAAATGTCTGGGTTAGAATGAAACTACTATTAAGGAAATTCTGAACAGCGGCCTAATGATAAAAAAGGCAGTTGCCAAGGTAATATGCAAAACAGGCTCATTGACTCTGAGTTGAACTATGAGAACCACCTTCAAAATGGAGGCTGGAGAATTTAACTGAATCCTGGCGACTGGAAATAAACGTTGCAGTGTCTCTTTGCTTAATAGTTTGAATTATCTAATAGTCGGGAACAATAATCTGTTTGATGTATTGCTCTCAGTTTGACAGACTGACGTGACGCTACCAAATCATTTTCAAATAACCAGCAGTGGAAACAATTTGGAGGTACTTCTACTAAACTGTTTTCATTTCATGCTACTTTATAGTTCTACTCCACTACATTTTAGAGGGAATATCGTACTTTTTATTCCACTACATTTATCTAACAGCAACAGTTAGGAGTTAATTTGCAGATTTTTACAAATAAAATGTTTCAGTTTGGAGTAAAAATGATGATTCATTGAAATAAAGTGGTTAAAATTAACGTCACTTTGAGCAGCTATAACATTAAAATGCTTTTTACACATGCATGCATCAGTAGGAGATGATGATATGGATAAAATGTTCTTTGTATATATATATTTCTATGTGGTAAACTCTTTCAACTGAGTTAAAATCAAGGGGTTATCTCCTTGAATGAAAAGTGATGCTTCTGCTGAAGTGCCTTAAGCCTGCATTCCTTCTAAAGGCCAGCAGAGGGCAACTCCAGTGGTTGCAAAAAGAAGCTCAATTGTATAGAAGTCTATGAGCAAATGACCCCACTCCTCACTTAAATTATTACCCCAGCAAACATTTTCGTAATGAGTTTATGGTCTCAATAGCTAGTTTCAGGTCTTTTTCGATACAGCATGATGTTCATTTTGTAAATTACGATCCCATTTTGAGTAAATGAGGCAATAAAGCAGGGTAAGCTTTCGGACTGTGACCCCTAGAGGGTCCTCAGAGTTACTGCAGACGAGCTGACAAATTATTGTTCGATATATTTTCAAGTTTTTCTTTATTTAAAAAAAAGTACCTATGTATGACAATGTACATGAACATTAATCTTACATATTTTGCCTTTTGCAACAACTTACCTTTGTGAAAGTGGAGAGTCCTCCTTCACCTATCTGAAAATCAAATATAGGTCAAAACTGCATTAATCAGCATTTTAACAAATGCAAATGCACCCCAATTAGCTGAATGGCAAGTTTTCATCGGCAGTCCCTTCGCCAGCTATAAAAAGGCATCCTCGAAAAATTAAATACAACAATAAGATACAGCATGTAAAACAGGTCAAAACATATTGCATTGTAGCAAAAAACACATCACATATAAAACAGTTAAAGACAAAATCCGCTATCACACGTTACAGTTAAATATTACGTGTCAGCTCGAGGCTGATGTGGCCCTCTGCCTGACAACCTCCATCTGCCCAGTTTAATATGCAGCTCAGGTGGAACAGGGACCCCCTGCTAAATATACTGCACAAAACTATCATTCAGTTAAGGGGTCCTTGGCCTGATAAACACTGAAGAACCCTGCTACAGGGAGTGGCTACTTTGTAACTGACAAGTTGCCACCATGGCGTGGTCTTCGAGTTTTCAGTTAGATTGACCACTCACTCCTCCCCAGCTCCACCCTCTTGTCCAAACATGGTCGATACTGGCTCCAAAAACAAAAGTAGCAATAGAGTGCACTCAGAAATTTGTTAACATTTTACCACTTACGGCGGGGTTTTTGAAATGGGTTTTTGGTTAGATGCCTAAAATAAGGTCTGTGGTTAACACAAGCTTAAGAGACTTCCCCATTTTGTTCTACGACATAAAATTCGTCAGTAAATTCCCCACTCGTGAACTTTGAAGCTTCTATGCGTCTTAAAAAAAAGGTGGTTGCTAACAAGTGTCTAAATGAGACTACAGAACGTTATCACACCAAGCTGTGCTAAACATGGCTTTACAGTCTTGTTGTGGTGGTGACGTTGGGTCATGCAAGCATAGCAGGGGCGGCTGGCCAATAGAGGGCAATAGGGCGCCGCCCCTGCTCGAGCCACAAAAGAAAAGAAAGATGATAATAAATGTATGATTATCATCATCATCATTATTGTCATATATACACACAATATATTAATTATTCTGATAATTTTCACTTGAAACAGCTCGTCCTGCCTCTGAATATCCAATCAGATGCAGTGTGAAGTCACGTTCCGGCCCTTTGGGGCAATATCAGCCTGGCTGGAAATCGCCCTGACTCACTCTCATAGACTTCCATGTAAAATGCTTTTTTTTCTAAATGCAGGCACTCCAATGCAATTAAAATGCTTTTTTTTCTAAATGCAGGCACTCCAATGCAATCTGTATGGATTCCGGGAGGGCTTGCCCCAACGTGTTTTCGTCATACGTAAACCACCAAGTATCATTCATGTGCTCCTCGGATGGTCCGATTTCCCATGTCGGGAAGTCGTTCTTACTTCATTGTGTGTTCATGAGCATTTAGGTGGTAATGTGGAGACATCATGGACATTACAAAGAAGATGTGTTGTATTTTATCACTCAAAATGTTTAAAAAACACGTCATCAACCGTTACCATTGAAATATTGCTTACCGTCGGAAACTCATTTTTCCGATTATTCCGACATCACATGAGGCAGCGCCACTGCGCAGCGGTCACATTCAAGATCAACATGGCTAACGTTTCCAGCTGATCCAAGAGGTTTTTTTTAACCATATAGGTTATAAAGGAACGACACACAGTGCACCCAAATTCACACCTGTTCGTTCCTCTCTATGGATTTTCTCCACGACCATTAGCGAGAAGCCACTCATATCACATGAAACAGCGGAACTGCAGCTTTGTCGGACACTTGTCGGTAGTCCAATGTTTTCACAGTGAAAAAAAAATGCTAAAGTTACACTAAAATTATGTATAACAGAGCTTTCATACAGCTTTGCACACACATTACTCTTGGATGGATTACTCGCGCATGCAGGGTTGCACAGAAATGCCACGCATATCACATGAAAGCGCAGGAGCAGAGCTTTCATGTGATACCACACACATCATTGTCATCCCATCACGCTATACATACAGATCAATTGTCTACAAAATGAAAACCTGACGAATTTCTTTACAATCCATTATACAGATCTTGTTATCAGTCACTTCATATAGTGAGGAATCTTACCACGTCTTAGGCTTGCGTCTGTTTCTCCCTGTCTATCCACATTTGTAGTCCAGCTTTCAAGATGCAAATATCTCCATATTGTCTATTGTCCAGTTGACACTCCATCAAACTTTGTATGACAAGACCAGCCACTTCACCTTTGCGCACCCAGACAACTGCAGCCTAATTATGCATGCTGACAGGGCCGTAGTCACCATATACATTGAGGGGGACACGTTCCCCAATGCCCAAAATGCCCCCCAATATATAACTGAAACTGAAAAACAACAACAAAAAATGTTCAGGTCAGGTCAAAGAGCAGTGATACTATGTGATGTGCATTGTATTAAGTTGTAGGGTATGCCTGCATTTAATCAGAACACAAAATGAATTTCCACTTAGCTATAATAAAATGTTTTCTGATTAAGACTGACAATGACTCAGTGAATACCTTACTCAGTTTTATTTGATTAATGGTAAAACAGGTCTCTGTTTACATTCAAAGGTATTTGTGTGGGCAAACTGATGAAAATTAGTCTGTTGATGACCACAGTGGATTGTTCAGTCATTGCAGAGCCAAATTAATTCAAATTTACCCATTGAACAGGTCACCTCAGCCATCATCACAACAATTGCCCCCCCTGAGAAATTTGGCAAGAACCGCCACTGAAGCATAGTGTAGTTTGTTTACAGCCTAATGCTAGCTTTTTACTTCTGGTGATTGCATTTAGGCCTCAATAATCATGAAAGTGGTGTTAATAAGTGACGATATCTTGCTGAACAAAATGTGTAAGTATCATAAACGTTTGCTTGCCACAGAGCTTATTTTCGGCAGTAATCCAAAAGCCAATGGAAAAATCCAATTGCCGTTTTGATGAGAGAACCAGTGTGATCCGCATCAACCTACAGAAAAACGTTATCCCTGGGGTCAGTTTATGGTTAAAACACTAAACTCAAAGCTTCAAAACAGTCCTTAAACCAATCAGTGATTATGTCCACTTCACTTATTTTGTTAAGTCTTTGGTTAAAATTGAAAAACCCTATACTGATAAATTAAGCAGATCAGTGTGTCAGTTTTTTGTTAATCCAGTGGAAAAAATATATAAATGATTTAAGTACATAACCATATTGATGTAAAAAAAATCCTGCAAATGTTGGAATTTGCAGTGTGGCTTGCAATAGTGAAATACAACACGATATCTGGAACATAGAGATACTTTTGCCATATTGCCCAACCATGTAAATTAGTGATAGTAGTGTACATACTGTAGTACAGCATAAGGTGGTAACAACCGGCACGCTATCATGCACATACTGTCTCGTCACATCATCAGAGACATTGGATAACATCACCATACATATTACCCAGCAATCATCATTGCAAATCTGTATATACAAAAAAATCAAAGAAAATGAGAAATTATTAATTTAACAATATTAATATTTGACTTATAGAATATTTGAATCATAGAATGGTGATTTACAGTTATAGAATAAGCATATCATTTTGTTATAGATCCTATTGACTGTTTTACAAATAAAGATGACAGAGACAGGTTTGCCTTTTTCAAGGACATATTTAGCAAATGGCACTGCTTTTAATTTAATGAGAGTTCTTCTTTGAACACAGGCAATCACTCATAATGGGCCCATTCTCCACCCAGTGCATTCTTTGAGGGCCCACTCTCCATGGGCCCCCCACCTCATGAGCCCTGGTGCAACCGCACTGCCTGCACTTATATTTATGCCCTTGCTGTAGTAACAAAACAGTCACAGGGAGCTTTTCTGCTACATATTAATTGTTACTTTAGGTACTGTGATACTTGTTGCTGAATGTATTTTTGATATTTTTACTCAAGTAAATGATCTAAAGACTTCTTCATTTGTCATTAAGAAGAAGGTATAAATGTTTTAAGTATTGACACAATTTCAGCTTTAAGTCCAAGGGGACTTGAGAAACCACTAGAGGGAGCAACAACAAACAAATGCAAAGTAGTGAGGATGTGGTGTCAGGGTTTATGTCATCCTCACTCACTTGTCTGCGGTTCCCAGCATCAACAAAGGCTTCATTGTGTGTTCATTCTTTTGGTCATCAAAATGATCATGGTGGCGTTAAAGAATTCAGCCAGATAGTTTACAGTTGTTAGATCAGACATGTCTGCACTAAGACTGGTTATAAACCGGAGGAGTACAGCAGAAAAAATACTCTTCCCTCTGTTTTATTTCTCTGGATCATGCCATGCTCATCAAGTGCTTTTTTCTGTCTTAACCTCTCCTCTTGCAATCTGATTCTGTCTTCTCACTGAAAGCAGCCAGCTGAAGATGAATACAAGTGGCTGAGGGCTGAGGGAAGACAATGTCTGCAGAGCCTCTTCAGATGGATATTGACCAAAAGGGGAAAAAGCTGATGGAATTCCATTGACCTATGGCAAACTGCTCCGTGTTACACAACCAGATCAATGTCCTCTCTCCCTCTTTTCTCCATTCACCTCTCTCTGGGGGACTTTTAATGCTCAAACTTGTTCTCGCTGGGGAACCGAGGCGGGAGGGGGGGAGCACCTGAAAATGTTGACAGATGTGTGAGAAAGTGTTCTGTGAAGCTCCTCAGGATTGTTGGTAAGTGCGTTTGATCTGCAAGATTGAGGGACGACGAGCCAAGGTTTCAGCTGCTGTTGTATATTCCTCCTCCGACTTCAGAGGGAATGTAAGAAATAGAGAGATTCTGTGATGTGGAGGATCCTGCGCAGATGCTGCATATGCTTCTCTCGCTCTGAGACACATTTTGTATTCATGCTGTTGACGCACTACCTTTATGTTCTGTGACCAAGGTCAGTGGTTGAAAATATCTGATTAAATCCCTCTGGTTGATTTGTGATTCTGAATTTTATAAGGACAAGCGTGCCGGGTCAGAAACTCCTGACTTACAACAGGCACAACAAAGATGATGTCAGTGTTTCATGTCTGCCGTGGTGAGGAATCTGTCAGGCAGGCCTGAAGCTGAGTGGAGGAGTTTGATGAGTCAGACATTTGTTTGATCAATATATTCTTATGATCATATTCTTATGTTCAGCATATTCTCATTTCATTTGAATACAGGTACGTGCGCAGTCCACAGTCGCTTTTTCAAATCCATCATCCACTAAAAAATGTTATGTATAGAAACCAATATGTTTTATTAATCAATTGGATATGAAAATTCACAATACAAGACAAAATATAAAGACACATTTCCCCTCTTGCTTCTCTCCGCTGGAGTTCCCTCCCTGAGCTGTTAATAGACAGCCATCCTCGACTGGTGACCTTTTGATTGCGTCTTGCATTTGGCGCCGCGGCTACCTGGCTCATGAAATGAAACTGTGCAGCTATTAAATTGCACTCTGCTGCATGTACAGTATTATCGTCGCTGTTGTGCGTTTCTTGATAAGCTAACGTTACCCTCTCTTTGTCTTGGCAGATTACAAGAAGGACAGTTTGCCTCCATATATTTTCACTTCTTTTATCTTGCTATCCCCGCATGTCCACCTCTGCCCTGTTCCTCTCTCTTTTTGCGGATGTAGGTGTCCCGCAGGTCACATTTACTTCCTCTTGGTCAAACAACTCAATAAAGGCTCTTTATGGGTGCACAAAAACACAGGAAATCGAACCTGGTATGAAAACAGTTACAGATGACAAATACAGAGTTGGTGTGCAAAGGCCTTAAGAGTCTTCAGCCCTGCTAGTTGCTTTGTGAGGCTGTGACACTCGTGAAGGAAGCAAAAATGTTGGATAAAGTTGAGGTCCAAATTTGTTGTAATAATTTGCCAAGGATCGGTGTTGCAATAAAGGACTTTGCAAGTCCTTTGTGGGAGAGTGGTGAAAACACTGAAGTCTTAATGTGAGATTTTATCACATGTAGTGTTGATTGAGCAAAGAAATTTGATAGAGAGATAAGAAAGACATGCGTTATCTTCTCTGAGACACAGCATAATGTAGTTATAATATACGCTCACTGGCCACTTTATTAGGTACACCTTGCTAGTACTGGGTTGGACCCCTTTTGCCTTCAGAACTGCCTTAATTCTTCATAGCACAGATTCAACAAGGTGCTGGAAACATTCCTCAGAGATTTTGGTCCATATTGACATGATGACATCACACAGTTGCTGCAGATTTGTCGGCTGCACATCCATGATGTGAATCTCCCGTTCCACCACATCCCAAAGGTGCTCTATTGGACTGAGATCTGGTGACTGTGGAGGCCATTGGAGTACAGTGAACTCATTGTCATGTTTGAGATGATGTGAGCTTTGTGACATGGTGCGTTATCCTGCTGGAAGTAGCCATCAGAAGATGGGTACACTGTGGTCATAAAGGGATGGACACGGTCAGCAACAATACTCAGGTAGGCTGTGGTGTTTAAACCATGCTCAGTTGGTACTAAGAAAATCTCCCCCACACCATTACACCACCAGCAGCAGCCTGAAGCGTTGATACAAGGCAGGATGGATCCATGCTTCCATCTGAATGTGGTTTTTCCAATCTTCTATTGTCCAGTTTTGGTGAGAAAACCCGTGTGAATTGTAGCCTCAGTTTCCTGTTGTTAGCTGACAGGAGTGGCACCTGGTGTGGTCTTCTGCTGCTGTAGCCCATCTGCTGCTTCAAGGTTGGACGTGTTGGTGGTTCAGAGATGGTCTTCTGCAGACCTTGGTTGTAACCAGTGGGTATTGGTGTTACTGTTGCCTTTCTATCACCTTGAACCAGTCTGGCCATTCTCCTCTGACCTCTGGCATCAACAAGGCATTTTGGCTCACTGGATATTTTCTCTTTTTCGGACCATCCTCTGTAAACCCTAGAGATGGTTGTGTTTCTGAAATACTCAGACCAGCCTGTCTGGCATCAACAACCATGCCACGTTCAAAGTCACTTAAATCACCTTTCTTCCTCATTCTGATGCTCAGTTTGAACTTCAGCAGGTCGTCTTGACCATGTCTACACACCTAAATGCACTGAGTTGCTGCCACGTTATTGGCTGATTAGCTATTTACATTAACAAGCAGTTGAACTGGTGTACCTAATAAAGTGTATACGGTAGTAGTTGACATTTCTAGACAGGTTGACCATCACCATAAAATCTTAGTTTAGTGTGTTAACATGCCGGAGCTGAAATTTCTTTTTTGCAGGTGTTTGGTCAATTTGAAATTTTGACCTGATTATAGTGTTTGATATAAAATCAGAGGATTGCCAGAGTCATCATGATTCATCCTTTGGGGATCTCAAATGTCTGTGCAAAATTTCATGCCAATTAATCCAGTCATCAAAGAGGAAGAACAACAGACTGACACTGTAAGCCCTGGTCCCTGAAGCCAGATATATTGGTATTTAAAAAATATCCAAAAAGCCACAGACTTTGAATGTCACCTTGAATATTTCTTACTTTCTAATCAGGAAGATCTAAGCAGATCCCGCCTGAATTTAACTGGAGAGCTCAAGTCTAAAAACAAGTTTCATGTTTATCTAACTGCACAAAATAGAGTCACAAAGGTTTCTACAGGATCAGATTATGAAACCAACAAATATAAGAAAAACAAAAACAGAATGACTTTTCAACTGTTAAAAAAAGAGAACAGAAACTGCTCCACCGAATGAGAAAGGACCTTAAATGGTCATGTTTCAATTAGTGAAAAGATTGTATTATCATTCTCCAGGTGAGAAGCAATATATCAGCCGTGCAGGTCATTGGATTTCAAGACTCGCGGGTGAGGGGATTTGGTCAATCATGAAACAGCCAATTGATTTTCCTCTCTTTATTTGCAGAACTTGGCACAAGGCAGAGAGAAATTTCCCCTCCTTGGGCACGCTGATTGAATGTAATTTTGTCTTTACGCAGCGAGCACACTTACCACCTGTTTTCTATTTTCTTGGGTTGACATTTGGGGATATGAGATACGTTTGTGAAATGCCTGAGAAAGCCCAAATAGTATAGAAAACAGTGTGGTTTGACTTGGAAGGGTGTAGTTCCTGTGATAAATGTTACTGGAGTGTTATGAGGAGATTATATGGAGAAATGTTTGAAGTGTGCTGAATGTCAGATCAAACCAGTCTTTATTTGTAAAGCAACTTTTCTTTAATGTGTTCAGACTCTCCCTCTGTTCAAGGCCAACATCTAGAATTGTGGAAACTATTGAATGGGGGTTTGAAAAATGAGATTCAGACAATAAGACTCACACTTAAAGCACTGGTTCTTGTCAGTAATAAACTGCACATTATTAATAGCAATAGCATTTATTCACAGTATTAGATAAATGCCAAATAAACACCTTTAAATATTCTAATATGCAATAATATCAATGAATAGCTGACAGCAATAGCAAATAGCTGACAGTCATGGACAGACTATAAGACAATGGGCCATAGGACACAGAAATGTAAAAGTCCCTCCAACCCGTTTTGCATCCTTTTGTGTTTGTTTTGCATCCCTTTGTAGCTATTTTGCATGTTTTTGTGGACATTTTGCATCTCCTGGACATTTTGTGGCTCTTTGTAGTTGGTTCTCACCTTGTGGTCATTTTGTGTCTCTAGTATTTTTGTTAAACTTTATAGTTATTTAGCATTATATTGTTGTTTTGTGTCTCTTTATGGTCATTGTGCACCTCTGTGTAGTTGTGTTGCATCTCTTTGCAGTTGTTTTGCATCTCTTTGTAGTCATTTTGTGTCTCTTTGTGGTTGTTTTCTATATCTTTGTAGTCATTTCGCATCTCTTATTGGACATTTTTTGTCTCTATGTGGTTGTTTTCTATATCTTTGTAGTCATTTCGCATCTCTCTTGTTTTAAATCTCTTTGTAGTCATTTTGCATCTCTTATTGGACATTTTTTGTCTCTATGTGGTTGTTTTCTATATCTTTGTAGTCATTTCGCATCTCTCTTGTTTTAAATCTCTTTGTAGTCATTTTGCATCTCTTATTGGACATTTTTGTCTCTATGTGGTTGTTTTCCATGTCTTTGTAGTCATTTTGTGACTCATTGCAGGTGTTTTGCATCTCTGTAGTCATTTTGTGTCTCCTTGTGGATATTTTTTGTCTCTTTTGCACCTTTTTTTTAGTCGATTGACATGTCTTTGTAGCTGGTTTGCACCTTGTGGTATTTTTGTGTCTAGTAATTTTGTTCAACTTTGTAGTTATTTAGTATAATATTGTCGTTGTTTTGTGTCTCTCTATGGTCATTTTACACCTCTGTGTAGTTGTGTTGCATCTTTTTGTAGTTGGTTTGTGTCACTTTGTGGTCATTTGGTATTTCTCTGTATTAATTTTGGTTCATTTTTTGGTTCTTTTTTGTCCCCTAATGGTCATTTTGTGGCTCTTTTACATTCTTTTTGCATCTCTTTGTATTGGTTTTGCATTGCTTTTTGGTAATTTTGTGTCTTGAAGTTGCTTTGCATCATATTATGGTTTTTGTGCATCATTATGTGGTTGATTTTTCATCCCTGAGGTCATTTGATTGACTTTCCAACGAGAAATGTGAGCAGCCATCTCATACAGAGGCTCTGATACTAATAAGTCAACTACCTTCTTACTGTGGTAAAGGGGGCATCAGAGGGGACCTGTGCCATCCCTGGCCACCCCTCTGGTGCCACCTCTGTCAACATCCCTTAAGAACGACCCACAGTTTAATTAGAATATCATTAATATGTGTTTTGTTTTCCATTGACCTGGAACAGGAGTGTGTTCAGCAGCATGACACCACTACCAGGGGACGAGCCAACACATGGTTTCAATATGCGGCAGCTCTGCTTGTTTTAATCAAGACAACTCAGTTATGTTGTAACGTGATACTTGAGTGATCTCACATGACGTTTAGCTTTGATTCGAACCATATGCAGTGTGTACACAGAGAACATTTGTTGTGTGTCAGGAGAACTAACCAGTGTTATGTCTTTTGGGCGAGAGAAAGAATGTTTTCCTTCAAGCAGCCTAACACTGCTGTTTAACTCCAGCGTTAGAAGCATCCAAATAAGCTCATTGGTGACGTCAAATGGGGCTGTTTTAAAAAAAACTACTCCCAGTAACAGAACACATTAAGAGCTATTCTAGGGTTCTGCTCTTTGGGGAGATTCTGGGTCTGGAGCCCGATGTTTGAAAATCCTGCTCTCTATCAAAATCCATATGGTTCACTGCTGCCTATGGAAAGGCACATGCCTGCATAATCCCACACACATGTGCTTGCATGGACACTTCCACGTGTACTCATATGAACACAGAAAACCACAAAGCAAGCCATGAACCCAGTGTGCATGCCACAAACACACACAGGTTTGCACACACACTCACAGAGGGACTGAGGGCTATCTGTGGGCCCAGTCATGCTTCACCCATGCAGAGGTGTCTGTTAGCAGTGGGAGTTATCATTGGCCATGGAGGCTTATTCCTCTGCCAGGGGAGACCATGCCAGGAAATGACTGATAACAGAGCACAGCAATGACTGGCTCGCGCAGCAGCAGCACATGTAGACCCTGGCAGAGATGAAGGAATGATGGGAATATGTGCACATGCATCATAAAGTACAGCTCGAGCCCTCCCTCCTTTAGCCTTTCCACTAATGACGTGTGTTTACGTTCCATTAGCTCCGAAAGGGTAAACAGGATTGAGGGAGCAGCTCACTCAGAGGTAAAACCACATATTTCTGATCTAATATCTTAAACATTATTTGTTGCAACGTCAAGCTGCAAAATGAAAACGCTCATAGACATAATAAGCATGGAGGAAAATTGATGATTTGTGTGATCGCCCGAGAGAGAATCATAACTTTGAGTCATATGCTGTGGTATTTAATTTAGGTGATTCAATTTATCCTCTGTAATGCCGTCATCTACTGCCAAAATCGTTCTCTATTTGTGCAGGGGAAATGGGAAGGGTCTCAAGATCCTTCACATTTCTTGACAGGTGAAGGACTGGGATTTTTTTTTTATTTGACTTGAGAGTTTTGTCTTTTTTTTCTTAATGGAAATGCTCATGAGGTTAATTAAGCACTCCAGAATGCTTCAAAAATACTGAAGAGCAACTGGGTGAAACAAGGACTCTGGATATTTTCAGAAAGTAATTTAAAACTTGCATCAACATGAGGCCACACAAATCTTGGATTCAGTTTGTGAAATACCTTGAGTGTGGAAAATAAGGAATAGTTCAAGTATTTGAATTTGGATGGTGCTGTTTTTTAGCCCTCCCAACCTTAGAAGTACAAGAACAGGGTAAGGGGTGGATTTTTTTAAGATTATTTTTTGGCATTTTTGCTTTTTTTTTTTTTTTTGATAGAAAGGCTAGTGTGAAATGGGGAGAGAGGGGATGACATGTTGCAAAGGGCCAGAGTTGGAATCAAACCTGCTGCAACATGGACATAGTGTTTGTACATGGGGCGCCTGCTCTACTAGGTCAGCTAGTGGGCACCCCATGCTGGATTTTAACTGTTTATTGGCTCTACTGTAAACTGCAATTGTTAGCATGGCTGGCTGTCTAGCTTACTACCTTCTATACTGTAGATTTAAGTGTATTACCTTCAAGAATAAAGAATATTACTAACTACATAAGTTTGTGAGGTTACAGATTATGTAATAAAAAGAAGTCCTGTTCATGACTGACACATACACTGTTTTTCCCCATAGTTTTTCCCCCCGAATGCTCTGGCAACCACAGCTAACATTACCCAAGACAGTATTTAGCCGTGTTTCCACCAAACACTTTCAGTGTGGTACATTTACAACCAAAAGAAACCCTTCAGACATGCTACCTAGACCCTATGTCCACTTAGTGTTTCCACTGCAAACAGTACTCTTTCATGTGGGCAAGGTTGTTGTCACTCACTGCTCCCTCCAGCACTCGCTGTATTTTCTCCTTTATCAATCTGCACCTTATTTATCATCCACAGAACGGGGCTGCATGCCAACATTTTCAGAGCAAAATAGAATAGGCTGCAGTGAGAGTCTTTCTCGATGGGATATGTAAAAATAGCAGCTTTGTGCATTTAGTCCTTCTCATGCAAGCTCAGGGGTGTATTGTTGCCGTAGCCCACAGGAACAACGCTCAGCGATGCTTTCTTTTTCTTCGAGTGAGGATTAGGATATATGCAGCTCACGTAATCCGGTTGAAATGAATTTGTTTTTTAAACACTAGAAGATCCACTCATTACTAAAAGTGTATGCCATATAAAAACTAAAGTACTGGTCAAAGTTGTCACAGTGAAATTTAAGGTGGGCTGATGGATTTTCGTTGTAACTCATATGTTCAGTCAGCCCAATTAATTAAGTTATTTTTTTCTTAGACTAACAGCTGTTGCTAGAGGCAGCAAAACATCCTTTCATTTTACATTCATACTGTAGTTTACTAATGTATGTAAAACTCTCCACAGTATGAACAGTGGCTACATGAGCTTCAAGACCAGCCACAACTCCACCTTTTAGTACCTGATCTGTGTGCTAGGTACCCCAACAGAGGGGGGACCGAAACGGTTCCATTGGTACCATCTACAACTTTTCACAGTGGAATCGGGGAAAAAGCGCACTGAACTGAACTGTATCGTATCAGACTGCTCAGTGGAAACGGGGCTTTTGTTTTGCAAAACCCATAGTTCCTCATCCTGAACACATTTTCTCTTGTAATGTTAAAACAAACAATCATGTATGCTCAAAGTCAAACAGGATAATGTTAAAATAATGTGAGATAAATTTTCACACACAGATGCAGCCACCAAGAATTTCCCCTACCAACTGAAGAACTTTCAGCTGCCAGTTTCCTGCCAGTTACTAGTCAACTCCCAGTCACTGGGAATCTCCGTCCCTCCTCCTGTTTTCTGACAAGGCGTGTCCAGACTCCACGGTAAACACACCCATTAATTTAACTGCAGGGTATCACTATGTATCATGCCTCTAAATTTAGGCCAAACCACACTGTAAAACAAGAACAATGCTGGTTCTTTATATCCATGTTTTACTACATGGATCATGAGATCATGATGAGGATGGTAACTATTCCCCTGGGACATGTAGCTTTAGCCTCAGTCTGTTTGTATCATATCATGTAACCATCAATTAAGACTTCTTTCACAAAATACTTGCTAAAGCTAGAAACATTAAGAAGTCAGCGGGGAAGAGATTTAACCAACTCAGAGTTTAATTAGCTAGCTAGCTACAGAAGGTTTCCTTTGTCTTCATGTTTGAAATCATAAATCTATTTATTCAGAGTGTTGATTCTGCTGCTCTTATCATTGTAAACCATAGTGCCATGTCAGAATATAAAGCTAGCTTTAGTAGGCATAACAGCAGTATGGCTGGGCATGCTGTCTGAGTTTAGGCTGTTTCTAAACCGATTTTTGAGCCACATAATGTATTTCAGAGTTGGGCCACATTTCAGCTTCTTCAGTCGTTGTTTGCAGTGCAGTACAGTAAGTGCAAGGACTGATCAACTGCTCCTGACTGGCTGTTGGAAATTCAGATGAATTTCTGATGTGTCAGAATTTTGGTCACCATTGCCAGGCTCTCACACAGATGAAGCAGAGCCACAAGTCAGTTCCCTGAGATCAGTGACTTTTTTTTCTCACTGTACCTGTGCAATGTGGCAAACTGACCATCTGAAAGTGCCGTGAAAACATGCGGGTCATGTGGATGGAAAATGTGGAGGCCAGGTTGGTCGAGCTTGTTTCCTCCTCCTTTTACAACCAATGTGAACAAGAGAAACTTTGGCAATACTGCATTACTGTGAACCCTACTGGTGTAATGTTACAGACCTCTTGCAAACTTGTACTTGCCCAATCGGCCACAGTGGAGTTGGAATTTAACAACATTTCTAAAACTGGCTCAAACTGAATATTGTATGCCCATCTTAAAGGAGACAGGGCTTAGAGTAACTCAGTTGTCTTCAAATTCACTCAGTCTGCTTTATTGGCTGCTAATATTTAAAGCTTAAACCTTATTTGTACCATTTTACCAGGTGTCCCAAATTTCCTGACTTCACCCTCTAGTTTTCTTGAACTTCGATAGAAGACAGTCACAGACATTTTCTTGTCTCTTGTCCATGAGCTGCCAAAACATTGTCAAGTTAGTACAAGTGATGACCAGTTTGCAAGATTTTTTTTTTTTTTTGTCCAAGTGAAGGTATACCGTAAAACTAGTCCGATGGCAAAATAAAAAAGGCTGCTTGAGAGGGTGTTTTCAACCAACATATGGTCATAATGGAGGTCATCCTTATGTTCCCACTGTGTCTCATGATATAAACGGATATTGTAAGACACTGGTAAGGGTTAGCTTCGCAGCTCAAATTGCAAAAGAACAAAGGGATACGGACCTGCAGCTTGAATCGTAAAAATATGACCAGCCACTGTGGAGTTATCAGTGTTTTAAATCAAGAAAACTCTCCTGCCCACAATTATGACGGCTCAGGTCTCAAGTATATAAGGAGTATAACATCAGTAAGCTGTAGAGGGTGATTTCAACACTGACCCAGGGAAACATTGCTGAGAACTCAAGACCCTTTGAAAGGTCTCTTTAATGTGTCATATAATGAACTGGGGAACATGGAGACCCTGGATACATTGATACGCCCCCGTGCTAACATAAGCTTAATTAGCTAACTGAGCTAAATACAGCAGACGACGACAACAGTCATTTCAGCCAGTAAAAAATCAACAATTGCCAGCTGGAAAACCTTACATTTATCTACCACTCTACAAAAATCAAGGACCCATTACTTAAAACTGAACACGGCAAGGCTCAACTTATGGTTTGCTATGGGTCAGGTAGGTGTAAGGTTCTTGTAACTGCTACACAGTGGGAGACAAGTACCCTTGGTTCTGTGAGATTAGATGAACGTACCTTTTGAATGTTAGTAAACGGTGAAAGGTATGGTGCCAACCCAGGGTGACTCTTTCAGTCCAGTTTTGTGTTGTAATGGAAATGAATTAAACTGTTCATTATCAGACACAACCTGTGGTCAGAGTCAAAACCCTTTAGATGTCCTCATGAATAGCCATACCTCTTAATGGCGCCCCCTACACCCACCTGCATTTCAAACATGGTCGGTTTGCCTTTTAGTGCTGTATTAAATGGACAGAGACCAGCACTTTGACAAAAATGATACATTCACTTTGGTTCGGTTTAATCAAAGACGCTTGTCAAGGCTGCAGATAAGATGTACAGATTTCTGAGAATCCTTTTATTTACCTGGTAAGTCCTTGTTTCAAGGTTACCGACATCATAAAGAAGAAGCGTTACTGGCACTCAGCACTGAATAAAAAGCTTCCTGCAAATGCAATGGCATGGTGTGGTCTATTCTGTTCAGTGTTTTTGTCTTTCATAGCTCTGAGTGATGCTTGGAGTGGCATTCAGAGCGTGGTGTGCAGTCCTGTAATATACCAGATGCTGACCAGACACACTTGACTGAAAGCATGTAAGGACACATACATTTTTTATCGCACCATGACAAAGAGATTCACAAGTACATATCCAAGCAAACATGAAATAAAGACGAACTGTATGTGTTGCGTTTTGTTTTGAAAAACCCTGTAGCCCATTGAACAAAACTCCACACTATTCCCACCATCTGGATGAAAGAATTCTCTGTTTGCTGCATGATAAAACAGATGGTATTTCTTAATCCAGGTAGATGGAAATGATCCATGCTCTTGTTGTAAAACACAAGCACAATATTAATTTGTACAATAAATATTAGAGGGAATCATTAATATGTGCAAATATTACTGATAGCATTGTACAATTTGAGCAAGCAGATATGTCAGTTAGCCGCCAGCTTTGTTTGGAAATAAAGATACAAGTGAGAAACTAGTTAAAAATCTTCTTCATTAAATATTTTTTCAACCTAAAGGTCAGAAAAGTCCTTGAGGATTTTTTCGAAATACCTTCAGAACAGCAGTAACTTGGCTTAAAAAAAAGACTGTATATAGCTAAAGGAAATTTAGATGCTCAGCTCTGTGACTCAAATGTAAAGGCTAGGCTAACAAATAAACACTGTGTGTGTGTGTGTGTGTGTGCGTGTGTGTGTGTGTGTGCATGCAATCCTATGCAAAAGAAAGAAAGACAGAGTGGGTGCATGTGTTATTTCTGCCGGGCTTCACACATTGAGTGGACAAACAATCTATTCCAATTAAAGCGAGCTGCAGCCCTGGCGACTGCAGAAGGGGCTGTGCTCCATCGGATCACATCATCCTTTGAAAAAAAAAAACAGATTGGCTGATTGTGATTTGAAGGGAAACAGGGCCTTCAGGAACGACTAGTGTGGGCTGGCAGCAGGGAGGGAGGTGGGGGTGGTGGCAGACTGGCTCCAAGTTAGTCCAGAAAGTTCCACGGCAAATAGTGTTACAGCCGAAGTGGAGGAAAGGGAGGAGGAGGGGGAGGCGCCCAGGAGGAGGGCAAGGCCATTAATCCTGGTTGTAGCCCTGGTTTACCGCTCTTACTGCATGTGGGGTGAGGAGGCAAATTAATTATGTGGCTGAGATTAATTAGGTGATGTTAAGGGAAATCTGTGACTGTAAAACTTTAGAGGGCTGCACAGCTGACTAGACTAATGGGGCGTTCATGAACTCTTAATAGATGCTACTCTGATGTTGAGAAGTGTGTAAGTGGAGCAGAGAGAGACAGCCAGGAAACTAAAGACAGACACAGTGAGAGCAGAGAGAGGATGTGTCCTTGCTTCATCTATAGAAGCACCTGCACAAGCTTGAGCTAAAGCCTTATATTATCTCCAAGTACATTTTTATCTCCCCCGTGTTCTTCAAGCTCCTATAATCAATATCTTTATATTAACAGTGCTTCAAATGACTAATGTGAAAGAGGTCGTAGAGATGAACCCACAGAGAATTATCCCCCACTCTGCAGCTCTTCCCAGAGCTTTTTAGCATCTTTAAGCTGTCAACTTGTTTTGTTTATTGCCCACATCTTTTCTGTTTGGTTTACCTTCATCAGTGTTACCTGTTACTAACCTGCGCTACCTGTCTGGCACCACACTGTAGACAGACAAAGTTAGAATAGTTTGCAGCAGTGGAGGAAGTATTCAGATACTTTACGAACTCCGAAGTTGTCGAAATCCAACCATGGGCATTGACATGTGGCGTCAGAAACCAGTGAAAAAAGGTGTCCTTTAACGTCAGCATGATACGTGGCCGGTTGCTGTTATAGTTTCACTGCATCTGGCGGCATCGGGGAAATGCGGCAGGACAAGGACAAAACTTAAAGGCGGTAAAAGTCCGAGTGGGGTGGGTGGGAGTGTCGACTTTCACCTGAGAGAGTGGTGTTCACGTTACGTAAGATTCTAAAGCCAAACCCTGTTCTTTTTCTTAAACCTAACCATGGACGTTTGTTGTTGAAGGAAAAAACGTCAATTTGTGGTGTTGTACTGACGTAGTGCGTCTGTTTTGACAGAGACTGTATGCAAACCTTAAATTTCCTGTGAAAACAGAAGTGTATCTTGAAAGATGACAATGCATGTAACAGGCAGAACTTGACACGCCGTCCCGGAACATCAACAGCCAACACACCCAGGGTACCTTGCACGTCGTATGTGGACGTGGAAAGTTCATGACCAAACGTCAATATGTGATGAGGTCAGAGTGAGAATGTGTTGATTTTACTTATGAAAAAAATACTTCACCTGCAATATGACCGTTTGTATATCAATTACTCACCCGGTGTTACACTGACTTGGTGAAATTATCTTACCCCGCATGCCTCCACGATGAACAGAGAATCCAAAAAAGGCAAACATTCCTCATGAATTGGAACAACAGCAAAACTATATGAAAACATCCTTTTACAATCTCTCAGCTCGTGCCGTGCCATCATTTATCCAGTCATATGCTCAGTACTTCCCAAACACATGCATTTTCACTTAAAAGTTACAATACAAAGCATATATGCCTACCAGAAGCATGCCTAAACATGCTTGTGCACATGAGCTCTGCCTGAGCAGAGTTCAGAGGTTAGGCACACTGTTCAGCCGTGAATGAGACTGTTTGTACTGACATGCTTTGAATCGTAATGTTTTAAGGAAAATGCATGTGTTTGGGAAGTACTGAGCATACGACTGGATAAATGAGACTTGACTTATACTGCACGTTATTAAACAGACATTTTGTTACAGTTTTGCTGTTATTAAGGCTGGCCCCTTTTTAGTTAAACTTATGAAGAATGTTCACCATTCTTGAATTGCTCATTCACCGTGGAGGCATGTGAGCAAAACAAAGTTATCTTCACAAATTTAATGTAACACAGGGTGAGTAATTGATATACAAATGGCCATTTTGTGAGAGACTTATTCTTTTAAGTAAAAGTGCCAATACATTCATGTAAAAATACTTATAAATAAAAACCCTGCATTTAAAATGCCACACAAGTAAAAATTAATAACTATTATCAGCAAAATGTACTTGGTATCAAAAGTGAAAGTAGTTATGACAAAGACGAATGTCCCCTGTGACATTTGGATGGAGCCAGTCTGTCAGTGCATTGAAAGTGTATGCCTTATTTCTACTGGTTACCTTGAGATCGCTGTGACAGAAAATTAAATAGCTGCTGCAGTGGTAACTTTTCAGATGTGAAATTTTAAACCCTTGTGCAGCGCTTTGGTGTCAGATAAGCCTTTAAGACATTAATCTGTTGTTCAAGCTGGACTTTAGAACGTTCTGCTACACTAAGTGTATTAAAATGTTTTACCTTTATTTAATCTTTGCTCTTTTTTGTGACAGTTTAACCTTTTTGGACATCTAACAGTTATTCACACTAAACTATCTGAGTTGATAAGAGGAGAATTGCCTCTTTTTTTTAGATGTGTTAACTCATACACTACATAGGTGTGACAAGGGGCCCTGGCTATGCACTGATTTTTGGTAGTAATGTCATATAGAAGCAGAAAATGGAATACTCAAGTACAAAATTGTGCTTGAGAAAATGTACTCTGTAACTTTCCAGCACTTGTGCTAATGCTCCACATTATTTCCAAGCAGGTTGTTTTCCCCTCTTGTTCTTAAATAAGTGATTCTGCAGTCTGTGGTGTCGAGGTGAAAACAGATTTATCTGGAGATTGCATCAGTTCTTGTCCGACCCCGAGAAACATCAACATGCCTGCTGTATTTTTGATTTTAAAGAAAGAAACCTGCATTCCTGCCAGTTCCTCCAGATGTGACTGCTCTTAAAGGACCATCTGGAGACCTGACACCTTCAAAGCAACCCTAAAGCAGAACATGCCAGTTGTGTGATACTGCTGCACATGCCAAATGATGTAAGCAGCTGTCTGATAATCTCACAGAAGCCACCACACACGCTCTCCCTTTACTCTGTCTCCTCCTTCACCCCCTACGCCTGCAGCCAAACCTGTTCTGCTGATGGCCGTTGATAGTCTTACTCAACACTATCACTATAAAAAACACATGTTAACTGCAGGCAGATCAGGGAGTAGCATCACAGCTCTCTGAGGGCACAAAGAAAAGAGAGACAGGAAGAAAGAAATAGTGCTTTGGTCTGCATTTAAGGGGCAATGAGGTTAACATCCTGTCTGCAGAGTCCCAGTAAGCCCCTGAGTAAATCTAGGCCACATTCAAATATGAAACAGCTACTGTAGGTTTTTTGGAGCTTAATGTCTTTGAGACGGTACTGCTGATGTTTTCAAAGTAGCAATAAGATTTGAATAAATAATCCCTTGCCTCTCTGAAAAAACAGTAAGAAGATCACACCCTTGGGCATAAACAACTTCATCTTTTGATTTCACATGGTTGGGATTGTGCTCGATTCTGAGTTTACCTATCTGCCCACTCTCAGTTATACTAAAAGTTACTCTAAATATGTGTGAAACACCCTGACAATTAAAGCACGTATTCAACCGGCATCACAACTATTTGTTTCATAGAAGTCACATGAACATTGTGGTGTTCACAAGCTCACAGAGGGCAACCAAACAGGAAGTTCAAGACAGCTGCACCATTGATTTACGTGCATGTTGACAGACACGTTCAGAACATTCTGTCAATAAATGTAAATCAGAAAAAAAACAGTGCGATCCAGTAATCCACAGAGGTGGGTGCAACCGATACACAGACACATGCTCGTGCCTGTTAACTAAGTGGAAATCATGACTTTGAGTCGTGCTCTTTTGCTTGTTGAGATCTGAAGAAAAACTACAACAGCAGACGGATACATAATGGACGAATAAAAATAGATAAGTCGAGAAGAAGAAGAAGAAGAAGAAGAAGAAGAAGAAAACATCAGACATGCTAAAAATAAAATACATTTTTTATTATGGTATTAATTCTTCACTTCTTGAAAAAGTCTATTTACAGTACACCTTAATGATCGGCAAATATTTTATGTGCGCAGAGCGTTTATATATCTGACTCTTACATAGAGAAACATTTTGAGTAACAAACAAAAAAAAAAAATGTCTCGTGCCTGAAAGTGACTGAGGAAATCATAGCAGCAGGTAAAGGTCCTTCAGAGCTCTAAATGCAGTTAGATGTTAATAATGTCATATTATATGAGGCGAAACATAAAGGTATGACAATACTAAACTGCTTGGTACTTATCTTTATGTAACACATTAACTGCCACAGTCTAAAGTCTGGATGTCATTATTAATCTTTGATCGGACGAGTTGAACAGTAGTGAGCAGTACAGAAAGACAGTAAAATGCATAAGTCGGACAATGGAAAGAAATAAGACGTGCACTAACAGAGCATGTCATGGACTGCAGCCTGCCCTGATATTTGGCTCGATCATACTCCTGTAACAAAACTTACTAGTACAAAAATAGATTTAGTTTAATTTTACATTAGCTTTGCCTCTTTATCTACATTGTTAGTGAGGGAAACAGGACAGCTCATCCCCGAGCAGCTCTACTCCAAACTACTGAGACCCACACGTTCATTTCCAGTTGAACGTTCGGCCCACCAGCTCAAAGAACTTCTTGTTGGGTTCGTGAAAGAACTGGTAGAGTTTCTGCAGGATGGCAGGTGCCACGTGAGGGTGAGCCCTGCCTTTTGAATCATGTAAACAGCGTTCTCGCCCATGGTCTCTCAAACAGTAGAATCCTTTCGTTTTATTGAAGTAAAAATTTGAAGCGTTTATCTGAGGTTCCAGCTTTAGGAATCTCTCCACCTTTTTCATCTCGGGGAACGGGTCCCTGATCAACTCGTCCCCGTCCACCACGTGAATGCTCTCCAGTGGAAAGTACTGCAGCCAGTTCTGCATGTGAACATAGTACAGGCTGCGATTGAGAGCCTTGTATCCCAGGTTGATCTCGCCGTCCTTCACCAGAACGGACTCGATGGGCTGGTAGCGCTTGTGCTTCTGGAGGCGGTTGTAAAAGACCTGGGTGTAGTCCGACAGCACCCGCTCCGTGGGGTCTCTGAGGATGAGCAGCAGCTTGATGCGAGGGTTCATCTGATGGATGCGTTTGGGGACTTTGCTGGAGGTGAAGTAGGCCGGCGTCTTCTCCACTGTCAGCTGATCGGGGAAGGCGTAGGGCATCTGGCTGAGATACCAAGGCAAGCCCTTCTGAAAGTGACTCTCCCAGTCGAAGAAGTGCACCTCGTTCTGCGCCGCCGCCACCGCACTGTGCAGGCTGAGCATCTCTATCAGCGCCCGCGTCCCCCCCTTCCTCACGCCAATGATTAGAATCTGAGGAAGCTGTTGGAGGGTCCCGTTTGGGTGGCTGGTGGTCCCGTTGTCAGTGGGCGACCAGGTGGGAGGTGAAGGTGGCCCCTCGTCAGCCACGGGCCTGGAGGGGATGGGGGGAGACTGCATTGCAAAAAGCAGCAGCCCGAGGAGCACGGCTGCCATGAGGGAGGTCCTGACCTTGGAGGATTTCAGCCTGGCAAAAGCACCAAAACTGTATCCCACATTGAAAGAGCAGCTGCCTGAGCACAATGGTCCAGTTGAAAAGACAAAGAAACTGCCTCTTCTCTGCCAGCAGCGAAAACTGCAAGTGGAGGGAAAAAAACAGCTGTGATTAGAAGACACCTAGTGAACATCTGGCAGAGACACAAAACACCTCTGGAAAATACCTGCGAGAAGATGATCCATCCAGCATCCAAACAACATGTCTGATCACCACAGAGTTATGACTCAGTCGACAAGGAAGAACATTTAAATGGTATCATTTATGACTATTGAGGTGATTAAACTTTAAACTCCACCCAGTGATATCTGTAAGCCAACAAACCATTAATAATCTACATTTTGAACAGGAAACAGGAGTTACATGAATAATCTTTATTTCACAGCCTTTTTATTTCACAATAACCCAACAATATTTATGGCATAAAAACACACATTACTTTGAAAAGGGGTGCGTTTTGTGTAAAATAAAATGTACATACACTGAGCAATTAAAAATTAAAAACTGTGAGGCAACACTGTACAACATTAACCCTAATAAACACATGTTCAAGACTCAATGTGAGCTCGGAAATATTTACTAGCTGCTGGTAAAAAAAAAGCAGGTGTGGTAAACGTTGGAAATTTAAGGACACACGGGGAGAAACTAGAAATCTGTGCGCACACGAACCGCATGTTTTGCATCCTTTATTTTCTTATGGTATATTTAAAATTGCCGGCCTCAGTTTGTCTACTTGGCTGCGTTGCTCTGGCACTGACAAAGAAACCCACGAAGTCCCTCCCGATCTCTTACCTTTTTAACTCTAATCGTCTCGACTCGACAGAGATTTCATGTCGTGCAGCTCTGAACTCTCCGTTCACAGCACCGATACTTCCACACAACCAGCGGGTGTACGATCCAGCTCTGCGCCGTGTTTGCGGTCTCCTCCGTGCGCACGAAACTCGCCTCCGACGCGGGGACACAACTTCACCGGAGCGCCTCCTCTGTGTTGTGTTTCCTCGCCACACGGTCCTCTCGGTTTTTGAGTGTCAGCTGTTGAAGCCTACGCCTACATTACGTCTGCAGGACCACTCCCCCCCTTACTGTGACTCACGTGGTTGTAATGGCACGGTATTTGACGGAGATAAAGCTGCTGGTATGAGAGATATGAGGGGAGGAAGTGAAGCAGGTGCGCCAGGTGTGACACGTGCAAAAAAAAATTGGGCAACACAGACAGAAAGTGGGGAATAAAATACCATTGTGATTATGTGTTATAGTGGAGAAAATTGCTCCAGTCTTGCAGAGAGTTCTGTTTGTGGCAATAGCTCAGATTATTTACTAAGAAGCCCCAAATATTCAAATCAAGCAGTCTGACTTGCTCTATACAGAAATTTGTAGCCCATAGAGAGTCTGCGCCTTCCCAGGATTTGGATTTGAAAAAGGCTTTTCAGTGGAGCCTCCAGGAGTCCTCCCTTCACTCGTTGCTTTCAGGGGAAATCAATGAAAGAGACAGGCCAGTTATTCATCCCTGGCATTCTTCTCCTCCTTTGTCCACAGTGCAAGTGCATCTGTGGGTAGTCACCCAGTCCAAGTTGCACAATCTCACCACCTGTTGAGCTGCATTTTTTACATTTTTTTTTTTGTTATTGGAGATGTTTCGAATCTGTCCAGCAACAGCGGGTCCCAAATATCGCTCCAATCCAAGCTGTAGATTTAACTGATGTTGAATACAAAGCATTGTAGTGTTTCAACATTTCCTCTGAGTCACATTTTGATTGTACAGTCGGCATGAGAAAGTTTGACTTCACAGGGTCAATGAGTAAGTGGCATGTCACTGGGATGAGACAGCAGGAAGAGATCTGCTTGTGATGCCCAACATAGGGTCGTTGTCATGGTGTGATAAAGCCCACGTGTAAGCCCAGTATGTTCAAGTGAAGACATTTTTGTTGGCTGTAATTGGGTGCAGAGTAAAGTATAGGCTGCTTCCCTTGCTGATATTAAGCTGAAGTATGGGAGGCTTAAGGGCTTCGCAACTGAATATGGATGTATCTGATTTTACTCATGTTTGCGAAAAATATTCTGCTGTGTGGGTCATTTAGGCGAAGGCCACTACACATTAAAGCAACGCTCTACGTGTATAAGCAGAAGGTGTGGTGCCACAGCAAAAGGTCAACCCCGCTTCTTAAACCCATCCCTTCCTGTAGAGAGAATGCAAACGCATGTGCTTTACTTATTCAGTGCACAAGTATAAATGCTGATACGGCCGAGAGTTTCCCCAACATTGATTTTTAGATGCAGTTTAGTAATCCTCACATTCTGCCCCTCGTGTCTCCTGGAGAAATGTGAATTCAGCGGAGTCGTGGCGCTGGCTCTTACAATAACCCCGCTTTGAGGATCATCAGAAGCGTCCAACCACATTAACATGACAATGGTACAACAGTCACAGACCGTAAATACCCTCAGCGCCACCTCAGCGACTTCCCTCGCCCTCAGCTCTAAACAGGATGAAATAACAACAATAACTTCTCTGTGCTTTAATGGGTGTCACATCTCCCGCATATTTCAACTTTTAAGTGCTAAAAATTTTTTCTTATCAGACACTTTAATGAGGCAAATTAAGTGTTTCACCCAAACAAGTCACTCTCACTTCTGATGTAAGTCGGACAAATCTTGCAGTGTTGCTACATGATCAGCATGCTTGAAAACATTTTCTTTAGCACTGGTGCCAAACTGTGTACAGCATTAAAAACAGGTTTTATCTGGCTCTGGCAGGCTTAACAGATTCCAAATGGGTACACAGATTGTTATGGGTAAATAAATGACATGACTGCTCCGTGTGTGTCATGGCTCTGATACCAATCTGCCTTGTGAAAATGCTGTTAAACCTGAAAATGTGTGTTTTATGAACACTTTACCGACTCACAAAATAAGATGTTTAATGCCACCACTCATATGTTCTGCAGAGGATACTATAAACACCTGTTAAAGGGATATTTCGGATCTTTTGAAGTGGAGATGTACAGTATGAGGCACTAATCCATAGTGTATTACTTACATCAGTGGTTCCCAACTGGTGGGTCGTGGTCTAAAAGCGGGTCCATTCTAAATGGATATGTGACTCAGGGACGTGTCAAGTTTGTGAAAAAACACACTATTTTGAAGTACAGTGAATTTCCAGCACAGAGCTTTTATTTTGAAGTACCAACAGAGACAGCAGTCCAGCTCAACAACATCGCCAAAAGCAAGTATGAAGCTGAATATATTAAACTGTGTGGACCTTGATCGAATGACTGAGGAGAAATCAGCACCCTGTGGCGGGACCAGTTGGGAACCACTGACCTACATCATTGACTATATATAAAGATGGACAACACGTCTCCACTCACTCCCACTGTGTAAAAATTAAGCCAAAATATTCTGGATACGGCCGCTGTAGTGATCTCTACTGTATCCAGTTCCTGCCCACAAACCCACTGACCAATCGTGAGCAGTGCCATTTGGCACTCACACATCACACCTCATGTTGTCAATCCCCCTTTTTATAGCATCAAATAACTAATTAAAACCATTTTTTTTTTAGAAAAAATAACACTTGAACATACATCAGCACTATAACAACAACTGTCTAAAATCACCGTTAAGGGCTTCCACATCAGAACAAGCCATCCGTCAGAAAGGTAAAGCTCTGAAAATATTCTATAGTGTTCACCTCAACTGTTTTTTTTTGTTTTTTTATGGGACTTTTTTAGGTGGCTAAAATTCTCACTCCAACATATTTTCACTCCAGCCTCGTCACATATTGACATTTGGTCATGGACTTTCCACATTCACATACGACGTGCAAGGTACCCTGGGTGTCTTGGTTGTTGACGTTTTGGGACACTGTGTCCAGTTCTTCCTGTTACATGCATTGTTTTCTTTCAAAATACACTTCTGTTTTCACAGAAAATTTAATGTTTACATAAAGTCTCTTACAAAATAAAGGCACTACGTCAGTACAACACTGCGAATTGACGTTTTTTTTTCCTTCAACAAGGAACACACGTGGTTTGGTTTAGTAAAAAAGAACAGGGTTTTATTTTATAATCTTACAGGATACAAACACCGCTCTCTTGGGTGAAAGTCGATGTTTGTTGGACCCATCCACCACCCGCCTGCCCCACTTGGACTTTCACTGTCTTTACTTTTGTTCTTGTCTTGCTCCGTTTCCCTCTGACACTGCCAGGCGCCATTTCACTACAACAGCAACTGGCCGCGTATCATGCTGACGTTAAAGGATACGTCAGGACACGTCAGGTGTCAGACACTGCAAGTCACTGCCAGAGCACCTGATTTCGATGACTTTGAAGTAAAATACATTTTGTAGCTGACCCCGTCTACAGCAGTACATTGCTTTTCGTCTGTGTTGGCACTGCTGCCGCTTCTCCAACCTGGGGGTGTGACATCTGACATCTACCGTATGATATACACTGACTATGGATAAGTACCTCATACAACCCCACTTCAAAAAAATCCAAACTGTCCCTTTAATTTAATGCAGTCTTTCTCCAATTAAAACAGAAGAACTGCAGTCAGATTAAGGCTAAATGTATTACTGTCTAACATCATTATACAGAAACACAACCACGCATGGACGACTTTGTGCATCAGATATTTCTATTTAGGAAAATATCACTGATTGTCTTTATCATAGACATATTGACATTACTGCAGGCTGTGTAACATTAGGCTGTTTTGCCATCTCATATTATTGTTTTTCATTTCCTCTTATTAGTTTTTCATACAATGCAGCTACACCCTCAGGCCACAAATGATGTTTGGCTTTTATTCTCCAAATTCATATTCTTGAATTCTTTGAATTTTTTGTAATGCTCAGTCTTTTTTATTATTATCGTATTCATGAAGTGAAAATATATTCAATATATTATGCGTCTTTGTCATTCTAAACACCTGAGGAGGAACAACAGTTATTTCTCCTGTCAATGGCTATTATTTTCTATCACCTATTTCCACAGTTTAATTATAAGCACTGTGAATCATCCCCCACCGGTGTCACACTGCAGGTCATCGAGCTTCAGCTGTTTAATCAAACACTGTACTTTGTTTGAGTGGGTTCACTGTATGATCATTACCGCAATTATTCACGGAGGTAACGCTAGATAATGGCAAATGACACAAATAATAATAATAATAACAGAATGAAGCTGATGAGTTGTTGCTCGCTGTCAGCGTCAGAGCGGCTGAAACAGACAATGAGAAATGCAGAAAAACATCTGCTAATTAAATGACTCTCTTTGTTGTGTAAAGTTTCTCAAATAGATTTGTTTACTTGTTTTCAATTGCGACAGACACACGGTGAAAAAGAGAGTGTTATCTTTTGTTTTACAGCAAAAGTTGGCAGGTGAAGCCAGTTGTGCCCACACAGCAAGCCATAATGGAAAGTGAACATGTCAAACTGTCAAAAGAATCAGTGGAAAGAAAACATCAGCAAAACTTAAATCTTATTCCCCTTTGACTCACAGATTTCTCAAAAGGAAAAGATAAAATCAAGTTTTAGATTTATTTACACTTTAAAGGAATACTTCACCCACAAAATCATCATTTGTGTGCCAGTTACTCACCCTGTGTTACCTTGAATTTGTGAAGACAACTTTGTTTTTCTTGCAAACCTCCACCCTGAACGAAGAATCCAAAATCAGGGAAAATTCTTGATGAACTGGAATAAAAAGGGTCAGAGTTTAACAACAGGAAAACTGTATCAAAACACCCATTTACAAACTCTGACACAACTTGTGCAGTATAATCCAAGTCTCATTTATCCAGTCGTATGCTCAGTACCTCCCAAACACATATAGTCTTTCCCTAAAACCTTACTATTTAAGACATTTCCACATATGAGAAGCAAGCCTGGGTGTGTGTGTGTGTGTGTGATTGAACTTGGCTCGTGTATTTCACTGAGCAGAGTCCAAACATTCACACTTGCCCAGTATTTATCCATGCATGAGACTATTGATGTGGAAGTGTTTAAAAATAGTAAGATTTTAGTGAAAATGCATGTCTTAGGGAAGTAGTAAACATTAAACTCGATGATGTTTTGATATAGTTTTGCTGTTGTAAAATGTGGACCCCCTTTAAATTCAATTCATCAAGAATTTTTCCGGTTTTGGATCTAATCCTTGTTCACTGTGGAGGCGCACAAGTGAAGTTGCTCATATCTCCATGACAAATGAGCCCATCCTCTGCTAATGATAATGTGTTGAAAGCTCCAGAAATAAAGCTGGTATGTGACCTTTAGTTGAGATTGTTTTGTCAAACAATGTTTTCCAAGGTAGAGGTTGATTTTTCTCACTTCAGCCAACATGGAAGAGAAGTCCTTAAAGTGCTACGACTGAAATCAAAACAGCTACCAAGCTTGCAAACCAACAGATCAGTGATATGACTGAAAGCTCCCGAAAAAGCCCAGTAAGTGGACGTTGAGTTGGGTCTGTTTTGTCAAAAGTTGCTAAATGTCTTGATTGTCTACCCTGGAATTACATGAACACTGAACATGAATTTAAGTTGAATGTTGTGTAGCAGGAATATAAAATCTTTGAATTTACCATACAAAGAATTAGAACAAATAATTAGTACAAGGATTCAGAACGATAAACATGTACCAAGAATGTTAGTTTTAGAAGTCAATAAACAGATTCAGGATTTTAAGAGCTTGTGAGTTGTGTTATTATCCATATATTTGTATGTGAATGTTCCCAAACTTAAATATGGTAGAAATAACAGATTTTTTTCAGTTCAGTTTTTCTGGTTTTTTGTCTGTCAGCATTCATCCATTTATTTTCATCTGCTTATCTGGGGGCAGAAGGCCAATCAAAGCACCCCAGGCATCACTTTCCCCAGCAACGTTTTCCAGCTCCTCCTGAGGGACCCCAAGGTGTTCCCAGGCCAGATGAGATATATAATCTCTGCAGCATGTTCTGGGTCTGCCCCAGGGCCTCCTACCAGTGGGACATGCCCGGAACGCGTACCCAGGAGGCATCCTGATCAGATGCTCGAACCACCTCAACTGACTTTTGCTGCAAAGGATCAGCGGCTCTACTCCGAGCTCCCTCCAGATGTCTGAGCTCCTTACCCTGTCTCTAAAGCTGAGCACAGCCACCCCACGGAGGAAACTCATTTCGGCCACTTGTATCCGCGATCTCATTCTTTCGGTCACTCCCCAGAGCTCATGACCACAGGTGAGGGTTGGGACGTAGATGGACCAGTGAATCAAAAGCTTCGCCTTCTGGCTCAGCTCCCTCTTCACCACGAAAGTCTGGAGCAGCACCTGCATCACTGCAGAAGCCACACCAAACCGCTGATTCATCTCATGCTCCATTCTACCCTCACTCATGAACAAGACCCCAAGATACTTAAACACCCTCACTTGAGGCAGTAATATCTCCCAAGGAGGATTTAATGTTTGTCAGCAGGATTATGGAAACACTACTGACCCAGTTTTCACAAAACTTGGTGGAAGGGTGTAGTATGGGCCAAGGAGGAGCCAATTAAATTTTGAAGCAGATACAAATCATGGGTTGCGTGATAGGGCATTTGGCCTTGGCCCTTCTACATGTACATGCATTTTAACAGTGTCTTTTAATTTTTTATTTATTGAACTCTGAAGGAAACAACATGGTAGTGACCCTAAAGCTGCTTTGGACTGTATTTCTAGGTCAAGGACACCTGTGCTAATCGTGCCATCCAGCAACTTCTCCGAATTATTTCCAATTTGTGAGACTAATATCAGCTCAATCAGGAGCGACAGAAGAATGAAGTAAAGATAATATTTAATACAGAATATTAGATTAACAGATGATTTGTGTTCATTAAGATTTAACAGAAGTCTTTGACGCTTGGACACCAGAGGGAGATATTTTGTGATCTAGGGACATCTGAGCAGCAGCAGGATAGATCCCTCCATGGAGTCCAGACACTGGTGGTGGTGGCTGCTGACTCTGAGGCTGCTGACTGCTGAGGCAGATGAGGCTGATGAATCCTTAAAGACAAGGTGGTGATGAGGAGGTGGAGGGCGCACACAAAGAACTACGACAGAGAAAGAACCATATATAAAATGAGGAGCAGTAAGATGACAGGCTGACAGAGAAGGTGTGTCATTGTGCTACTGGTTGATTGTGAAGCAGCTGATGACTCAGTTGACCTACTCAGACAATGACACCTAGAGATAGTGAGTGAGCATATGTGTAAGGAGTGAATGGCAGAGTGAGAACGAAAACTTACAGCCTGAGCATGGAAAGTATTCCTGGCTGAACTTTCACTAGAGCTTCATTGCTGTTGTAAGAAGTCTCATGTTTATCAAGTGCAGGAAAAAAAAGTTCAATAACAAAATATTTGGATTGTGTTCAACATGCACATATCTTCAAAACACTGTGGTGATAGATAATTACAGATGTGTTTACTATGAATGTCATTAAACTTCCCTCTCAAAGGTATTTCTGTAGTTGCATACAATCATGATCTTTATGAGAAAATATTGCCTGGAGGCCTGACAGTGGTCGCTGTGGCTACACAGAAAGATCCAGACCTATCTCTGAACTGAAAAACTGTCTCTGGCTGGTTGGGAGGAGCTGACAGGAATAAGAGTTACAGTCAAAATGAAATCAGTGGGTTAACAGGATAAAGTAATTAGGATCACATGATATGTTTGTGGGATGCTGCCAAACCAGTTGCATGCAAACAGAAGAACACACTGACTGGAATTAATTTATTTCCATGTTTGTGAAAAATCACAGACGGAAGTAACAAATTGAAAAACTTATTCTCACAGTTCTTTGTGACATTTGACGTCATTTGATTGTTGTCAGTCAGTGTATCACGTGCGAAAAAGCCCAGATTTTGTAAGACGAGGCAGGAGGGGGAGGGAGGTTTGGTCTCAGTCATCATGCCATGGCATGCACAGTGACGTGAAGTCATGGGAAAGCAACAGTGGTGCTACATGGGAAACGGGAGTGTCTCACAATGATTCATCTGGGCTTCCATATGGACACATGCAGGCAACTGCAGGGAGCAGCTACCATGCCGTGACCTCTTTTAACACCTTTTCAGACACCAGAAGTGTTACTGTCGACTTCTTTGACATGATCAACACAAATATTGTCCTATAAACTACAGATTTGTTATCTTTTCCCCTTCACCTGTCACTGTGCTTTGTTTTTAAATTAAGAAGGGGAAGGCATGAAAGCTTTCACGCAAAGACAGAGGAGCAGTTTTGCCTGAGCGTCTTCACTCAGGTTTACTTTATTTATTGGATAACACAGCGTCTGCATTATTATTTCATCTCCTCAGGCAAATCATTACCAATTAAACAAATAGATCATGAAATGAGTTGAAACAAATAAGCCTCTTTGTCGACATTTATGCACAAAGGCGTAGAGGAAGCGCTTGTTCTGTAACAGTAAATATCATTATCAGTCAGGAGCCCAAGTGCTGAAGATGCTGCTTTTTCTGCAGGTTTACAGTTCTGCAGAACGATGAGGGATTACTATTTATAACCTTGCAGCAGAGGCTAAAGGTAAGAGGAATCTCTCTGTATCGGTAATTACTGCAGAATTTGGCGTCAGTGCCAGGTGCAAATCCTTGGAAATGGCCTTCATTACGGGGAAGCTCGCAGACTGTGGCTAAGAAGTGAGTATAATGACAGTGTGGGATTAACCCTGCTTCCAACTCTCTTTACTCCTCTTCCTCCAAGCCCTCCCTCCGCAGCCGCCACCAGCCAAACCCCTTCTCTCCCCATCCCTCGTCTCTCAAAAGAGCCCCTTCTCTCCGACAATGTGAGAGCTTGCCGAAGGGGGTTTTGATCATCCTGTGATGCGGCGCTGTGTGACAGGTCTCAGACACAGATATTTAGTTTCCCACTCAAAGAACCCCAACTCAGGAGATTAGTGGAAAAACTTCTGACACAGCTGCAATATTTTACTACACTGCAACCAGCCGTTACCTCTATCTCCGCCTCAAAACAAAAAAACAGGAGCTGGATGTGTTTGTATGTGAATGTGAGTGCTGTTTGTGTGTGTGCCTTTTTAAAAAGTGTTTTTCATCTTCTCTCATTTTCGTGCCGGTGCTTATGCTTCCCCTCTCTTCTCAAAGTCAGGCCAAGGTTTACTATGAGGTCTGAATCAGGCGGCTTTTTCTATTTAAAAGTAAGTTTTCAAGCGTATGAAAAGAGGGATTAGCGGCTTTTTGGTGTGAAAAATGTTTTTGGAAAATCCACTTGAGTGCATTTGAAAACTCTCCCCAATCACAAAAAAAGAGGAAATTCAAATAGCAGGTCTTGCATCTGGGCATTTGGTGATATTGAAAGCAATGAAAGCTTTTTTTTCTCTATTTCACATCCTGCTCTGTTTATTGAGCATGTTACGTGTTCATTAAAATAAAAATCTGGCCTGCGAGAATGTGCTGTCAGGATGAAGGTTTGCATTTTACCTGCTGCAACAAAATACTGCATGGAATAATACCTTGTTTTTAGTATTGCTATAGATTTAATAATCTAACCGACACTGACAGTGGCTTTAATACACTAACAAAATGTTTCAGCTCCAGTCCACTCAGAAGAAAAGCAGATATTGATGGATAACATACATAAGGCATTCTGGGAATGTGTTTATAGGTGTTTAGGTTACACTGTAAACACTTGAAAACATGCGCTGACCCGTCAGGTTGAACCCAGAGCAGATGCTGAACTCAAGAGTCGGGTGTTCAGGTGGCTGTAAAACCCATCTGTGTGGAAACACACGCAACACAACAACACCATATGATTATGAACTCTGAATGCTTTTAATGTCTCTCGCAAAAAGCTCAGTCAAGTGCAGCCACAGCACAGTTAATTACTGTCTGATAAACAATGTAAACAGCAACATGTAGGAATTAAATCACACTTTCAAGGTTGCTCCCTGAACAATCCAGTATGGAAACATGATGAAAGGACTGAAAACTGACTGAGATGTGTTTTATTCACTGTATTTGAGTCATTTAATGTGAAGATAAAAGCCCCCTGTGTTTAATAATACTGCTCAGCACAGACTGGGCAGGCTGCAGGAAGTTTATCAAACCCAATTTATCCAGTCTGCCCTGACAATCAATACAAATTGTCCTGTCTTTAGTCTTTTCTTTTCTATTTCCTGTGTATTTGTTCATCGCTGCATGCTGCAACTGCACAATTTTGTAGTGAAATATTTTATTGAACAGCAAAAGTCTGACATAAATACAGGGTTTGGTTACTACCTTTCTGTCTCAGGTGTCATCAGGTGTCTCTGTTTAACCATGGTCTTTGACTCAGAGCTTATTGGCCTCCTTGAATTTCCTCCAGCCTTCCACTGACGCTGTGCTCAATAACAGAAACCTTGCAAAAGTATACAAAGACACAGATATTCAAAACCCAAAACGCTGTAAAATCAAATGTAAATGATAACTAAAACAATAAAGTACTCACAGAAACACAAACAAGAAGCTATGCACAAAACTGAATCAGACAGAATGAAAACACCACGTTGACATATTATCACAGCATAATGTCTTCGTAAGTATTAATCTGCTGTAAAGACACAGGCGTCTATGGAGGTGTGTGATGGAGGAAATACCAGCTACGATGTGAAAAGCAGCCTGAAAATGTGAGACGAATTATAAATATGTGTGATATGTGGCAATATGTGTGTCATGTGTGTATTGTACCTCCACCAGCACCTCAGCTACTTACGTTATGAGGTCATCTAAGGAGAAATACAAAGGTTACCTAAGGACGTACAAAAAACAATTAGCTTAAATGTGAAAATGTGTTGTTGCTTATTAGTTTTCTGTTATGAAAGTGGCAGGGGCTGTGTTGCATTCAAAGCATCAACATTTATCTTAATAGCTTAAATTTTTCATGCACATAAACACTGTGTTGTAAGAAAATATCCCCCACACCATTACACCACCACCAGCAGCCTGAACCGTTGATACAAGGCAGGATGGATCCATGCTTTCATGTTGTATACACCAAATTCTGATCCTACCATCTGAATGTGGCAGCAGAAATTCAGACTCATCAGACCAGGCAATGTTTTTCCAATCTTCTATTGTCCAGTTTTGGTGAGCCTGTGTGAACTGTAGCCTCAGTTTCCTGTTGTTAGCTGACAGGAGTGGCACCTGGTGTGGTCTTCTGCTGCTGTAGCCCATCTGCTTCAAGGTTGGACCTGTTGTTGGTTCAGAGATGGTCTTCTGCAGACCTTGGTTGTAACAGAGGTTATGTGAGTTACTGTTGCCTTTCTATCACCTTGAATCAGTCTGGCCATTCTCCTCTGACCTCTGGCATCAACAATCAATCAATCAATCAATCAATCAATCAATCAATCAATTTTATTTATAAAGCCCAATATCACAAATCACAATTTGCCTCACAGGGCTTTACAGCATACGACATCCCTCTGTCCTTATGACCCTCGCAGCGGATAAGGAAAAACTCCCCAAAAAAACCCCTTTAACGGGGGGAAAAAAAAAACG
>NC_065509.1:32308177-32369064 GCF_006386435.1 Epinephelus moara
GTATCATCCGCATAACAATGGAAATTTATAGAGTGATTTCTAATGATGTTACCTAAAGGAAGCATATATAGAGTAAATAGGATTGGTCCGAGCACAGAACCTTGCGGAACTCCAAAACAAACTTTGGTACGTAAGGACGATTCATTATGAACGTCAACAAACTGAAAACGATCAGATAAATAAGATTTAAGACAAGGCATTTTCACCCAGAGAACTGCTGTTCACTGGATATTTTCTCTTGTTCGGACCATCCTCTGTAAACCCTAGAGATGGTTGTGGTGAAAACACATTTCAAAGTCACTTAAATCACCTTTCTTCCTCAGTTTGAACTTCAGCAGGTTTTCTTGACCATGTCTTCATGCATAAATGCATTGAGTTGCTGCGTATATTTTGATGCTAATAGGTGTGTAGCATTTTGTCACAGAGTATTTCTACACTGTGGTATTGCTACATTTACTTAACCGAGTACTTTTTCCTATACAGCACTTGTCAGTGTGTCTGGGTGTTCTGACAAATAAAGCCACCCACTCAGAATGACCTTCCAGTAGATCTATCATAATGGACTATTAGTTCTATACATGTAGGTAACAGTAGAGCAGCTCATTCTGTCAGGTAGGAAATTAGGAAAAGTAGAGTCAGTCATTATGTCATTATGTCACCTCTTTAACGCACTGTGGATGTGCAGTTTGTGTTGGTAGGTCATTCTGAGTGGTAGCTCTTTTTGTCAGAACACCGGTCCAGTCCAGTCTCCCCCAAACAACGGAGGGAAGAGTAGGAGGGATATTAATGAGACACTGGGGCTGCATTCAGCCCTGACAAAACGTAACAAAACATTTATTCAAACAGAGCTGGTGCTGTGTTGGACACCCTGTTGTGTTACACAGGTGTACTGCCTTTTAATATGGCAGGGTTTAGTTCAGTTCAGTTCAAAGATGCTTTACTGGCATGGAAAACACATGGATACATTGCTAAACCAAGTGTGAAATAAAAACAAAAATTGTTTGTACAATGAGAAAAGAATCTGGATTATATAGGCACTGTGTTGCTTCTGATTGAATACACCTCTGACACACACGACAAACCAGAGTAAACGTACCTTAAAGCCATTGCACACAGTTTCACACCTTTTCCAGGAAACATGTCTTTCAACCTAGGGAACGTTAAATCTCAAAATAGTGTGCATTGTTTTGCTACGGTTTCCAGGTTGAACGACTGTTTCCTGTAAATGGTGTGAAACGGTGTGCAGCGGGCTTTAAGGTGTATTTTCTCTCTCACCTGGTAGGTGTGTTAAAGGTGTACTCAATCAGCAGTGAGACATATATATAAACCAGCTTATGGTGGATCTTTACTCAGTGTACATATAATTTTTGTTTTCATTTCACACTTGCTTTCGAAATGTAAACATGTATTTTCCATGCCAATAAAGCCCCCTTTAATTGAACTGAAATCCCGCCATGTTAAAAGGCAGTGCGCCTGTGTAACACAATGCACCACTATTTCTGTTTAAATAAACGTTTTGCTACGTTTTGTCAGGGCTGAACGCAGCCCTGGAAACCGAAGCAAAATGGTGCATGCTGTTTTGAGATTGAACATGCCCCTCAACAATCAGCTGTGTGGCCTTCATCACCACACCCTGCAGGCAAGGAGGTTAAAAGAGAGAAGTCACAGTACCTTATTGCCTCATTTCATGGGGCACAACCAGGGGTGTAAATAAAGACAGTGCAGGCAGTGCAATTGCACTAGGGCCAATGGGGTGGAGGGGCCCGTAGAGAGAGCGGGCTCTTGCAAGTGATTCAGATTGCCACCTTGGAAATATACCTGTGTTCAAAGATAGATTATAAAAAAAAAGAATATTTATCATTTTAAAATGGTGCCATCTGCTGTGTACAGTACGTCCTCAAAAGGCAAACCCATCTGTGTCAAGGCTTTCTTTTTATTTTTTTAATCGTCAGTAGCTATCTAAAAAGAATATATACTTTTTCTATATAAGTATAAAATCTATAAATATACTATAAAAACTATTGAATGAAATGAATAATTTTTTACCTTTTACTTTCTTACTTCTTACTTCTTACTTCTTACTTACTCCAATGTCAAGTCTCTATTTGTGTCAAGATAGCATGCATTGGGGCCCATCATAATAGTGTGCCCCTGGGACCCATCATGACTTCCACACGCCACTGGGTACAAGACATACACAGTAAAATCTGGTCTGCACTTTCCAAAAGGCTAAATAGCTGGCGCACTATCATAGAACATGGGGATGATTGATTACTTTCATTGTGGTGTCTGCAGTCTGAAATACATTTAGAAAGATTGTAAGGAAGAAAATTACAGTTCTGCAATTATTTGAAAGATGCTGAATAGTAGTAGTAGTAATACTGTATATCGGACGCCATCCATTAGAGCATGTCCAAAAAGTTCAGTCAGGTCGAGCGCAATGTGGAGTAACATTACACTTTTGATTTTTTAAGTTTTTTTTTTTTTTTTTTTAAAGATATTTTTTGGGGCATTTTTGGCCTTTAAGGGATAGGACAGACAGGTGTGTGAAGGGGGGAGAGAGAGAGGGAGAGACATGCAGCAAGGGGCCACGGGCTGGAGTTGAACCCAGGCCGCTGCGGCAACAGCCTTGTACATGGGGCGCCTGCTCTACCACTAAGCCACAGACACCCCGATTTTTAAGTTTTAACCATTGGTTTTTACCTTATGTTATCCCTCCTGTATATTTTTATTCTATTTTATTTATTTAGTTTTTTTTATTATATTGATTTTTAATCATCTTTTTTTCGTTAATTTGTTCTGTTTTGTTTGGTTTGCTTTTTGAATATTTTTTTGTCTTATGGTTGTAATTTTCTAATCTTGCAAAACGTTATATTCAGTTGTTTGTGTTATCATTTATTTCTAGCACCATCTGCTGTAACCCTCAGGTAACCCTTCAACGTCGCAGCTCCAGTTACATTGCGCATGCGTCCTACCCTGTAGCTCCCATGGGGTCAAAGAGCGTGCAGCCTCTTTTGCATAGCCTTGCCCGCCGGATTTGTGTATCCGGTATGCTGCGGTGTTACTGGCCTTGACTGGTAAGGCGCTGTGTTTGGAACCGCCGGCCGATGCCCCGCCCACCGCTCTGATCTACGACAACTAATCGAGCTCACCTGTCAACGGTCCGTTATGTTGCTTCCGGATGACGTTATGGAGAAAACAGTCTCATATCCAGACTTATCTGACGCTTTGTCAGAACAAATAACCGTTTATTTTGAGTAAGCTTGTACAGTTAACTTGGTACCATGTAGTAACGTTAGCTGCAGCAGTTAGCCATGTAAGATACGTTATTAGCCGTTGGCCTCAAACTGCGCACTTATCGCTAACGGTGTTTTCCTGTCTATTCTTTGAGAGCTGGGGGTCCATACTTACAGCTACCTGTCCAGCGTGATGCACCTGAGACTTCTCTTCAGGTAACAACCTTCATGGACGACATAGTCTTGTATAGTCAGACCTATCCGGCGGTTTGCCTGAGGAATTAACGGTTTTTGGGACCACTTGTAATGTTAGCTGCGGCAGTTAGCCACATTAGCTACATTATAAGCTGTTGGCCTGAGGACTTCTACCTGAAGGTGTTTTCCTGTGTGACTGTTGGAGCTTGGGGCCACACCAACTCTCACCTGTCCAACAAAATGCACCTGAGACTTCATACAGGTAAGAGCTTAGCTCCTTTTGTTAGCATGTGTGTTGTGCCTGTGCTAGCTGTTTTTAATGGTGTGCTTGTCTTGTCTTTCTCTTGGCTTTAATTATTTTGGCGCAAATCTGTTCCTGATTGTTGGTTGCTAATCACCATTAATTGCTGCTTGATATCAAACAGTGTTGATTGTTTGCTGTGGTTTTAATTGTGATTACATATTTTTTGTGGCTGAGCTTATGTTCTGTGGTGTGACAGGTGGATAATAATGCTTTCATGCTGCTATCATTTGGATGTTTGATTATTATGTGTGTGTCATGGGCTGAATAATATCTTAAACTGAGGCACAGTGTAGGCTGTTGGCTCCAGGGATACACACGTCTTGTCCATAGCCCATTCTCTTTGATTACTATGTCCTAGTATTAATAGCCTCATGAAAAGGTGGGGCAATATGACAATATATATTATCAACCATCAGACAATGTTGTTGTCAACAGCTGATCAATATGATGTATTACTGTGCTTGCTGTCAGCTATTTATTAATTTGCTGGATGAGCCAAAAACAAGACATTCCTGTCTATATCTTTCCATCAACAGTTTTTCAATTGATTAAAATAACCCCCAAAAATATTAAATTTCAATAACAATAACCACCGGGCTGGGTGAAATTTCAGCATTAAAATATTTCGACTTTTGATGGAATTAAAATTATTATTATGACAATTCAATCAAGTCATGTTGTTTTGAAAACAATTCCTTTGTCCAAATTAAAGGCGCTGTATGTAAGAATGTGGCCAAAACGGTTACTGCACTCAAATTCAAAATACTGCTGCGAGTCGTGTCCGCCCCCCCTCCCCTACAGATTCGAGGTTGCTGGACAGTGGCACGCTGGAGACTGATTTGATTGCCCACGGGTGGCTGCTGTGACAGGGCCGCGTCGCCGCATCCTTGATCTTCGGTTTTCCAGTGGACCGTTCGAGCAAATCCGGCTGCCGGGATACAGCTGAGGAGACTGCTAATGCTATGTACCGGGACACTGCTAATGCTGCTTGCCGTGCTGCTGTAGCTCAGTCGTAACTTTAACTGATGCTGAGACTCTACTGACTNCCTTTAATTATTAAAAGAAAATAACTCCACATGGTAAAGGTTTTGTTTTGTTTAGTGTTGTTGCTTTGATCATAAATGTCATTTATTTTTGGAGATTTTGTTCACATTTGTTGTTGCATCATAAATACTGAGACTGAAAAATATTCGTAGCAATATTAGTGTTGATTTCAGTCATATCTCCCAGCCCTATTCATGGGAAACATGACCTTTGGCTCATATATGCTCATGTTCATGTTCTCTCAACACAACTAAGCATTGCAGAAATATTTCTACTCAAGATGACATGTTTATTCTGCAGCTTACTTTACTATCCATCGTATCATAACTGCATCTAAACTACAGAGCTCCCGTTCTGTGTTTTATACTGCTGAACCACCCTGTATACTGCATGTACTGATGGTCATCTGATGCTTATCGAGGCTACGCAGGAAAAGATTGTCTGTCTGAATTCTTGTGAATTTAAAAAAGAATTACGTGAAAGGTATTAATGATCTGCTGCATAGCTGACATGTCTTTGCCTGCTGCTGCATACTGGTGGATTGCTGTTGTGTAACTCTCTTTTTCTCTGTTATTTGAACGCTGTGACAACACATGTGCACTGATTGTTTAATCACTTATTCCTCACATCCCTCTATTCATCATCTATTCTTTAGTTTTTTAAGATAATTTCTGCCAATTAAGTCATTATTTGTGTTTTTCTGTAGCTGCCACAGTTGACAAGTAACATGTTGACAATTATGCTGACAGAGAATTTAAATTAACACAGTGCTGACCTGTGTTGATCATGAAAACAAGTCACACAATGAAAGAAGCAGTATTTTGGGCTTGCTTTGCTTTGTTATAACTCCTCCACTTTAAAGTAATGGTATCAAGCTGTTTCACACTGCTTTGTACTAATGGCTTGAGTTTCAGTCTGTTAATTGCAATGTATTTTCTTGGTGTTTTTTCTCGCTGAGTCGCTCACTGCTGCCAGACTGGGAGGTTCAGTTTAATGTTGTGAAGTTTGTGCCAAAAATGCATCTGTATTCAGTGTTGTAGGGGAAGGTGTGTAAAGAGGAGTGGACATGGAAACAGAGCAAAATAAGTCAGAAAAGGACATCCAGTTACTGTTTGCATAACGTGAGTGATAAGACTTCCAGCTTCAGCACAAACTATGTTGGTGTGATGTGTTTTGACTTCGACTCCTCTTCCCTGGGAGCTCGCTGTCAGTTTCAAAAGATAATGCTTGAATGAAACAAAAAGCCGTTTCTGTGCATGAAAGCAGCCTTGCAGACTGTGCAAAGATGAATTATAGCCTTGGATTGTCAAACATATCAGTCAGTGAAGCATTGTGATTGAAAACTGAAAAGGATCCTGCGAGCAGCTGAAGGTGAAGCTACTCTGAATAATTTATGTCTTGACGTGTTGTCATTTGATGTGATAGGATGTAGGTGGGTTGAAATTTTGGGGATAAGTGAAAATGTCAGCAGTGATCATGCAATAAAAATCAGGGTTTTGTTGCAAAGACGCAAATAGAGAAATTGTTGGTACAGTGTGGATTATGTATAAGAAGAATGAGCAGCTATGTTAGTTTTCAAAGAGCTGTACTGTACACCTTGAGGGGACAGGGCAGGGATAGCGTGTTAAATTGGCCAAATCTTGGAGCAAATAGCGTGGCCACAGAGGGCAGCAGTTAGGAGTCCAGTGAGGCCATTTACAAAGGCCAGCTGTCATACAGAGGTGTGCCGAGAAGAGAGAAAATCAATGGTCATAATTGCTCAGTAACAGTATGGTGTTGGCGGAGCGGGGAGAGGGGACAGGGGTTGCAGCAGACACACAGTGACAGAGATACAGTGTTTTTGCTCAGTATATCACTGCAGTTTGCATTTCTGTACTTTTCACACAGCCACCACCTCTCCATCATAAAAGATAGTTTCACAGTTATTCAAGTCTTAAACAGTAGTCATGTATATGAGCAGTAAAACTGGCTCTGCTTGCTGTATCATCTCTCCTTTTTCCAGTGGTGGAAAGTAACTAAGTTCATTTAGTCTAGATTTTCAGAAACTTCATTTTCAGTGTTGGCAACGTGTTGACAGGTAAGAAGGAGTTTTTGGCTTGTTAGGTCAGTGTGCGTTATCTCCTTTGTGAGGCGTGCAATGGTAGACATTGTCAAAACAGTGCTGGTTCTTATCTTGCCAGAAGGACTTTTTACAACACATGAATGTGCAGTTATTCTTCTACTATACTGAGGAACAGAGGCGTCAGAAAAAATGCGCTATCCTACAATTCGCCATGGAAGCCAGGTAACCTTCCAGTAACAGCTTTTTTCAGGCTTCTGATTGGCCAACGTCTTCTTTCCCTTCTTTGTGTGATTGGGTTATATCGCTGCCTGTTGGTTTGGCATGCTCTCGATAGTGCTTTAGTTGTGTTATGGTTTTTTCTTTTGGATGGATTTCTTTTTCTTTTAGGGATGAATGATATTGGATTGCTTGCTGATATCCGATATGCTGATATGTACTCTAACAACTTATTTGACGGATAACCGATGCCGATATCGATATAACCACTTTTTTCCCTACCTAATTTTAGAGATCATCGAGTCTCTTCTGTAGTGGAATTAACATCATATTATGCCTGTATACTCTTATTGTGACGGCCCATCAGCAGATGGAGAGGATGGCAGAAGAAATCCCCACACACCAATTCAACTGAGCTTGGCAGCCACAAAAAAGGTTCACAGGCTGAGGTCAATGCTAAAAAATGTAATTTTATTAAAAACTTCCGTGCACAAAAAGAAGAGTGTTCAAAGTGCAAAAAATTCTAATAAAAAGTGATACAAACAGCACTGATGACAGTCAGGGACTAAAACGTTTGGTGCCTTATTTAAATCACTTTTAATAAACTGACATTTTTTGGCATTGAACTCAGCTTGTGAACCTTTTTTTGTGGCTGTCAAGCTCAGCTGAATTGGTGTGCAGATATTTCTTCTGCCATCCTCTCTGGATTGTCCAGTGTAACGACGCACCCAAGATAAACTTCTTTGTTGCCCTAAGTAGGCGCAGCTTCACAGCAGCCCTAAGACCATCAGCAGATGAAGACATGAAATACAATACTTTTAAATTTATGTAATATTCATTCATTGTGCAGATAAAGAAAAAGCATGTTGGCTGATTCTGATAGTTCATTTTCAAGCCGGTATTGGCTGACAAAGATGACAGATATTATCATGCATCCCTATTTATTTTTTGTGTTTTTAGCAACATAACAACTGTAATTGAGTCAGTGTGGAAATCCAAAATACAAAAGCTTGTATGTTGTCCACTTTTGTCCAGAGGGAGTTTCTCATAAAAACAGTTGCATCTTTAGAAGATGGGCTTCCCATTGATTTGTTAATCTGAGATTGCTGATGTCTTAAAATCTGCTTCATTGGGAACCTGACTTGAAAAATTGTGAACGTATCCTTGAAATTGAAACCAGCTGAAGTGACGTGGTTTTGTTTTGCACTAAGTTGGAAGTTACTACTTTGTTACCACAGCTTGTGTTAATTTTTTACAGCCGTCTGTGCTACCAGTCACCCTGATTTACTTAGAAGCCAGAAGAACTGGTATCCTAGCAACAGAAGCAGATATTCGTACTTTGTTTGTTCTGTCACACAATGCAAGTGAGTATGTGTGTGTGTGTTTGTGTGTGTGTGTTTATGCATATGGTGTGTGCTTTTTGTACAGTGAGCATGTGCATGTGTGTATGCATACATGAGAGCGTGTGTGCGCGCATGAGCTTCTCTATAGAAACTCGCTGTTAGCATGCATACCGGCGCCTGCCTCCTGCCTCTAATGGCTCTGGATTTATTGGCATCTGGGAGAGAAAGCTGTTTACATAGTGCCCTCCACTGTTACCAATGGCCATGATAATGCTGTCAGACAAGGCTTAGTGAGCCCATTCCTCTGTCTCACCTCACTTGATAATGTTTACACACTAGCTTTAAAATGTGCTCCGCAGTTCTGCATGCCAGTTCTGATCCAATCCCACAACAAACCTGCCCTCGGTGAGGTCACTGATAGAAGCATGCCTGCTGACCTTTTTACAGAAAATTTCAACATTCCCAGTGCGGACGATTTAAATCCATTGAGCAAGAATCTAATTTACGACAACTGGATCTAATAAAGAGTAGAAGAATGGAAGGAAGGGATCCAGCAGTCCCTGTGAGGGATGCTGTGTGCTTTTCATTGGGTCTAATTGAATTACTGATCTACCCCCTGGAACCCTTTCACATATCTCAGCTGCCCTCACATTACACATAAGCTTCCTAACATGATTTTAGACTTATAGTGTTTAACCTCATAGGAGATTTTATGAATAGATGCAGCTTGGGTATGTTTTCATAGAAGACGGGGGATTTGATATTAACTTTTACAGAGCAGGACGCTTAGAGACGTTGTTCCTTTTTTATGTAAGATGAAGTGGAAACAAGGCTGTAATCATTACAAAACTCTAAAGGTTAAAGGAGGACTTCACCAGTTTAAATTTGGACTTCTATGTTGTTGAGCTTACAATAAACAGTTAAACAAAGGATTAAAACCATTACAGCAGAACTACAGATACTATCTTTTTACAGCACATGATCTACCCAAACACAACCTGGTGAATACATTACCCACAATGAAGCTTGACCACCAACAGTTTGGTCGGAGATGCAGGTAGTATAGCGGCTGGCAGGTTCTAGCTACAGAGGTCTTTAACTTCACTTCTTTCTAACTCCACACTCGAGACTTGTAGTCTTCAGCCCCAACCCAGGCTGACTAAAGTCACATCACTTGAGACATTTTATCAGACTCTGTGTAGCTCTTTTTGGAGCCACACAAAGTCTCCATACACCTTTTATATATGCAGTAATACTCAGGACCTGCAAACAGTCTTTGATGTGTAAAATAGGCGCACTTCCCCTTTAATTGTATGTCATTGCTTTATTCAAAACAGATATCACAGAAAGATGTAAATTGTTTTTGATGAAACTATGTTTACAAAGGTGAAGTAATATACAAGCCTCAGGCATAGAGCTTTGCAGAGCTGCAAACAAAAGAAGCATCTGTAAAACACATCGGTTGTTTACTGTAACCATATAAATTAGGGCTGTAATGGTTTTTGTATTTGTACCGAACCATCAGGTAGGGTGGTTACGGTCCGGGGGTCATGGTACGGTGCACGTAGCCACTTCCAGAAAGTGTGAGTTTGGCTCAGAAGCTTTTAGGTTTATGCTGTTAACAACATATGCTGAGGTTAGTACAACAAGCAGATTGGTGTGCAAATAAGTCACACTACAGCAAGTGCAAATGAAGCTGTGGAGTGGTAAGACCTGTCTGTGGGCTCCTGGTCAGCAGAGAGAGAAATGTGTATAACACAAGAACAGTGTCAGCATTGTGTCGCTGTTGTAGGGTATGTGAATAGAAATACATCTAACATGCTAATGCACATTCAGCCGTATCACCCATATGTGCTGATCACCAGGATGATGGTCAGGGTTGGAAATTAGCACCAGCCAAATGCTGGTAAAATATGCAGTTGGCTGCTAGATTTGCTTCATTCAACAGCCAAAAAACCCCCCAATGGTAATGGATTTAGTGGCTGGTAGATTTGGGAATCCACCAACCACAGTGGCAGGTGGAGAAAAAAGTAAATTTACAACCCTGGTTTGGGTGTTCTGGATATTTAAATATAGCCACAGTGGAACTAATTAAAACACACATTTTGCACATTTTTTCATTATTATTCTATGTTCTTTGCTCTTCTCAGTAAGTGTTCAATGTCTGACTGTCCTTGCAGTGTAATTCAAAGTGTTTGAAATGTTCCTTATTTTTATGATGAAAATACTTCACCAAAGTTGGCAGTCCCCAGCAGGAGGATTGTGTCTGACTTTGACATTTGCTCTACTGTCTGTTCAAAATAACTATAAAGAACTGTATCCTGATGTATTTGGGGTTGTTTTCCACTTTTGAACTTACAGAACAGTGCCTTCTAAACCAGGGTGTGAGCCCAAGCGTGACTTGTGTGTACTGTTAACACCCCTAAAATAGGCTCAAATGTATTTAGCTGGCATCAATGGGCCGTCTTTAGCACAGCCTTAACTAGAAACCAACTCATGGGGAAAACTATAACAGAACTGAAATCACAGGAACACAGTCTCTCCTTAACAGCATTTTCTGATTTATTCAGATATATCCATGTTTTGGCACCTGAAGAAAGGACTTTTCAGTGAAGTGGGACACATCTTGCATCAAGCATTATCAATGAGCATAAGAAATAGATGTGCTGTTGAGAATATATACATGGTTCATTTCACATTTATTGTGGGAAATCAGAGTATTTTTATTTGCCTTCAAGCCTGTCTGGAGGGGATGTTTAACCAAACAGTTATTTTAAGGGAAGTCATAACTTTAAGCCGTACCTACAAAGCTGTTTTTGTGCCTGAGCCATGGTTAAACATAGGGCTGACCCAAAAAATTCGAAGCTTCGAAGCTTCGTTTGATGGCATGGGATTCGATTGTGAATTCGAAGCTTCGTTTGATGGCATGGGATTCGATTGTGAAAAAACAAATTCGAAGCTTCGGCACTTTTTTTTCCATTTTTTTGGGGGAGGCCTTAAACGCAACACTAACCCCCACCAGTCCGATACTGACAATGAGCGCACTCAGAGCTGGCAGACATGTCCAAGAGGTCATCAGATGTGTGGTTGCACTTTAAAATATGCCCCGACAACCCCCAGAAAGCAGAGTGCCAGATTTGCCAAAAGCAATTGGCATATCACAACTCAACAACAAATTTGGGAAATCACTTGAAAAACATAAGTAGTAACTAGTAGGCCTAATATGCATTTTCCAGCTCTACCGGCCCGCTCTGAGTCTGGTGTCAGAGACACTTCTGATGCTCTAAGTTGCGCATCTGTTTGATTGTGCTGCAGTGTGCACCAAGGGTTTTAATTTAGTGTTCAATCAAAAGTTAAACACTACTTATCACCGACCATTAGTGTTTTTTAGTTTGTGAATATTTTTATCTTAATTCTAGTGTTGGAAGAAACTACGTTTTCACCATAATTTTTTTTTTTAACCCCCCCGTCGAATGCTTCGAATTAAATTCGTTCTGAGCTCCGAAGCTTCGAATGTCCATAAATGGATTCGAAGGTCAGCCCTAGTTAAACATAAGCTGGCATATGCCAACTTTTGGCTGGTATCATGTGTAGTTGTTCTGCAGATGTAAATATCAACAGCCAGAATGTCCAGTGGTCTTCAGAGCACATGCTACATCCACAGCAGTCATGGTCTTCTTACTCAGCATTCTCAGTGTAGTTAGGTGACAGCATCATATCCAGTTCTCCAGGAATACTTTCAACATAGTGTGGGTCTCCACTTAAAACAGACGGGAGACACGTTTGATGCCACCACAGCGAGTCAGACAGTGGATAGTCAGTGGGCTTAGTGATTCACAGTGACGCCTGGTGCACTGACTCCCTTTCCTCCTTTACCTCAGCCACTGAACCTCTGATTAGTCACTCTGTTCAAAAGACCACTTCTTCATTTAGCTCATTTTCAGATTATTTCATTAAAGTGATTTATGGCTGTTCAAATGGAAATCTGGATTATTAACTGCCATATTGGCTGTCAAAAACAATATCTAGCATAAACTCTGGCCTGAACCAAGCCTCTCCTGCAATTAAAGGCTATATTATTATGCCTTCCTCTACTGTGATGGCCCACTGGCAGGTGCAGACATAAAAGACAATGCTTTTCAAAATGTATGCACACATTCACTCAGCAAGAATAAGAAACCTACTTCAACTTGGGTTGCCATACTTATTTTTATTTAACATTCTCAAACTAAACTGCAAAATTCATCCTACTTTAACAGGCTTGGATGATACACATTATAGGCATATAGGACCTGATGGTCTGGACCCTTATCTGTGAAACGCTGCTGCGATGGTCATACCGAAGCCTAGCACCAACAATTTTAACATGTCTACAGGTGTTGGTGAAGATTCTCAGTCATCCAGGTCATGGTAATCATAAGTGCTGTATCGTTGGCAACTAGACTTGGTTGAGTGTCTTGAAGACGTTTAACCTCTCGTCCAAAAGGGTTCTTTAGTTCAGGACTGAAGAAGTCTCTTGGATGATTATCGTACATCCCTAATGTCGTCCTGCTGATAGTTAACGTTTGATCAGAAATTGCTTATATGTGTCGTGCTGGAGGGCAGTTACTTGACATACTATATTGTGCAATAGTAATAATTGTATACCTGGCAATACTGCAAGCATTAGTGGACAACATCTAGCAGAGAAGAAATGGGTGTTAATATTTGCTAATTGCTAAGCCACATATTTGCAAAGATACATAGCCATTGTGTAACCATAGAAACTATAGTATGTAAATGGGAACCATGGGTAACAGTGCAGAACTGCTATGTTTTTCACTTAGTGATATATTTGTGTGCTGTAACCAAGTAATAATGACTTTGATAAGAAATCAGCACAACACAAAAACATGGAGATGAAAGTTCCCCAATCCTCAAACAGAGCGGTGTTCCTCTTTGTATAAGATGATTTTCAGATTAAGATGTTAACACAGCTGGAAAACAGCCAGCAGGCATCTCTCGGACCAATCATCTGTTTCTATCTTCAGTTCCACCCAACTCCAACTCCCAGACTTTGTCCTTATAATTGAAACTGTGTGAAGAAATGTGATTTCTGATAAGGTTAATCTTCACAGTGATTAAGATCCTATAATCTCACAGATAGAGGGGATCGCATGTTTGATGCCTGAGATAACGGGCGGGGTACAGAAGAAGCTTTCCTGAAACACTGGCACAAACACACACATACAAACATTTGTGGTTATCTCACTTAAAATGTAGCAGGGCATACCTAGTAGGATTGCTAACATCTGTTCTTGTTAAATTGCAAAGAAGTTTTATTGATCTGGTGCTGGGGCCACATTCCTTCGCAATTTACTGCTGTGGGAGAAAAAAGCAGAGGGTGTGGGCTTTTAAGGAGGATCACTAGTTCAGGTAGTTAATGCCCGCGGTCTCTTTTCTTCTCCTTAAATCTACCAGGAGGGGAATGTGAAGGGAATTCAAATGAAAACGGACTCCTCTATAGTCCAGTCAGCAAGGTCTGGGAGCTTTGTGTGATTTAAGGAGCATTGTGCAGGGGCCAAATTGGCTGCAGATGGGTAGGGGGTCTGCAGCTTCATAACCTCACAGCTTATATGTATGGATTATCTGAGGTAAGAGCACTATAAATTACGCATGGGAGTTTTCTTATTCTCTGACCTGGCAACCCCAACCTGGCTGGTGTAATGGGATAGCTTGGAGCTGGTGGTTCCAATTAATGAAGGCTGGCTAGGTGATATCATTGCTCTACCATAGGGCTCATACCTGACTCCCTAACAGGACCAATGCATATGAAATAGCTGGTGTATTTGAGTGTGTTGTTGATGAGGATTGGTTTCTCAGTCCTGTATTGATTGTTACCAACATCCTTAAGGGGATTGGAGTGGAAATAGAAGTGCCTGGCGCATCATTTCATCCTCTCCTTCTTGTTAGAGCCTGACTGATTTGTTGGTCAGATAATTTTAGCCTATCAAAGATATATCGGTACCAGTGGGTATCTTCCCCGAAATGCAGTGATAGTGACCCTTAATTTAGATAATAGAATACATGCTAACGTTCATCTAAATGATATTATTACACTAGAGCCCTTTCCCACTTCATTGATATGACTTTACCAACACAATGATGCTTATTAACGTAGAGGATCAGATGTAGACGTAGTGTTTTAAGTCTTTTAACAAACATAATTTCCCATAATCCCTTGAATTTAGTAGGTTTAAAGTCAAAGCGCAACCAAACAGGTGAAGTCAATCAGTGAGTCTAGGTGATTAATACAGGCATGTCTGTACTTATGCTGCTGTGCCAGTAAATTCTTTTTTTTTTTTTAATTCTCAGAAATAAAGATGAAAGAAATACTGTTTAACTTCACATCTGAGGTAGAAGTGTCACAACATGTCAATTGTTGCAACATTAGCCTGACCGTTCACACCAGAATGTTAATTTCTCAGCGCTGGTTAACAAGCCATTCTGCTCCTCTGCTCTTTTCTAATCACACGTAGAGCCCTGTCTCTGTCTGTCTGTACGACTGTCTGTCTGTCTGTGTGTCCGTCCGTCTGTCTGTCTGTTTGTCTCTCTTCCACTCCTTTTAGATGCTGTTTAGATGTTGAATAGGTTCGTAATTTTAAAAACAATCAAAAACAGCAGTGATACTAGGATTCTAATAGTTCATCATGTGGATGGTAAAAATCAGGGGAATTGAACAACAGAGATTGGGGCAGGACAATCAAAATAGTTGGCAAGCATGGGATGCATATTTGATCATTCATCAGAATCAGATCATTTGTATTACATATAATTTATCTTTTATAGTGTGTAATAGGTATGTTTTCTTGTTAGATTTGCTCATGGCTCACAGAGAAATGGCTCGCAGAGAAGACTTGACGCCGAAGCTATGGCTGTAGACCTTAAGCCAGCTGCGGAGCATCCAGTGTAAACAGCCCACTAGGTTAACAGGGGTGCCAAAAGGAAGGGGACAGAGCTTGGCGGCGAGCCAGTGCTTCCACTGTGACCCCGGTGTAAGAGATAGCACAGAAACTAGTGGAACAGAGATGAGCCTGGATGTTATATCAGGACTTCAGCTTTCTATTGGCAAGAAGGGGCTTAGCTAGTGTTAACTGTCTTAGATACATGTTGACATGTTGACTTAGATACTGTTGACAAATGACCAGACTGTCAAAGTCATTGGTAGTCTTGTAACCTCAACACTCAAGCGGCAATCTCTGGGGCTAAAAAGTGAAGCCAACGTGGAAGTGCCTAAAACAGCAGTTCCTTTATTGGCCACTTGAGGCTGGCTCCGAAAGTGAGTCAATCCCCATAGACCCTCATGAAATGTCCAACTTAACAGCAGTAATACACATGGTGACAGCCTGGTCAAAAAACCCCAAATCATTTTGGTCTCTATAACTCACCCGTTAACATTTTAGTAAGGCGTAAAGTAATATTATATTTAAGGGCTGGGCCACTTTGAGTGACAGGCTGTCTGCGAGGTGTCGCTACACCCTGAGTCATATCCACTTCTGACTCATGCACAGTTCCACCCTCTCTTCAAGTATGGTCACATCTGGCTCCTAAAATCCAAGATGGCATCAGTCATATGCTGATCTCAAGGCTCCAAAACAGGAGTGGGAGACGACATGGTAGCTACGTCCATTATTTCATACCTTCTATTAATCACAATCAGGATTTAGGCTTCTCGCAATTAAATGGATATGATCAGTTGCCGTTTAATTGTGTGCTCTGCACATAGAAACTTTGCTGCATATCAAATTAAGAGCTTCCAGCAGCAGCACTGTGAAAAACTTTTCTGAATGTTGCAACTGCAGATGGGCAAATTAAAAATTATCCGTCATCAGTCATCCTCATCTCTTCTTTGGACATGGGAGAGAACAAATTATATGCAAAAACTGCATTAGACTTGTGTCTGCGCCACAAAGCAACACAACTAAATTGTGAAACCGCCTGAAAAAATACCACAATCAGCAGTACGATGAATAAATGAAGGCCAAAAAGAATGATGTCGCTGACGTTACCGTGAGTTTACCTTGTTCAGTCAACTCAGATGCTCATAACAGCGACACTGCAGTGCGTCATGGTACCTTGACTGCTGTAAAAAAGAAAATGAATTGAAATTAAAAAAAAGGAATATGCACTGAATGCATGTGAAGAAGGACCTTGTTTTGATGTGAAGATCTGTTAATTAGCAGGAATGTAGCACATTATGAAATGAAAGCAGTGCTCTGTTGCTTCAATTTAGGGTAAAAAGTTTTGGTACAATTTTCTTTAAAAAATCTTTCTAGGAGATGTACTGTGAATAAGGACCAGTCTTTTTTGAAGCAAGCATTGGCACATTAGCAGGGATATAGCACAACATGACAATGAAAGTAATGCTTTGTTAATTTAAATGTGAAAATGCAACAATATTTTTCATTCATTCATTCATCTTCTAACCGCTTCATCCTCTTGAGGGTCGCGGGGGGGCTGGAGCCTATCCTAGCTGACATCGGGCGAGAGGCAGGGTACACCCTGGACAGGTCACCAGACTATCGCAGGGCTGACACATAGAGACAAACAACCATTCACACTCACATTCACATCTACGGACAATTTAGAGTTATCAATTAACCTAGTCCCCAATCTGCATGTCTTTGGACTGTGGGAGGAAGCCGGAATGCCCGGAGAGAACCCACGCTGACACGGGGAGAACATGCAAAGTCTGCACAGAAGGGCTCCCACATCCGGGATCGAACCGGCAACCCTCTTGCTGTGAGGCGACAGTGCTAACCACCATACCACTGTGCCGCCCGCAACAATATTTTTCCCTAAAAATAATGACTGATAACAGTGATCTAAATATTGATCAGAATATTTGGGATTATGATTTTGTCTTTAATCACGCAGCCCTGGTCTATGATGTTACCCCGTGATTTTAATCATGATATTGAGAAACATAGAGACTCAAATCATGGGGCAAAAAACGGCTAAAAGCATTTAACGTGAAAATTAAAAAATGCCTTCCTTCAATATTAGAAAATGTTGGAGTATCAGTAAATCTTGGCTGTGTTTTTTTAATCACACCCAAGATAAAAAAGGACTGTGAGGCCTCATTCTGACAAACATCGACTGGTATCAGGGCGCTAGGGAGACGAGCCAGATAGCCCATGTTCCTAGAGTGAACCAGGTGCTGGCAATAAATCACTGGACCCTTCTACCCAGTTGGGTTCCGAGCATGCCAGGAAACAGTTGTTTCCTTAAATTTTCCTCCATCTGATGCAGAGAGAACAAACTCTCTGTGCTGCCAACAGCTCTGGAGTTTATCGCAACGATTTGTCGAAAAGAAAATATTTGTTGGAAAGTAATGAAAAGGTTACTTTGAAAGGTTGACACACAGGCGAGAGAAAACCGCAATAAACTTGAAAGCTCAGAGCAAACTTTTCACAGGTTATTGCAGTTTTCATGGCAATGTTTGCTTTATTGAATTTTCTCAAGGTTAATTCACAAGTGCTTGTTTACTTCCCCGCACCATTTTTATTCCCCAAATACTTGAAATTTAATTGACACCTAGTGCTGAAAAGCATGTGCTGAATTGAAATACCTCACATATTCAGTTAATGTCTCCAAACACCATCCATATGAGAAGACAACAGTTAAATTAATTATATGGTTAAGTTACACAACACAATCTAATCACAAAAGAGTATTTCCAAGTGTGATGTACACAGTGAAGAGCTGCATAATCTCAAGTGACAGACTTTTCTGTAAGATCAAAGTGACAAATCGTATCATTTACAGAAATTGCCACCACAGCTGAGATGTGATAGCTCAGAGCAAACATGCCAGATCAAACAGTCATGGTCAGAGATGTGAAGTCTGAACACAGCAGCATAAACAGCTCAGGATGTCACCACCTCTTCACACAGCCAAGGTCTGCTGTCTCATTATAGGAGACATGCTAGCTGTCATATATATGCAGAGCAGTTCACAAGGAAAGGCACCATTTAGGAACATTTAACAACAGTGTAAAAAGATTAGAAGAAGAGGGGGATGTTTAGCTGTAGCAACCACATAGCTGTCGTTTTTCATGTTGTGTGTTTGCAGTTAATGTGTAGAATGAAAAACAAGATGTTAATGACTTAACATGAGAGCCATTTGGTTATAATTATATTATTTCTGTGTATTACTTTCTGGAAAAACAGTTGAGAAATTCTTAATGGATAAAATAATAGAGATTATTCTTTCTTATTATTTTCCCAGTTCATTGATTCATAATTTGGCTATTAAAATGTCAGAAAATAGTAATAAAGAAATGCTGTCACAATATCATAAAGCCCAAGATGGTGTCTGCCACTTGCTTGTTTTAGTTTAGCCAACAGTCCAAAACCTAAAAATATGCAGTTAATTATCACATATGACAAAGAAAAGCACGACTTGATCTTCGATAGGGGGCAGGGGGTGCCACTGGGGGGGCGGGGTGTCCCCCTAATATAATGGTAGCAGAAACACTGGGTGTTGTTGACTCAGGTTAAGTTATGATTAGGTATAACATAAAATGGGAAGATAAATGATGTAATGGTTAGAGACTAGACACAATTAGTCTAATGCTGTATTGTCATCCATTACTGATGATCAGATACGCTATATTTAGAAAATTTCCACCACTTTATTTTGCCTTCAGACAGCCCTTTCTGATGGGCAACTGAAGCCATTATCTTAAAGCCACCAGACAAAAACAGTAATTTTACAATGCAGGGACAACATGGGAGTTTCTACTCTGCAACTGCCTCAACTGGTTAGTGTGTAAGGTAAAGAGAAAAAGGTGGCTAAAATATGTCCTGCTGTGGCCCCAGTCCATAGCAGTGCACTGCTTAGCGCCCATGCTAGTAGATTTAGTTTATTAAAGACTTTAGCAAAGCAACACAGTACATACAGCCACTTTGTTTAAAGGTCAGGGGTCATCCCTGAGGATGGCCCAGATGAAGGCCACAAGTCAAAACGTATTGTTAATAAGGTTTATCTACTGTAAGTGTTGCATGAGTTTTAACCAATTTAGACATCTGTCCCTTCTCCATGCACCTTGGGAGTAAGTGAAATCGTTCCAGAAACCTCCACCCTGCTTCTACAGGTGGAGACAAAGAAACACCTCACACAGGATCAGAAATGTGAATAATGGACTGCGCTTATAAAGCTCTTTTCTCATTCACCCATTTACACACATACATGCACGCCTATGGTGACGAAGCTGCCACGCAAGGCTTGGGGTTCAGTGTGTTGCACAGGAACACTTGGACATGTGGGCAGGAGGACCTACCTCCCAAGCCACAGTTTTTGCTTTGAAACCTAGACTTATGTATACATGACGCTCACTGGCTTCATTACATTTCATGTAAACGTCTTATCCTCAGTATGGTCATGTAAGTGCACTTGTGGGAAAGAAGTGGTTGTGTATCTGCAGAGTCAAAAAAAGTATTTGTGCCAGTAATCACCAGTCAGACCACTGGGGATGTCTCATTAATGTCTCATGGCTGATACATAATGATGCAATACGTCATGAGCCATGCATGCATGATGTATGTGGGTGCGTTTGCTTATGTCCCATTCCTTTCTCCAGAGATTCAGAGTTGTGAGCTGCTGTGATTACTGCACCACAGAGGAATGCACTGACATGCCCTCAACCTCTCCTTGTCCACAGTCAGTAAATCACATGAAAACAAAGCTGCAAAAGTCTGTCACCATGCCGACCGATGGCGGTAATAGTTACATGCTTCTTTGACTGATTATATAAAAAAGCTTAAATCACAGTTGACCTTTTACGTCTCGTTGTAGAAAGTGCCAAATCCCCCACATTAAGTATTGCGTAAAGCATTCCTGGTGGAATTGCAATGCCATATCATTACGGAAAATCAAGATGAATTTTTTTGTTCAGCACACAGGTGTAACAAGATGACAAAAGCCCCGCACTAATCAAGTTATTTTTAACGAAGCGAGTGGCTGCGGGCTGTGACATTGCATGTGATTTGTCTGAGTTAAAGTGATGGAGATTGCGGAGAACAAAGGTCAGTTTCTGTTAGGTGATCATTTAAATCTATGGAAACACAAACACGCTTGACAAAACGAAATGACACGCTAGCCAATTGCAATCAACGTTGAGAAAGTAATCAGTGCTTGATTAGATGTAATGCTCCCCGTATTGATCCCCCTCGGCACCAGGAGGCCGCTTCAAGTGCTCTGAATGAGAAGCGTTCGATCACCCGGTGAGGTTAAACACAGACTGTTACAGAGTGGATTGCCTTGGACAACAGGAATGACAGGCAGGAATGAGATAACTGCCTGTGATTCTTGGCTGAATCAACGTTTACCCTCTTCTGCCAACATGTTGCTGCTGATATATCCGTCGGAAACGCTGTCAGCTATTTCTCTTTATTTATTTTCCGTGTCAAAATTGATTATTTTTTTCAAGTGTCTGGCAGACAACCCTTTGACACTGAAATCTCACTGCTGCTATGATGTGACAAGACAGCGCAGAATAAAGTCTGGCCAAGAAAAAATAAATATTGCCGTTATATTGTGATGCCCCTGGATTGAGGGCTTTACAGACAATAAATTACTGTGGCTCAGATATTATCATTATTATTATTTTTTACTGCTGTCATACGGAAAGATGTGAGAAAAGTTAAGTTCAAACGTGACAGCTGTGATACCGTGATATTTGTCACACTGTTGATCCCATGTTTTTTTTCTTCTCGTTTAAAATTAACAGGTTGCTTATCCCAGCTATAAACCCACATCTTTATTAACAAGTGACAAAATGTGTGAATGCAGAGCGAGATCATTTCACTTTTTTCTCCAATGACACTGAATGTTTTTCGAGGGTGTCTTGATTCAAATGGCATTATCTAGCAGCAGAAACGAGCGTGCGGCACCTCATTATTTCAGAACATTATCACTTGTTTGAACAAGGTGAAATTGTTTTAAGAAGAGTGATAGAAAATCTCACCCACCTGCTATTTTTGTACTTGATTTGACGGAAACACAAATAATGACTTGTTCCGTGAATAAATGCTTGATGGTGTAAAATGACTTCAAAGTCAAGATGACATGAAAAATGTTGCCTTATTTTTACCCTCTTAGATCATAATTGTGCACCTGTTTAACAATACATGAAATAAACCCTACACAAATTAATTTATTTGTTATCTTATATAAAAATCTGTTTTCTTCATGTAAAACAAAATATGAATCATGCTAATGTCAGCTAATATGAGCTAGCTTCAACCAATAATATCATGACATCCACCCATCAATTAATCTGCAACATCTAGCCACACAGTGCTAAGATTAAGTTAGCTAGCTAGCAACAGCATGCCACGTCGATGTGTCTTTGTTTCCTCAAAATACCACTGTCCTCTGACTAGACTTTATTCACTTTGGGGAAAGTGGCATCTGTGATAGCTCCAGATATTTGCCTAAGTAACACTTAAGACATGGTTCCTAGACCCTGGTGTTTCCACTGCAAACAGTACCCTTAAATGTGGGCGGGGTTGTTGTCACTCACTGCTCCGTCCAGCACTCACTGTATTTCCTCATCACTGGTGACACAGATCGAAGTCTGCACCTTGTTTATCATCCACAGAACAGGCTGCAGTGAGAGTCCCTCTCCATGGGATATTTAAAAATAGCGGGTTTGTGCATTCAGTCCTTCTAAGGCAAGCTCAGGGGTTTAGTGTTGCCGTAGCCCACAGGAACTACGCTCCAAGATGCTTTATTTTCTCCAAGTGATGATTAGAATATATTCTGTTCACATAACCCGGTCTAAATTAATATATATAAACCCTTAAATATCCACTCATCACTAAAAGTATATGTCATATAAAAGCTAAAGTGATGGTCAAAGTTGTCACGGTGAAATTTAAGGTGTGCTGATTGATTCAGGTCGTCAACTCATGCATTGAGTAACATTACAAGTTAACATTCCACCTTAAATGTTGCTGGCTGTCGGCCCAGTAAATTAAAGAGGCAGCAAAACATCCTTTCATTTTGCAGTTACAGTTTACCAATAAAACTCTCCACAGTATGAACAGTGGTTACATGAGCCTCAAAACCAGCAACAGCTCGGCCCTGAGCAAGTGTGACCATCGGCTATTGACCAATCAACAGACTGCAGTGTTCACAGCTCCACCTTTAAGTACCAGATCTGTGTGCTAGGTACCCCAACAGAGGGGGGACCAAAAATGGGGACAGTATAGAAAGGTTCCATTGGTACCATCCACAACTCTTGACAGTGAAAATGAAAAAAGTGTACCAAACTGAACTGTACGGTTACCGTACTGCTCTGTGGAAATGGGACTATAGAGCATATATTGAACTTCATCTCTCTCCTTGGCAAATACTACTATCCTGCTGGTGAACACTGTCAGGATTCAATGTGATGACACAACCTCTTTTCAACAACCAAATCAAATTCCCCCCCATGTCATAGCCCACCTGCCTGTTCTGTTTCACTCGAAAGTAGGTTACGATACTGAAGCTATCGAAATACCGTTTTAACTGGACTTTAATGCTCCGCTAATGCAGTGAATTTATAATTTAACCGACTGTCAGATGATGAATGTGATTCAGATTCAGATTAAGATTAAAAAATAGCCACTCTCTCATTCACTGTACTGGAGTTCAGTTGATTTCCAGTTTTGCCAGTCTGGTCCGGTGCATGACCCTAAACTTAAAGGATCAACTGTACTTGAAGGACATTCCTGACAGTATACATTAAGAAGTCCTTAAAGTGTATCACAGTGTACAGACACGAGAGATAGCAGGTAAATCTGAGAGCAACTCTACACTTCTAAGCCGATTCTGTAAAAACTCCTGATCTTGCAATCCTCAGGACCTTGTTCGGCCCCCATCAGCCCTGACACACACAGAGCATGACAACTGCTCTGCTTCAAACAGCCTATATGTCCCCTATAAGGCCAGGCCAGTCACCTCATCTGAGAGATTAGAGCAGGCTGCAGAGGTACAATTTCTCTGGGGGAAAAGAAAAACTCATTTTTCCTCAGTTTGGGGTCGACTCAGTGCCGTTTAAGAGTAAAAAATCCCCTGTGATGGCGTCTTTGAGGGGTGTCCACTAGCAGATGGCAGCTTCCAGTGGGGTGCCATTTGGTTTATTCCTATCTTTGGCCTGCACAGGTGGGTGGTGGTGCAGATCTCGCTTTCTGCTTTCTCCTCTGGGGAATCTTTAGCTGGCCGGGGTTTGATGTGGCAGAGCCCCAGCCAAATAATCACAGCTCAGACAGAGGGGGGTGTGCAAGCCTTCACCCCATGCAGCATCCAGGGATTTGTGGAAAGTTGTCTCAAGGGAGAGTGGGGGCTGTGGGTTGGACGCCTGGCAAGTATCGTTTGATAGACAGATGATATATGTGGAATGGGATCAAAAGGGGGGATTTTGGCCGAGCGGTGGTTTTCACAGTAGTGTGCGGCTAAGTGGCTCAGTTTCTCAGCCGGTCTGTGTTTTTGTCATCTTTTTTTTATCTCTTCTTCAAACTCTTAGTCTTTGTGATCTCTTCCTCAATCCACTCTTTGTCATCTGAGTTATTGTTCCTTTATTCTCACTCCCGTTTTATTCTGTGAGAGGCGGCAGTGCCGGGGCTTTCAGGATGGATGCTCCCGCTAAGGGCTTGTCCATGGGCATCACATCAGCTTTACTCAATTTTGCTGACGGCTCACTCTGGACTGTCAACAGTTGCTTTTCTTCTCATCTGCCAACACGGTCCGTAATTACTTTCATCATCACCCTCACTATCATTATCATCATCAACCCTATCGCCATCATCTTCAATCGTATGCCCTGTTTTGACCGTTCAATCTGTCTTTCTGTCAGAATACTTGGCAACTCGGAGCACAGTCATTTCCACAGTATTACAGACTAATTCAGACTATAACTGCTCACTGAAAAATAGGGCAGAAAAATACATTTCCAGATCTCAAGCACCACTCCTGAGCAGAACAACAACAAAATAGCTGGCTGTGTGCAAATTGCAGCTTTTGCATGTCTAGGCAAACACACTAACTACTCCACTCTCAACATGTGCTGCACCTGTGGAATCTGTTTACAGCTTTCAAAACCAGCAGTCTTGATGACGAGAGGTGGAATCATTAGGCAGCGGGGGTAAAATGGCGTGTGCTTTTGCTTAGTGCTGCACTCTGTGGGCAATGGGCAAGAAATTACAAATTAGCTATCTATAGTTGCCTCGGGAATTTTTCCTGTTCATTTGCAACAAAACTTTGTCTGCCATTATATCCCAGGCTCGAGGAGGAAACTGCAGACATAAGATGCTAATTTAAGAAAGCTGAACTGGTGCATAATTGCACAGTGGGAAGTGTTACATACCAGAGAGAGGAGCAGAGAGCTGATCTGAGCACTGTCTGAAATTAACTTTTTTGACTCGCCAGCCAAAAGGAATGGTAGACGAAGCAACCCACTGGCCAATATAATAAATTGCCTCAATGTGTCAAATATACTTTTGTTTGAGTACATTTAGTTGGGATAATAAGGTCTTGTGTTTAATACAAGCCTAAAGAAGAGGCCAGAGCAATGTTTGAACAAATAGCAAAACTATTTTGCTGCAAACATATATCCTTCAGTGTGGCGAGATTTACTTCCCAAATGGAAAATCTACCTGTGCCTGGTGCTTTGCAGGTGTTTATTTCAGAGTAGGGATGCTAATTTAGAATTTTCTTTGTGACCAATAGCTGACCAAGCTGGGGAGGTTGAGTGTCCGCCCACCCAGCACACAGAGAGTGACTAGGCTAACTGTTAGCGTAACACGGCTAACGTTATCTAACTGGTTAAACAACAATGTTGAGCCGTTTCTTTGTCAGTATGAGTTTGTTAGGACTGCTTAATGGCTTGGTGTCACATGTTAGCTGCCACTATTGCGTTAGCTCATGCTAACCAGGCAGACTTTGACTTTTGTTCTCATACAGGTGTCCACCCCTGCCTCTGGGTCATAAGCTTGTCAAACGGGGTTCGCAGTTGTCTTCCAGGAGGAACATTTTGGCATTGCTAGTTTCAGAATTTCATCCATACTACATCCAGAGTAGAGCTTCTTGTCTGTGTTGGCTTAAAGGTTAAAGGTGTTTTTGACCACTACAGGTGCTTTGGGGCAGTGCTTTAAGGAGTGGGCCCTAGGCCTCTCACAGTAATTACACACACAGTGAAAGGCCTTGGACCAGTTTCTATTGGCCAAATTTTGTGCTACTCCTATAAAGGCACTATTGTTTTATATGTTCTTTCAAATTCAAATGTCTACATATTCTTAAGAGTTTAATGATCATTGCTCATTGAAAATGGTGTACTTACATTATTAGGCTGATATATCAGTGGCATACATTTGCCCTGACAAAGGGGTCTTTTGAGTACCTCTGCTACGCTGGGTCATATTGGTGCAAAATCAGTGCACAATCCACATGTAAATGGTCTGTTTTAATTCTACCTCAGAAATTTGCTATATCAGCATCCACATTGGTAATCAGTGAATTTTTCCTTTCTGAAATAGTTATCAGTCTCAAAAATCCCGAATCAATTGGGCACCACAAACCTGTGTAGCTGCAGCAACAAAAGGTTAGCTTGTCTGGCGCACTCCCACCACCCACCTATTGCTATTGCCACACAAAGAATCCAATTCAGTGGGAAACACTGTAGACCTTTGATAACTTTACAAGAATAAGATGAAAGTGGATACAAGGAAAACTGGCCTGTAAAACTGAATTCATTTTACACAAACAACCATAATTCTAACTGCAGCCACTGAGGATGTTTTTCATATTGTTTCCTTGTAAGAATTTAGATGTATCCACCTGCCTACAGAAATGATCATAACAATTTGTATATGTGAATGAACAAAATGAAAAGCATCAGAAGCCTGAGCGAGTTGCCTCTGCGCTCAACATTATAATCTGCTGTTCAACAAAGACATCTGAAATCACAAAACACCCAGAGAGAGAGAGAGAGAGAGGGGAAACGAGCTGAAGAGCTACCAGGTAACTACAGAGCAATTCAGTGTTCTCTGCAGAGGTAGCCATTTCCTCACTTGGAAGATAAAGGGATGATGGATCATTTGATACGGCCGTGTTTTAGATAGATGTGGTTATATGGCTACACAAACACAAGGGAGTCATTTTCCTCACAGCGGGAGGCTCTCACTGCAGAGACCAGCACTAACCATGTGAATAACGCGTCTTCATTAGCTGATATATATCTACGTCGGGCCATCACCCAGGTTTACACTGGGGGCACGTCACGGTTGGCTTTAAATCAGGTTGTTTATGAATATTGCGTAGGTGTGATAATATGTCTGTTTATTGTAGATGTTGATATAAAACAGCTCCTTTTATGCACAGGAGGGCACGCTGTGTTTTTACGAGCTGCACCGCTTGTCTCTGTGATTAAAGACGTGTAAGACTATAAACTTTTACAGCACAGGAATAATTGCCGGCTGTTTTTAGGAATATGAAATCTCTCCAAAGGGATCTAAAAGAGTAAACCGGACCAGAGAATAAACCTGTGATGAACAATGTCATGGCTCAAAGCTTTGTGATTGTTTGCTGCAAAATCCAGACATAAATCACACCGCACATGAAAACGTCTTCAGCATGAACTGTAAAGAATTTACGACACGCTATTTATTTCATAGGACATCAAACATAACTTATTAATGATCACTTTCAAAATAATTGCTGGCAAATGACGAACTGCTGACACCTGAAAACACTGAGTCATCCCTCTCAATCCTCTGTGTATGACTGAACAGTGCTGAAAGCAATGTTGGAGGCACACTATATCACACAAACCCATATACAAAGGTAGGTGCTGATAAAGTTTGATCATATTTTGTTGCTTTAATGAGGCAAAATATAGGGATGCACCAAATATTCGGTAACCGAATATATTCGGCTGAATATTGCAAAAAAACACACATTCGGTATTCAGTGGAATAAGTTAAAAGCAAGGCCGAATAATAGCGGCGTGTTTTGATAACGCAATCAAACAGCGTGCCGTGACGGGCCGAGTAAAATGTCGGCAGTGTGGNCCAATAATATCCTCTTTTTGGCGTCATGACTGCCCAAAACCAATAATATCCTCTTTTTGGCGTCATGACTGCCCAAAAGTACCTGAACAGCCGAGCCAGCCGAACATAGGTAGGCTATGTGACGTGTCAGAGGAGAAACGAGCCGTTCACGGCCCACAAACCTCACCGCACTTTAGGGACTGTTCTTTACTTATGAAGGGACTTATCAGGGGAGGAGGGTGGCTGGTTGATTCTTATTTTATTTATTTATTTTATTTTGATCCCCCCTATGTTAATCACTTAATTGATGCTGTTTTTGAAGTATGAATAAGTCAATAAGTAATTTATTCCATTGAAATATCATTGATGTATTATAGAAAAGTGATTTATCTTTTTATAAATGACAAAAGGCACATCTGCCTCATTTTATGGTATCGTGATACTACTCAGAACCATGATATTTTCATTGGTATCGTACAGTGGGTCCCTATATTGGTACCCTGACAACACTAATCTGGAGGGGGTTCATCTGCAAAAACTAATGAAAAACTAAACAACAATATTCGGTATTCGGTACTCGGTATTCGGCCAGCGTTTAATATTATTCTGCTTCGGCTTCGGCCACAAATTTTCATTTCAGTGCATCTATAGCAAAATATTCCTTAAAAATGATATTAGATTATTCAAGAGTTACAGCTTTTCTAATCACTTCAATAAAAGGGAACTAGTCCTCACAAATTGCATATAATCCTCAAAATCATGTTTCATGTGGTGACTGTTGCATGTACGTTTACAAAACCATCCTCAGTTTGCTCTGTGTTTAGACTATGTGTCTGTGCATGTACAATATAAGTATTTTCTACCAACCAAAGAGACTAAAACAATACAAAACCAAATATTTGGTCTCTGAATCTTTTGAATCTTTCAAGCCTTTTAACTGCACATTTCCGCTCCAAAAATATTATGACTGCAGAGAGAAACTCTGATTGCTCTCATTGTGTGGCACTACCTAAAAAACAAACACTTTCCTCTATGAATGTTTAAATCTGCATGGGAAAATGTCCCAAACATGAATTCAGCTGCTTCAGTATGTGTGTAAATTGTCTTCAGGGTCAGACCAGGAACAGGAACTTTGATTTGTTTGACTGATGCATGAAAAATCTGACCTTGTGAATAGATGTGGTCATACTGTTTTACAACAAAGTTAAACTACACTGTAATGACAGGTACATTGCAAACTGCATGGGTAACAAGTAACTTGAACTCTTTGAGTCACAGTGAATGTAGGCCCAGCACTCTTTACCTACGAACAATAGTTGTGGTTGAGGAGTGAACATGGACAAGTTGATTACAGTGACTCAAACTGCAGTGCTGCTTCCATTGTTTGTATTGAAGTCTTTGAAATTGTTGAAATATATATTTTTCATTTTGATACATGAGGGTTTTCTTTTGTTAGTTTTTAAAGGTTTTGTGTGCAACATACAGAGCATTATTATATAGCAACGTCGATTTCTTATGTAAATATATGGTGTGGTAATGGTGTCCCGAGCAGCGAATGAAGTCATGCTACGTCTGCGTTTGTTGTAATTCAAACTCCTCTGTGCTCTGTTGTGATAAGCTGGTCCGACATTTTCTGTATCCCACTGGCTAGCTTATTGCCGCTGCTTTGCACTGCGCTCATATTGTACCATGGTTACCGCTGATATCGGGATGATGTCGTTGCGGAAGGGGAATTCCTACCCTTTGGTTGCCCTGGTTAAGACTAGGAGTGTAAATCACAAGTTTCATCATGATACAATGTTGTATCGATTCGTTGGACACTGATATCTTTTGCATGTATCACAGCCTGCCACGATATCATTTCGATTTGATTCATTTCAGGGGGGTGGTGCACTGGTTAGCACTGTCGCCTCACAGCAGGAAAGTTCTGGTTTTGAATCCGACAGCCGGCTGGGGCCCTCCTGTGTGGAGTCTGCACGTTCTTCCTGGTTTTCTCCGGGTGCTCCAGCTTCCTCCCACAGTCCAAAGACATGCAGGTTAATTGGTGACTCTAAATTGTCCGTAGGTGTAAAAGTGAACGTGAATGGTTGTCTGTCTCTATGTGTCAGTCCTGTGATAGTTTGGAGACCTGTCCAGGGTGTACCCTGCCTCTCGCCCGATGTCGGTTGGGCTCCGCTCCAGCCCCCTGCCCCCCGCCCCCCGGCTTATCTTAAAGATGACTGTATGTGTTAATGTTTTCACTTTGCATTGATGGTTTTGGATTTTTGATCATGTAATTGATAAATTGATCCAGATGGATGTATTGTTTCACCCCTAATTTATTTATTTATTTAAAAAAAGGGACAGTGTGCATTAATCAACATTCTAACGAATGCAAATGCACCCAAATTAGCTGAAAGGCTAGTTTTCATCGGTAGTCGCTTCACCAGCTGTAAAAAAGCTTCCTAGAAAAATTAAAATCAACAATATAATACAGCATGTAAAACAGGTGGAAACATATTGCATTATAACAAAAAACACATCACATATAATACGGTAACAGACAAAATCCACCATCACATGTGATGGTTAAATATTGTTTGTATCAGTGTTCATATCTTTGGGTGTCAGCAAGCTGTTTCTTGGCATTAAACTTAAACTTAGATAGAGGAGGAGGTGCTAAACCACCTAATTAACACTGTAAGCTCTGTCTGCTGGCATTGTTAGAGCTGTTTATGGAGTAAGCACCATTAACTGCCAGCCGCTGGCTCAGCCACCTCCATGTTTGGACCCCTGTCCAGACTGCTCAGAGGCTCTGAATTCTGCATAGAGCCTCTGTAAATTTCAGTTCAGGCTGGCTCCAGCAGCGAGAAATAAAGAATTTAACTGTTTAAAAAAAGAGGACACTTCCAGTTGACAGCTAAATCACATAAGCATGGCTCAGGCTATTATGTTGCACAGACATGCCAATTATAACTCTTTACAGTGAACATTTGAGATATTGTTCTCTTACAGACAGCTGTCATTTTTTAAGATTGACAGTTTAGCATGACTGATTTTTGAGGCGGGTTCCAAAACTTTGAGAGTTTAAAAGAAAAATCTTGCATTGTGTTTTTTTCAGAGAATGGGGATCAAGATATGTCTTGAGTAGGACATTTTTCAGTTTAAAAATAAAATAAATAAATAAATAAATAAAGGACAAACGTAATGGCTTCACTGTTTTGTCATTTCTGCCCATTTATCGACCCTGCTTTAGTTTACAATTTATCCCTGAATTAAGAAACAGCCGTTGACACACAACCTTAACCCAAGGTCCACTCACTCATTTGTGTTAATCAGAGGATGTATTTTGCTCAGCAGTCTTGGAAATGTGGATGTTGATAGTTCATTCTTTACAGCAGATAATAAAAGCTTCGGAACAAGTCGACCTTGAATTCAGATTGCTTTGTCAACAGCTGTCTTCTAATTATTTAAGATTGTTTAGTAGATTTAGGTAGCACATCTAGCGGCAGAAACACAAAAGAACAATCTATTGATTAGATTTTTTTTCCAGCATGTAGACATCCCTTTCTCTATCGCATAGTCTATCTTTGAACGGCATAGTAACAACAGAATGTGACAAAACCTCCTGTCTCGTTTTCCTCATTTTCTGCCTGCTTTTCTGTCCTGTTGCAAACCCCCCATATATTTAAAAAAAAATTGTCACCAGCATTTATGTATACAAAAGAATGAAAGGAAGAAACAAATGAGGTGCAAGTTTCTGTGAACACTCTGTGGGTCCATGAGGCCTCGACGCAAGCATTTATTCAAAGAATAAAGCTGCAACAAAAGATCCATTTAAATTCCAGCGTTGGAATGTGTTGAATTTAAAACCCATTTTAAAACGGGCGAGTTGTGTTTCAGACTAAACACAATAAACGTGTCACAACTCCACATGAAGAATGCTGCATGACACACGCTCATTTGTCTCCCTATAGAGACACCACTAAACAGGTTGCAGACAAGCTGCAGTACTTCTGCAGAGTATCGCCTGGGACGCTGCCATCTGTTTGTGCACACAGGCTTGTATCTCTTTGTTGGAAGACAAACTGCTGCTCAAGCCACTTTATGTTAATCATTATCCATATATATACCTAAACAAATGAAAGTTAGAAAGTAACGTCAAACAGAAACTGAACTTGCTGTTGCACTAACTGTCGCCTGCTGTAGAAATGACTCACCAGGTGTGTTTTCTCAAGATTAAACTTTTCGGTTTAGTTTCGTTTCATTTCACAGAAGTATGGATTTAATATGCTCTGATGCTGCTGCTCAGCTGACCTCATTACATGCACCTGGGACAACAGGTTCCATTTAACCTCTATTGTGTTTGTGCTAATAATCATGTTCCTCATACTTGAGGTGCATAACCTAACAGTTACAGGTGTACAACCTCTAATTACAAATGACGTGATTACAGAGGGAATGTGCTACTCATGAGACAGGCAATCAAGTTTGTGGGAGTTAACCAAAGAAACATGTTACCAGGTTTCTTTTCATCAGAATGCTTTCAATTGTCTTTTATGAATGTTTTGGGAAACAAGCATTTTGTTTTAAAGTTAGTCAAACTTCAGTTCTTTCACAGTGTCTATGACTACCATCCATCTGATCCCTGCCCCTGGTACAGAGTGCTGTGAGTCTAATGTCAATAATGAACTACTGCGAAAAGACAATGCCAATAATTACCTGCACCCCACTTATTATTCAAGAAGCCAGTTCTATAAAAAGCAAGCTATCATTTTCATGTGCTGTCATGAAGTCAGAGAGGCACATGCTCCTCCATTTATCACAAATTTAGGCTTGTTCTTTCTATCTGAATTCTGAATTTTGGCTTCACCTTCTCCCAACTCACAAATCTTTGACCTTAAACATTGTTATCTCATTTACTCATGTGACCAGTCAGAGAGGGGATATACTGCTCATCACATAAACAGCCCTTTTTGTCACCTCTTGTAAAGTTTGTGTGATTGTAGACATATGTTTGATCTATCGACAGGACATGCATATTTATGTATCTCTACTTAAGCAGTTAGTAGTATTTAATTACTGATAGTAGACACTGATTGTGTGGACCATGACCATAATAACCTGTGTTGGGCTCCTTGAAGCACAGTACACATAGCCAGGTTTCGACAGTTAACGGTTGCCATTGGCAACCAATTCTTGGCCTTTGGTTATCATCACTTTTAAACATAATTATAAAAATAGGGACAGCAAACAGCATATAAAACTCTAGATAAATATTTGTTGCATTAGTGATCTCTAAATATGTCTGTGTGCTTTTACTTGCGTGCCCTCAGGTTTCTATTTTAGAGACAAAAGTGAAGCAAATTAAGTTGTGTGACTGCAGGGTGAAAAGTAACCTTACAACAAACGAATGTACAAATTGATTGAACTGACAAAGAACCAGATGAACCTGAAAACACAAACAACTGTTCAGTAGCTGTAGTAAAGCTTTGTTAAATATTTTTTATGTCACGCTTTTTATTAAGATGACTTTAAATTGTATAGTATCTTGATTACTCAAAATATGAGGTGACTAAAAATGGCAGCTATATTTTCAGTTTTACAAACCAAAAGCTAATGCCTGGTTGCCAGTCGAGCGCGGTTGTTGAAATCCAATGCTTGGGCAGTGATTTGCGGCGTCAGAAACCAACGAAAAAAGGTGTCCTTTAATGTCAGCATGATACGCAGTGTAGTGTAAAAGTTAATCCCTAATGAAGTAAAAATGTTATACTGCATAAGTTGATTAAGAAACAAAGCCATATAACCATCATGTAACCATGTTTTATGTATAAGATCTTATAAAACCGATTGAAATGCATCTATATGTGTTAAAACACTGTTATACGTGTTAAAGTGTTCACAAATTAGAGTTATGAGTCAACATTGTATTCACACTACAGAGCACACACATAACCTATCATGTTCTGTATAAGGATAGCACACACACACATTCAAATGTTTGTACTACCTGATGCACATTTAAAAGTTTATATTGTTTAAGAGCACAAGGGACTGCATAAAGAAAGTCCCTAAGATTCACATGTTTTTTAAAAATAAAGTGAAAGCAAAGCTAAAGCTAAGGGTGGAAAATTTGGGAACTTCCAGGCTCGAAATGAAAGTTGATACACCATTAAAAACGGGCCTGGTCACGATTGGACAAAAAGAAAAAGATTGCCACCAATAGCTTTGCATTGAAGTGGGATGGATTAGCAGAAGGAGGTGGAGACTCTCTCCAGTCTCCACCAGCATAAAAGCAGACGCGCTGAAAGTAGATTTTCAGTCCAGCTCCGGGGCTTGACTCGATGAGTTGTATGTGTTGAAGCTTGTGAACACATTAAACTCGATTGCATTGGACTCTGCCTGTCTCCAGTGTTTCTTTGAGTATTGAATAGCTGAATCCAAGGTACCAGATCGACATCAGAGGACAACTGAGAAGTAACGTGGAGGACAAGGTCGGGAGCCTACAGGCCCAATTCCAGGCACCGATTTTTACCTCTACAGCAGCTGGTTGCTGTTATTGTGTAACAGCGCCCGGCGACGTCAGGGGGAAACGTGGCAGGACAAGGACGAAAGTTTAAGTGGGGAAAGTCTGGGTGGGGCGAGAGGGAGTGATGGTGGATGGGTCCAACAAACACCGACTTTCACCCGAGAGAGCTGTGTTCGTGACAAAGAGTTGGTCAGTCTGGCAGCCACTTTTAAAAGTTCGTGTTGAACCCTGACAGCACACTATAAATGGCAACTTCATTATATTTTGCACAGAAAACCAGAAACCAGCCAGTATTGGAGCCATATCAGTTTGGACCATTTGGTCTTATGTAAGGAAATGCACCGTTTTAGCATGATATAAATTAAAATTCCAGGGCACAAGCTCCTCTACAGCTTCAAGACCACAAGATAAAGTAATAATACAGGGTCAAGTTGATATTGTTCCTTAATGATGCAAGTCCCTGAACACATTTGTAAGCTTTCAAATTACCAAAAACCAGCTGAGACACAGTGAACCTGGAGCTGAGGAGTTGCCTGCCCTGCCTGGTTGGTAATCCAGCCTTTGTGCAGACCTTTGCTGTTCCAAAAGTCACTAACTCCCAGTTACAAAACAAAATAACACATTTGTCACAGCAGGAAGAAAGTCTTGGGGTTTATTTGGGTCAGCCTTGACATTTTTGTAATTGTGTGTGTGAGTTTATGTTCTTCCCTCAATGTCAAATAAACTGTAAGCTTAACTGCTTGGACTTAAATTGCTGCTTACAGCTGGAAAATAGAAGTGAGTCATCTGAGTCAGTGATGCTTCAGTGCTTTGACTTGTGCGTTGCAGCACATTTATTTGAACATGGTTAATGTAAACCTGTGATATTGATCAATACATATGTGCTTTTAAGGGTAATATAAACATTGACCGTAACACTACAAACCCTCATTAGCTTTGTGCTCAGGCAGACAATACTGTACAATTAAACGTGTTTGCTATATTGCAGTAAAACAAAAATAATCTTGATGTCCATACTGTTAAATTGGTGTCAGATTATGCAGAAAAGTATAAAGGACTACACATTTGAGAGACCATAAATAGCCCTGACTTGATCAGCCATAATCAGGTCATTTACATCTTAAACAGACCTCAATATATTCGTCATCACCTCCTCTGTGATCTTTTTATAGTAAACAGGTCGACCCAACAACAACCGCTGTAATTACTGAGTGTGGTGCGTGATTGCTTTTACTCATTAATGCAGGTCCGCAGAGTGAAGGTAGGTGGACATGAAGCGGTTAAAAAAGAGAATAAGTTTTAAAGCAACAGAAACACCTCATCAGTGCTGCTCTACACCCACTAATGATTATGAGAAAGATCACAAAAAACTAGAAAAGGCCAAAGATTCCTGAGGGTCTTGTGGTAGAAGTAGACATCTTGGTTTGATAGTTCATCATAATTCAAAGGCTTTTATTTTAACTTCGGGAAATTGCCGTAATGGAACACCTTCTTTTTTAATGGCACCCTCATTTTCAAGTCTGTATGCCATTAACTAGCTTTCAGGGAAGAAAAGACATCTACACATTTATCATTTTTTTGATCATTTAAAACTTCCTGTACAGAATTCCATCTTGGATGCCTGACCTTTTGAGCTGAAGAAGAAATGATGACACGTGACGGCAGGAAAATCAAAGCTGTAAATACTAAAACTATTAATAGCTGAATTCTATTTAGCAGCTAAAGCATTGGGGTCCTATTATTATTCATACTGAAAAAGACCCTCAACATGTTTACGCTTGGGGGAGGTGAAAAAGTTGGCATATTGATAAAAGGTAAATGCAACTCAGTGTAATGGAAACAGATTCAGGGAATAAATGGTGACCTTTGTCATCTCCAAATGGCTTTTAACATGTTTATATGCACACAGGGCTGTTACCAGAACTCTTACAAGATCACATAACTGTAATATTAGTTCTTCAAAACTCTATTATCATTGTCCAGTCTTCTCTCCACTATTATACATCTATTGTTTTCCTTCATATGAGGTTTGACTGGAGCTCTTTTCTTGCATTTTTCTGCAGTGGCACCTGACTGGAGAATTAGAGTCACCTATGGCTTATCTCGATGAACCAGCTACCAGTATTTGTGTAACAGTAATGGATGGAAAAACACATAAATCCACATTTTCTTTGCCAGTTTTCTAAAAAAAAAAATTGGTTAGAATTAGGCTAAGAAGAATGTTGTGTTTATGTGTATATGCAAAAAGAATAATTAATTTCAGTATTACATTATGTGACTGGTAGTGATGAACACAATTTAGAAATGTTTCTGAGAAGTTGACCAGCCCCTCTGTCAGCTGGTTATCAAGACATCCTATTTTGTTCTCCTGGTCAAACACTACATTACCCACAATCTTACAAAGACTTTCACAAATCAGAGATGATTAAGTTGGAGATAAATTGCTTCAAAGTGTGTAGATGGCAGCCAGAAGAAACATTAAGCAACTATCTGAGGTTTATGAGTACTTAATCCCAAACTATAGTTTATGTTTAGCCTTTAAATGTTTTTTTCAAATTGTTCCTTTTTGTGCCCTTAAATTAACTTATATTAGGTTAAAATTGAACTTGTAGCAGCTTGATCCATTTCAAGACTGAACTCCTAAAATTGAGAGATTTTATAATGTAGGATGATTTATCTCCAGAAATCTATCAACAAGATTTGAAGAGTTGATTAGTTTGTATTTAAGATTTTTAGCTCTGTCATTTCTCTTCAGTTCAATTCAATTCAATTTTGTTTATTTGGCCCACTATCACAAATAACAATTTGCCTCAGAGGGCTTAAGGAAAAACTCTCCCCCCCAAAAAAACCTTTATTGGGGGAAAAAATGGTAGAAACCTCAGGAAGAGCAACAGAGGAGGAATCCCTCTTCCATGCCTTGTTCACTTTTGTTTGTAATATTTTAGTTTTATTAACTTTATAATGCATAAAAGCAACACAGCACAAGACAAAATACTATAGTATAATAAAGAAGAAAACATATTAAAACAGAAGTAGTTAATACAAATAAAGTAAGACAAATGAATAAACTAAGAAATAAAGTACCACATATATAAAACATAAATGAGGTTGCAGTTGTATTAACTCCCTGTTGTGTTTCTTTCTTTCTGTACATTTAAAGTTGAGTCAGAGCTTCGTAAAACTTCACTTGGTAATTGTTAGTCATCAAAGCAGGCAGTAAATTCTTCTTGTTGAACATTTTTCATATTTTCCATGCACACATCCGACAGTAGACATCATTCCACTTTGTTGCTCTCCATCTCAGCCTCTTTGTGACGAGGCTCCATTAGCACCAGTTGGCAGAAGTTCTGTAATTGTTCCTCGAAAGTGTTATTTTCCCCCGCTGGCTCCAATCCACCAGAGGATGTTATAGAAGTGAACACCTATCCTGTGCATAGCTCGGCTTCCTCTCATTTACAGTACACCAGACATTTTTTTTAAACTCCCATTTTTGTACCCTTTTCTCCTCGCACAAGTCAAACGCAACCTTGTTCCTCTCACAGGGTACAATTAGGATGAAGGATTTGTTCTGCCGCATCCCCATTCAACCCGTCATTACTGCTGCGACTTTGAAATGTTTCTTTTAAAAGTCCTTAAGTTGTTTATGGCATTCTGCTCAAAACCGTTCATCCACTGAGCTCCTGTAAATGAAAAGAGAAGGTGAATTATTGAACTCGGGCTGAGCTTTAGAAAATCTGTGGACTGCAAGAGTGATGGCTTTTGCTTTTGTTTCAGATCTATTTGAGTGATTACATTATATCTCACAGAGTGTCCTTTGATGCAGGGTCAAGGTACTGCACAGGCGAAGTAAAGTGGGCTCAGTGTATCAAGCTTTTCACCACAGATGCATCTTGACTAATGGAAACACCTTTGGCACATTATTGTATCCCATATCACCATGGTGGCAGACTGTAAACCATTAAATAAGAGTCGCAGTGTTATTTATACTCCGAGCACTAAGAGCAAACGCAGGGGTGGGAGAGAGTGTTTTCAAGGTGTCCTTAATGGCTTCAACTGCTGTTCACTCGACACTAACTTTAAAGCCCGTGGTGCTAAGTTTGCTGCTAATTGAATTAGTTTACCCTCACCTACGGCTAAAAAAAACAAGTCAATCTGTATACAGTTAGTGCTGCGGGGGGAAAGAGAGGTGATGGAAAAACAAATAGAAAGATTTCTCTCTTCACCCTTTAAAAGCCAATATCTGGAGTAGCACTGATGAGGTCATGCCGGAGGTCACTTAGCACATTTCCTTTGTCAAAGTCGTAAAGTCGATGTGAACACTTTGCTTTCCTGTAAGATTTCAACACACTTTAATCATAATTTGTTTTTCGACTAAAATAAGATAGCGACAGACAATGGGAAGTATTTTCTCACAGAGACAGAGCAGTAATGAACGAGCTTTCGATCGGTGATGGTGGAGTGTCAATGTTTTTCCTCTCTAACCGTCTCCCATAGTGTTGTTTCAGCAGTCCCTGTCTCGTCTTATCTACCTCACTGGCTATTGACCAGACGGGAGGTGTAGTAGTTTTTTCCAGTAATTCTCAGTGATGGTTTTATCTTTTTTGGAGAGACAGATGGGTCAAGCGTGCCAATTCAAAGAATTTATTGATTTAGAGCACAGTTCTCTGATGAATTACTATTGTATTCCTAAACAGTAGTGTTAAGGAATAGAGCAGTAATAAAGTGTACCTCGACCTTGAGCTTGAATTATCGGATCATAATAATTATTGCCTAATGAAACCATACCATAGTTTTTTGTTGACACATTGTGAAAGAAGGAATCTACTGCTATTTTCTGCAATCTTTCTAACTGTCTGGAGGGAATGTGCTGGTGGAGGAGCTCAGACAGGTAGGGGGAGTCAGGTTGTGGAGAGCTTTGTAAGTGATGGCAAGGAGTTTGAAGTGGATATGCCAGGGGAATGGAGAGCTAGTGGAGGTTTTGAAGGATGGGGGTGATGTGGTCATGGGTGCTGTCTGTCTTTCACTCTCTTTATCATGAGAGCTATGCTCCGTGCTGGGGACAGTTGGTGAGAGTCCACTCTGTAGACTGTGAATTAAGATGGATGATTGTGGATATGGGTCATAAATCCCGCCCCCTCCATGTTAGTGGATGGAACACAGGCCAAACTTACATGAGTAAACTCAGTGCACGTCAAATAAAATTTTCCCAAGAATGGTTTCTGTCATTTTAGGCAGTACTTATAACACTGATGTATGTTCATGCCTTCATTTTTTCTGATAAGTTTGGTCATAATTAGATATTTGATGCTTTTAAAAAGCGAGTTTGACATGATTGACAGCAGTGTGTGCCCTTTGGTGTGCCCGCGATCAATGGTGCTGCTTGTGATTGGTTGGACAGGTGTGCTGGCAGAAACTCAAAATCACGGAGATCGCTATTGCGTGGACTCTGGCTCCAAATGACATCACCAGCACAAGATGGCTGTGGCCGTATTCAGAATATTTTGGCTTCCTTCTTGTAGAGTAGGAAGAAGTGGAGACGCGTTGTCATCTATGCTAACATGGCTAACAGTTATTAGTGGGTTTAATGATAGGGTAGAGCTGTTCGGTGTTGAGTTTCGGTGACTTTGTTGAGACTGTTTAATGGCACAGTGACAAATTTTGGTTGCTGCAGACACTCCAGAGATGGTCCTTCGGCACTGCGTCCAACCTGTGTAACAGAAACACGAAATCTTATTAATACAAATCTCAGATTTTAAACTTGCTGGAGGTAGTATGCTTCCTCTGTGCTACTGTTTCACAGTGCTCAGTCATGTTATTATGAGCATTTATGTTCAGCACCATCTGTTGATTACCCAGAAGAATAGTATTCAGGGTAAAATATACTATACAGGCCCAAGCAGTACTGAGAAGATATTTATTCTGGCATAATAAACACCTGTGTGGGCAGGGGTGTCGTTTCAGCAAAAGCTAAGGTATGGCAATATGACATGACGTCACAGAGCTACTGATGATGGAGTTTTTCTTATATAAAACTTCACTTTGGTCTTTGACCTGTCAGAAGTACACACTATGCTATTGAAAACTGTTTCAAAGGACATGAAGCTGTTTCTCACATTGATAATACCTCATGTTAGGGTTGGTCGGTATGAGAAAAAAACAAAACAAAAAAAAAAACGGTCCGGTTTTTGTAAAAAAAACCCCAAACAAACAAACAAAAAAAAGCATCAGGTCGGTAATACCGGATTTTCACCACTTGGGGGCGCAGTTGACTCATTTAAAATAAAAAACGACCTTAGGACAACAGAGTGACAGTAACAAGTTGTTTCTTTTATTCCTTACAAATGAATTTTGCAGCTTACTCAATCAGTGCAAACAAGGGTTGCCTTCTTCGTCTGGCTCAAAGCCAAAGTGTTGCCATAGTGGCACATTCTTTGATTTCTTTGAGACTAAATTGTCCGCCATTATCGACTCCCCCGTCACTATTAAACAAACTCCAGGCTACAGTAGAGGCCCGGCACACGCGCACTCGCACCCCCTAGCTCAGTCCCCGCCCCACCCCCACCCCCCTCTCTCTCCTGTTCACTGTGCGCTTGGCGAAGAGGCAGACACAGGTGCCCACAGACTCGGGCATACTATAAGCGGAGCGGACTCCGTGTAAAAATGTCCGTGAAAAATCCCTGCGATGTGAAAAATACATGCCGAACAGCGCGAGTCCTCCACAGAGTCCGCTCCGCATACGTTCCGCCAGAGTATGCAGTCCGGTCGGTCTCAAAAAAAAAAAAAAAAAAAAAAAAAAAACCCGGTCCAAGACGGAGTACCGAACCGAATTGGTATTACCGAGAACCGACCCAACCCTACCTCATGTCTGCATGTAATGCACGACTCGGTGAGAGCAGTGAAAACATTGGACCTATTTCGGCGCATATTTCAGCACCATGGACAGTAGTGCTGTCAAAATTGCTCAAAAATGACGTTCGAATATTCGTTCTAAAAATAACTCATAGGTTCGAACCATTCGAATTTTTTTTTTTCGCATTATGTCCACAAGAGGGCAAACTAATACAAGGAAATATACTTCTGCATGTATTAATACAAGGAAACATAACTACTTGTAGGTATTTTTATTTCAACATAAACGTCTTTGAAAACATTTACATACCTACACATTAAAACACATAAAACAATTATCTATAACATTACGTTATAAACGACCGCAGACCTCTCGCTCGCCCCCCCTCTCTGACCCGTCAGGCCACACCGCCCGAGGAAGCGCTGCGAATAGCCTCGAAGCGCCGAGAAGCGAAGCCAGTTTCCTTTCGGCGCCCATGTTAACCGATTGTGTCATCCACACCGGCTGCGCCGCGCCGCGCAGCTCCGTGGCCGCTCCCATCTCCCACTCACAAAGAGGACAGCTGCGGTAGTGTTTTTTTTTTCCTCCACAATCGAATATCAATTTTCACATTTGAAGGTCCATTTTTTTTTTCAAATTCGAATTTAAATTCGAATTTAGAATATTCGTTGACAGCCCTAACGGACAGCGAGCGGACGTTTAATTATCATTAGTCATGTGTTTAACTTCACGGAAAATAAAGAAAATAAATTAATTACAAGCTCATTTCTAGAAGATAACCAAGGCGTCCGGTGTATGAAACACGGTAAAACAAAGGCCAATTTGGTACAATACTGTATAGGCGAATTGCCTGAAATGTCTCCAGAGACCGAAAATACAAGCTTAACATGTCGACATGAAGAAAAAAACCCTCACATACAATACATGTCGACATGAAGAAAAAAACCCTCACATACAATCAGACAGGCTTCAAGACATCATTTAGACAGGCTGTCTACAGCAGCAGAGCAAAATACATCATTTAGACAGGCTGTCTACAGCAGCAGAGCAAAATGCTTTTACAACACACAGGTAACTCACATAACTCATAACTCGCGGAGGAGCAAAGTGGCGAACAATTTGATTCAGTAACACTCGTATTCACTGATGAGCATATTATTGACCTATTTAAGTGCAATACAATGAAAACAACCAGCCAGTGCACCTCGGACTATCTAACATATCACATCTGATCACTTGCAACAAATATGAAGGACACTCACAAGTAAGATGACAAGTAAGTAAGTAAGAGACTACAGAACCTCTCTCTTTTTTTTCCTCCTGATTCCAAGGTATGGCAGCTGCCATACCTCGCCATACCTAAATGACGCCTATGTGTGTGGGTGTACCAAAGGTGCGGAGAGCCTTTTTTTTTTTTTTTTTTTTAGGGTATAAAAATGTAAACGACACTTATTCAGCTTTTTCTGCCTGTCACTGATAAAGGAAATTTGACTAAGTGACCATCCATCTCCATATCAATATCTGTCTTATCAAAGGAATGAAAAAGAAAAATGGAAAAAGAAACCTCAGAAAGAGCAACATGAAACAGATTTCTCTTCCAGGATGGAGAGACATAAACAAGATGTTTTGTGTACATAGAGAGTAGACAGAAATAACGAGAAACAGTATAACTGTATTATGTAAATGAGATGTGAAGATTTGCTGTTTTTCTCTGTTGTATGTAATTTTACATCAGATGTTTTGGGTTTTAGACTGTTGATCCGACAAAACAAGCAATTTGACGACATTTGGGCTGGTGGACATTGTGTCGGCATTTTCACTGTTTTCTGACGTGTTATACACAAAAAACCTTCCTTGATAATTAAAACTATTCATATTTGCCGCACTAATTCTAGTGAAATGTTAACATGGCTGCCTTTTAGCACCACAATCATATTTTATAAGGCAGACTGTGTCTGATCTGCAGTGTCACACATTAAATACATTATCCACACCCAGTGGACCTCTAAAGAGCTTTTAGCATGAAAAGATGAGTCGATGTTGCCGAATATTTGGAACTGCCAATCTGCGCTCGAGCTGCCTAGTTGTCTGATCAAACAAAAAAGTACTCTGAACTTGACTTGAGGCTGATAACGGATGTAGTGGCAAGTTAATCTGAATAATAACTCTTATTCCATCAAAAATACGCTCCAACCTGTTTTCACATTATCTGCAGCCTTGAAGGTGCAACATGAACAACGCTGCTTTTTGGAAGTGTTTCCTGTAAATGATGATGATTTAACTTGTCTGTAAGGAGGAACGAAAGCTTTGAGAACTGAGATCCTGTTATGCACTAATCCTCCCCGAGGGCAAAGGAAGGAATTGAGGCACCTTTGCCAAAAACTGAGCTCAACCCGATCATCTGAGGAAACACATATCATACTTCTACTCTTCTCCCGAAGGAGAGATGTAACACATTTTCATATTCCAGCATTTAAGCTTTTAAGATGTTTTCAAACCAGCGCTGGCCTTGGATTGAACTTACGTGTGTGTCATGTTTTTAATGGTGTGTGTGTGTGTGGCATGTCACATATTTTTAAATTCACATGCAGTGTCGCTGAATGCTGCGTGATGTTTTTGCCTGCCAGTAAGATTTGGCGTCTCATTTGAAATTCTCACTAAGCACTGCAGAATAGTGGTGGTGATATGTTTTTTTTTTTTAATCAAAGGAAATGTGCAAATGGACTGTGGATTCTCACTTAACTGAGAGCTTTTTCATTCCTTATTAAAATGATGTTTAATGTGGACGAGGAGTATCAGTTAGAGCAGCTGTGGAGTGTATGGGTGTGTTTGTTTGGTATGTTGGCATGTCTGTATGTCTGTGTTTTTCTGTTGGTATGTGATGTGTGTGTGCTCTGCAGGCTGGTGGGAGGGAGCGACTGCGACCTTTCAACACAGCCCTTATCAGAGACACACACCCGCACACAACAGGTCCAATGAGACTCTGAAAACTGTGGGTTCTTCGATTACCATCCTCTGCTCTCGTCACGTCTGTTTCTTAACGCTGCTTTACAGGTTTTTTGAACCGCAAAGTAAACCAGTAGATCAGATTTGAAGATTTACGAGCAAAGTTGCCTCAAATCAAGACGTTCTCGCTGATGAAATTATCCGGACGGATGAGATTTAAATAACTTCAGGCGCTGAACTCTTGAACTCAATTGAATTATTCTCATATCAGCCAATTTATTATTACCTAGTGCCTCAGCAGGCAAGATTTCACAACAGCTTCGCTGTCCAAAAATATCTATATTTTTCATCTTTTGCTCGTCATTACTTAAGAAAAAATAGGCGAGTCCCCTAAAGTAGCACTGAAATAAACTCCTTCATCTCATTTGCCGTCCTTTTGTCTTCTCAGTTCCATTTTCAGCGCGTGGTGAGCAGCTTTAGAAAGTTCACTCTGGTCAAAATGTACACAGTCTCACAAGCTGACATTCACAGTATCACACTATATTCACAGTGGGAATGAGCTGTTTTCATGTTATGAACCGAAATCACACTTGTTATAGATTTTATCAGAGGCAAAGAGGAATATATTCACCAGGGACCTGCTCATGTAAATAATAACCATAGGGGAGTATCTATTATTGGCAGCGTAGGTGTTGGCAGAGCATTGAGTGGTTAATGCACAGCTGTGGCCAATTAAAAATGTAACTGTGTTTTGCCTCTTTACACAAAAAATGACACATTCCCCGGATAGAAAAAAGGCGAGTAAACACTTGTGCAGCATGCAGGTATGTGATGTTTCTGAAACTTTTGAGACGCCAAAGAAAAACAATAGCATCATTTCAAGTAAATGTATGTTTAAGTGACAAAGCCATCTAGCAGCACTTTGTAATTGGGGCTTGTGTCAATCAAGAGCAATGGAGGAAGTTGTTTGATGTTATTAGAGCCACAAAGTCTACAGATGGAGGAGGTCCGGGTGCATAGGACAACAAAATGTCAGAGTTTAACAGTGTTCATTTCCTGTTTCCTGTTGAAATTGAATGAAATGAATTATCTGGAAGTGATTGCTCATTGTGAAGAATCTACTGGGAGTTATAACCAGAGTCTGCAGCTATCTTTGGCTTTATGGTGCTTTAGAGTGACATTCAGCTCATTGTTTGGCTTCCCAGCACACTTTACTATTTTGGGTCCCTGTTATTGCCCGCATAGTGTTGTTGTTTTTTCCACTTTAAAGTCCACTGTGCACTACCTGCCCTACACCAAACAGCAGGCAGACAAAGTTAGCAACCAACTGGTGTACATAGTGGAGTATTTAGCAGCTAAAGAGCCAGATATTTCCCTCAGGAGTTGATAGAGACCAAAAACAGAACTAAGCGAGAGTGAATGTTGGACAACAATGAGAATTGTAATGTTGCTCAGTAACCAGCCCAGTCGCCAGGAGAAAATGTTGGCATTGTACGTTTTTGCAATTCACAGATATGTTACATTTGTAGGTTTCATGTAATGTTTCTAATGTAAAGTGGTATATGAGCTGGCTTTGGCAGCTGGAGGTGGAGGCTGTACATGTATGTCAGTGCTCTGATTGTCAAGTTGTAATTTTAACCCAAACCAGGGTCTTATTATAATCCTCACCACATATTTTTTGTGCCTGAAACTAACCGTTGTTTAATCTGGAGGACAATTTTAGGCACTGACCGATAGGGCTGGGTGATAGGGACAAAAATTCATATCTCGGTATTTACAGGCTGAATGGCATTACACGATACATATCTCGGTATTTTCTAGGAAATGGGCTACATGTTTTCAGCTGCAAGTCAAAGCCACATTCGAGATGTTACAAGCAGTTTTTTAAAAACAGACTATGATCAAAATAAAATGCAAAGACAGGGATTTTAATACCGTTTGAAATTATACAGCTGCACAACAGTTACACCCCCAAAACACTAGTTGGCGGCAGGGTTTCTGTTAAGTGCTGTGAAGTTTAGTTGATTCAACACACACCTAAAACACACATTAAACATGGCTTAATAGAGACCTGCCCTGCGTTCCAAATCGCATACTTCTACTATATACCTTTAGTATGTACTGCAGCTGCCCTTAAAAAGTATGTAGTGTAGTATGCAGTATGCATGCAGTATGCATACTATTGGGACACACTACATCCGCCATCACATCGGATATTCTGTCTGCACGTGAAGCAGCCTTACATTCACATTACTTTAATTTGTAGTGTAACATACTTGCACATTCTTACTACATTACTTAATATGTAGCCTATTTGACTTTTACTATTTATATATTTACTAGTCTATACTACTCATACCTGGCCCATAGTGTATTCATATTTAGTCATATGCATTCATTATTTATACCACACTTACACCACTGCCTATACTGGTAGAATCTTCTATATTGTAGTCATAGTTGAACCCTAACATTGATTATACTATAATCACAATAAAGTTGAATGTTGTAACCGTGTTCTTGCAAAACTGTATGATATGTGACAGTATATAATCAGATCATTGCAGTCCTAATATGTAGTGTCTTAGTATCTCAAATTAAATAAACCATGTATGAAAGGAAGTGTGGGCGTTGGTTGTACACGCAGCTCAGTCAGTGTGACGTAACTTCTGCTGCGCAAAGGATTGTGGGTCAGAATGGCCAAAGAAGCACGCTGACATGCATACTGCGAAATATGGCCGGATGTAGTAGAACATCCTGGTACTTTTGGCATACTGCATCTGACATACTATGTATTGGGACACACTAATTCTTTTTCTGGCATACTAAATAGTATGGTAGTATGGGTATTGGAACGCAGGGAATGTCAAACACAAGTACACAAATCAGCTTCACTATAACTCACAGACAAGACAGTTCCCCAAAAAACAACATGCTAATGTTTTTAGCACAAGCCTATGGCATATTACATTGTTTAAATTAGCCTAGTGGCTAAGGGACTTTCCTCTACTCACATGAAACCAGGGACAACAGCAACATTTAACAAAGGCAACGTTACAAAATTTGGTTCCATTACAACTCACAAGGTTCACCAACAAAACAACCGTCTTAAAGTAAACATGTTTTCCAAACAAATATAACATGCTAACATTATTAGCACAAGCCTATGGCATTTTACATTGTATAAATTAGCCAGGGGACTAGTAGAGATTTCCTCTGCTCATATGAAGTCAGGATAAATCACATACAAGACTTACAATGCTATTTAGTGGAGGCTTTATGGTCTTCACAATTTATTTTTTCTTGTCTGTGAAATCAAAGTAGATAAAAGCTTTGTTTCCACAGACAGGAGGTCAGTGTTGCCGTGACATGTAGTTACTTTTCTGGGGAAGTGCATGTCAGGCTACAGCCCTTAAAAGCGCTGCTGGAGAACTTGTGAGAGAGTTGTGAGTGGGGCGAAGAGTGTGAGAGAGGAGAGATGAGCACTGGTATGCCTCATGTATCACAACTTGATCTTATATTGATATAAACGGTGTTGTCTAAATCTATATCTTGCTTGAAAATATATCGATATATCGTACAAAATCATTATATCACCCAGTCCTACTGAGCGATGTAGGGAGTGAGGAAGGTGACACTGCTGGAAGAAGATGTACACTAACCAAACATGGATGAAATCCTGCAAATGGTTCAGCAGACCTCTAAATCCTGTTAGGGGAGTTTGATGAAGGCTGCTGGTATCACTATCATGTTGTCAGAATCACTCCATCATCATCCAGGGTGTGTTCACACACTGTGAATATGTGAATGTATCTCAGTAGATACATTTGTGGAGATGACAGATTGTTGATAAGACTCATATTTGAGTCTGAAACCCTCTCAGACTGTAATCTCGTCTGTTCCAGCCCACTTTGTTCAGAGCTCCTAAACATACCTGCTGTACTGATTAGCTATAGGGAAGCTGAACACTCAGCAGGCCTGTAGGCTGATCTGAACCTCTGACTGCTTCTCACTTGATCTCTATCTGCCAGCGCTTTGATCCGAGCATCCTGGGATTGTGTAATCCGCTCATGTCAGGCAATAATAGTTGCTGTCAACTTTTAAGTCTCTCTCAGATGCGTGTTTTTGAATTTTTCCCTTAGATGAACTTTAGACGAGCATTCTCATGAGATACAGCTTGAATTTTGGAAAACAATCCCACTTAGCACCTTTTTAAGGGCTCCCTGGATTGTGCCTTGAATAGAACGCTGTTAATAAAAAACACTTACTGTAGGTGTGATGAAAAACAAGAATAACAACACAAATGAAAAGATAATATTACAAGACAGTGATTTGATCGTGAGAATGAAGTCATCACTGTAAAAATACTCTAAACTAACAGAACACTTCTCTGACAATCATGTAACACCAAGTAAAATGTCATCTGACACAACTGAAAAGTTGCACCTAAATTTGTCCTGATGCTTTTCTGTGTGATTAAAGGCAGTCTGACACATTTTAGGGTAGTTTCTTTGTCGAGCAACAATCATGTGGAAAATTGTCATTACTTGGGTTTATGTATTTGTCCAAACTTTAGATTGTTAGCGAAAATCTTTGTGATTCAAGAGTTTACTGTTCATTTATTTATTGGCTAAATCATAGCTGTTTTTTTAAAGAGGACCTATTATGCTATTTTCAGGTTCATACTTGTATTTTGGGTTTCTGTTAGAACATGTTTACATGCTTTAATGTTCAAAAAACACTTTATATTCCTCATGCTCTCTGTGCTGGAACACCTGTCGTCACCCTTTGTCTGAGATGCTCAATTTTAGCGACGGTCTCTTTTAGATCTGCTCAGCTGCTCTGCAGCAGCAAACTGAAATGATGCTGATTTACATGAGATTTCATGTAAAATAGAGGTTGAACCACGAACATAAATTACAGATCGCCCGTAAAGCATTTTAGTAAATGAATCTATTATAATTAAAACAACTGAAGACTGGGAACAAACTGATATATAAGTCTGATAATATTTTAATGATTGTAATGTTTGTAGTTCGGTTATAGTTCGGTCTTTATTTACAAACATTTTTTGAACGTGTGCAGCCTGTTATATATAGATGTAATAATAACCTACATTTTGTTCAGTCACAAAAAAGGCTCTATATGGGATTTATATCTTGTTATCTGCAGGGACAGATGAGTAGGCACTATTCATCAGCTTATATGACAGCAGCGACAGTTGACCATTTCCACGGAAACGAGTAAAACAGTCTCGAGGGCTGTCTATCAGCTGCTTGCAGTCTCTGCCCTCGCAGACTTTGTGATGACAGTAAATACGTCACACTCTGTATAACTGAAGTCTGCGAGGGCTCAGTCCGCAAGACTTGACCACAGCTTTTTGTGACCGCCTCCTCCTGTAGCCTCCTGCTTTCGTCCACTTTCCAGGCAAGGCGAGTTCATCTCGAACGAGCCTACTGATGAGTGTAGATAACTAACTAACTAACTAACTAACTAACTACACTCGCGGATTCTCTCCCTTGTTTGACAACATAAAAAAAAAGAAAGGAAAAACGCCTGCAAATGTGCGGGTTGCAAACTAGCAAGTAGTTGTAAAATATATTGCGCTGACTTAAAAAACATATCTGCAAAATAAATGACATGACATCCTCAGCTGCACACTGTGTTTAGTGGTATTAAGCATACATTAGCATGCTAGAACACTTAGCTAAGATTGTTACCATTGTTGCCGTAACGGCCAGTCCAGACCAAAGAATTACGACGAGACTTTAGAACGTTGCAGAGAAAAGTTGCAGTTGTGTGAACTGGCTGGTCTGAGCTCAACTCAAGCCGGCCGATGGTGTCACCTACAGCTCAGCTGGTAAAATCGCTGGTGGCTGGTTTTAGAACGTAAAGCATGTCACCTGTTCCTACAGCCAATCGGCTTGTAGTGAAGTCCGAAGTCAAATGACTTCAGACGATGACTTTGCTTGCTAGCCCTCTGTTTCCGTCCTGTACCTGTGCCATATGGTTGGTTGCTGCTGCTGCATGCTGTATGTGATTACACAAACAAGTGTGTGCGTTCATTCTTTTTGTCAGAACAGATGGTTTTCCGAAGAGTATTTACATTTAGCTTGATAGCATATTTCTTAGAAACCAAGTAAGTATTATATAAGGATGGCAGTGCTGTATACAGTATACCATCTAGATGATGAAACTTAGGAGAACAAACTTGTTGCAGGATGTTTGGAGGTGATTATTTGTTGCAGGGAAAGAAAGCAGCCGAAGGAGCTGTAAATGAGAAGTGATGTCTCGCACTGGAGGAAAGACAAAAATGACTGGAGCTGTGAGAACTTTGTGCTCGGCTCAATAAAGGTTTCATTCTTTCACTGACACAAGTTACTTGAGTTCATCAGGTTAATCAATTCTTCCTTGTTCAGTTGAAATGATACCGTCAATACGTCATGGCAGTACAGCAAATTCATATTATTGATTTACTCAGAACAAATTAGACCTGTAACTGAAGCATCGTGGAGAGAAGCCTTCACATTATTAATTTTCAAAATAGATAAATAATATACTGTATCAGTGTAAATTGGAACATTTTAATGGCTTATCGATAACGCTTTCCATTCTGGCAAACCTACATAATTTAACTTGGGCTGAGAAGAAAGGATTAGGCTTCAGGTGGTTGATCAATATCATATTACATCCATGACATCATTTTAATGAGTCCAGAGTTCCTGACAGCTTAGAAAACTTTTCAGGTGTAGCTTCAGACTTTGTTCAGTTAAATGATGTTCCTCTATTTTGTGTGTTTCTGTCTATAATGGTTTTGTTTAATATCTATAAGAGAAATATTCTGTGAAAGATTGAAAAATGACTCGTAGTTCCAAGTAAATCTATTTCTTGAAAAACACAATCATTGTTTTGTCATCTCATATTTCATGAAATGAACATGACTCTTTAAAATGCAAATAATGCGACAGCGGACATGACAAACTGACACTGTGTTAACATGGTAAATTTAGGGTAAAAATTGCCTTAATTTCATGCAGCGTCAACCTCGTCTCCAATACATTTTTTTTTTCTCAGTTACAGATCGTTTACAGCCTTCTACTTCTTACACCTTTCACTTTTTGTGAAAGTGTATTAGAGCTGTTTTGCTTTACTAATCTTCCAATTACAGATTTGAAAATGGTGCTTCTAATCCTTGTTCTTATCACATACGTGTATTGTAGTACTCGGAACTAGGATGGGACTATAAACAAATTTATTGCAGATTGTGATAAACGTTGACTGGTAAATGTCAGTTATTGGGATAATCGTTAACATTGTGCCCAGCAGCACTCAAAAGGTCTTGGCTCGACCTTGACATTGCCCGGAGCAAGCAAACAATGTTTTCGGCAAGTGGAATGCCTCATGCAGGTGTCTGATAGAGAAAGTAAAAAACAAATATGATGTAATGTGGTGTTATCAGAAAATAAACTGCGTACATCGCTGAAGTGGACCTTTTTCCACCTGAGTTGAGCGAGTCACTACCAAGTTTTGAACAGAACTGATGAGAACAATCTGACTGTAGACGTTAACTCTGAGGTCACCAATATCATACAAGACATAATGTTACAGACATTAAATGTCTCCTGCATGTGAGAGACTTATTTTGGCCAGAATAGGGCTGTGTATCGTTACTCAATACCAGAGATGCACCGTTCCAGCTTTTTAAGTTTCGATACCGATCCCCATGCTGTGGCTTTGAGTATCAGCTGATACCGATAACGATCCGGTACCATGGTTGACCTAAAAAGCTATACCTTTACATGTAGAACAGAAAAGACTAGAGGCATCAGGCACAGAAAAGACTAGAGGCATCAGGCATTGATGACTATACAGTTCTTTCCTAAGATAAAATGAAACAAGATGAAACCAATTAATGCAATGATGAACTATTTATTTTTTAACAAAAATAAACAATTGTGCAACAGCATTTGAAATAGTGTGAAATACCTCCACACAGCAGATTCTCTCCTTCGCACCATGACGTATGAGGTAGCTCGCGTCGGAATAGATTTAAAGGGAAAGGATCGCCTCAGGTATAGGTTGCATTTTCCGATACCCGATCCATCTATTTTGATGATATCGGGGCCGATATTCGATCCAGATATCGGATCGGTACATCACTACTCAATACCTTTTAAGGTATTGCCTGAAATAGCCCAGAACCAAGTAGTATCGAAATGTATGCAGTCAAACGATACCTTTTGATCCAAAAGCATTTCTCGGTTTAATGGGACATGTGATTGACCTACATTTGCAGCCCAACCAGTCTGTGGTGAGTGAAGTCGAGTATTTGACGGAGTTGGCGCTTCAGTGTGCTGAGATGACAAAGAAACGTTCAGAAGTATGGCTACACAACACACCTGTGCCCCTTGATGGAATTTTACACAACTGAATGCTACCATTCATTTGATGGGTATCGAAATGTGTCCTCTATTGATATTGGTATCACTTCAGTGGTACTCATATCGTAAGTTGTTACACCTTACACAGCCCAAGGACAGAAGCTAACGTTAGCTATTGTGCCATTTGAATGGGGGCTCTGGTGCACTTGTATCCCTTAAGAAGCTTTGTAATCCTGTCTTGAACTATTTTGTGTTTTGGCGACTTTTTAAAATACATTCTTAATGTTGAATGCAACAGTGGATGTCTTCTGAGAGTATTTATCCATCAGTTATTGTAATTGTTGTTGTTAGCCATCCCCACTAGCCGTCCATGATGAGTTTGTCAATCAGAGGCTGACTTTGTAGACCAAACAGAGGCTGAGTGTCTGACTGTGTGGCAGCTGTACAATGGGAAAACAAACCACCATCTTGTCCAAAAAAGCATATTATCAAGCTCTAAAGAGACTGCTGGACAACCAGAAATGAAAGAGATTCTAAAAAAACAGGCTGTGTATGCACCAACTACAAAAATAAAAGAACTATTCAAGCATTGGCACATTTCACACTGAAAGATAGGATGCCATTTCACATAGTTGAAAGCCTGGATTTATTAGATTGTTTGAAGGTTTTTACAAAAAAAAAATCCATTAAAGAAGATATGTGTCCTATCTGTGAGGCAATAAAAACATTTGTTTCTTTAGTACATTCCAGTATGTTTTGTTCCAGAGTTTTAAGCAAAATTTATTGGGATAATATTGTGAATTGCAGTTATTTTTACCACGATAATTACACCAAGAAATGTTCATATTGTCTGATGCCTACTCTGAACTATGACAAATAATAAAATGCATATATTTGTTTATAATTTATGGCACAGGCACATGCAGTTTTCCATAAAACATGGCACATTAACATTGAGAGGACATTTTGTTGCTTACAAAGTTGCTGTTGGGCCTGAATGAATCTGTGGACCCAGCTGGACGTGAACAGATGTACATGTGGGATGCTGGGACTTTGGACCTGAGTGGCATGCACTATTTTCTCTCAGTCTGTGGCAATTTTTACTTAAAATGCAGTTGGGTTTGTCTGTTCAGAGCTGTGTTTACTCTGTGTGACCTCAGGCAAAAAAAAAAAAAAAAAAAAAATCAGAACAATACAAACCCCAAAAAGAAAATCCCCCCGTTGTGGTTGTTTACCTGAAACACAAAGTTATAAAAGATTTAATGAAAAATAGAAATAAAGAACAAAAGCAGCCCTAATCCACCTGAAGTACACAAAGCTTAAAGGCTGATTTCAAGCCCTCTGTAAATTCCCACTGACTGTGATGAGCAAAACTGCATCACACACTTAAATGACCTTTGAATGGACTTTAAGTCCTGCTTGACCTGAACAATACAGCCTGAATGTTTCATGATTTAAAACATCTTTATGATTGCTTCAGTGCGTCTTCTTCAGAGCTTCTCCAGAGATTGAATAGACCAGGGGATGGATATTTTTCATCTTGTATCCCGGGATTATTGTATATGTAGTGTGACTATTCTGCAGGGATTACAAGAGTGGAGGAAATTGGTTTTAACTCTGGGAAGAGAATTACTGGTGAATTCAATGTCAAATACGGATTTGGCAACGGCAAGGAGTGAAAGAAGTTTGAAATGATTAATGAATACTTGCCGCTGTGGACATGCAAATTGAAACTTTATTTACATCCATGTCATGAAGTTATTGACTATAAATACATCTTGCCCTGTGGAGATGTTAAACAGCCCGTACTACATGTTAAACCACAAAACCACAGCTTTAAAGCCTCTTCAATACAGTGTATTTGATGTTTTGCCCCTAGAACATGTCACTAATTCTCAGACGCCAATTTCCCTCACAGCTGCTGTCTGTCATTTGCCACAGCACATTAACAGCTCCGACTTCTTCACAAGGCATCAAGAAAGATAGCTTGCATGAAACAGACATAGGGTCATGTTGTGAATCGCTGCAGCCAGTGAAGACTTCGTTTTGAGTTAGATTTTGAGTCATCTTCTCAGACTTCTTTTATCAAGAGGTTACTGGAGTGAAGGTCAAACTGAGATCAAAGTGCTTCACAGAAAACAAAACTGTGCTGGATAACAACAGTTTTCTTCATCCTCTTCAGCTGCAAGAAACAAAACAAGTTAAAGCCCCACGTCTTCACTTCAAAATCAACTGCCAAAAGCCACTCAAATCTGCACTCTGAGGAGAAAGGTAATCTTAAGCCCCATCAACCAATCAGCAGAAGTGAGAAACCTCCTCGTATCACCAGCAGTGGTTGGGTTCATATATTGGTGTGAAGCGCAGATTGCAGAGAATCTGTCCACAAACATCTTAGTGAATCAATACGGCATCAGAGCAGGTGGAGTGGGTCGGATTGCTGTCTGCATATCTACACTTATAGTGCTGTGATGTGCTGAATCAGCATGCCATTTAGAGGGTGGCTTCGTTGTCTTGTGTTTATTTCTTTGGAGGTTTTACGACCATGCTGTAGCTGCCCTGTAATGAACCTTATGTTTTCCAAGAAGTATTTATGTTGTAGCGTTAAAAATGCTATTTGCCCAAGCCCTTCTAAAAACCTTTTCCTGTGTGGCCTGTCGTAGGTTTCCGCACAATGCCGTTATCATGTAGAAACACCACATTAGTTTGGTTCTGAAAGCCACACAGTAACACAAGCAAACTAAATGACAGAGTTGGTGTTAGACCAGCAACTTCTGTGTGCCAATTACTGCCAATGGAGTCTGGTAGCTTTGGAGAAAGTGATGCAAGGGTGTCAACCTTTCAACATGGGATTGTTTTTGGGCAGTTTTGAATCAATGTGATGAGGTACTTGCATCTGAGAAGTGTTTGTTTTTTGTTTTTTTTGGATTTGTCAAATTCTGCTCTACTCTACCCATAAACACTTTCTCAATTTACTTGTCAAGGAAATTGACTTTATCATGATGTGTTTCAACACTACAATATGAAATTAACAATAACACCCCCCCCCCATTATAATGCAAATTTGCTGTCGGCCAGTATTTCTGTTTGTATTACAGCAAATGTGAGTTGTCAGAGGTGTGTAAGGGTTACTTAAACATCCATTGTTCATTCCTCACTGACTGACATTTTTTCCTGTTTTGATAGTTTTTCCTAATCTGAAGCGAGGGTCTAAGAACAAAGGGAATGACGTACTGTACAGATTGTGAAACCCATGGAGGCAAATCTGTTAGATTTATGATATCTGGCGATATCAATAAAATTGACTTGACTTAACCTCTGTGCTGGAGTGCTGACTCATGTCCAAAATACCATCAAAACTATTGATTGTATTGGACAGTTTTCAAGTGAGACGAAATAAAAGCATACAGAAACAGAAGCGTGCATTGATGTATTTGACTGAGTTCACTGAAGCTCTGTAGGCCCACAGTAAAAGTGTGTTCGTAGAGATTCTGGAGAGCTTGGTCGGTAACTCCCTGATCACATAGAAATTGTTTTGCAGGTTACAAAACGCGAAGGGCACTGCACTTTCTTTTTTTAAAAATTGAATGCCACTATTAAGAAAAAGATAACGCCACCCCATCACGTCCTTACATTAACCTTCCCTTGTAATCAACCTACCGTTTTTTCCACAGTAATTAGTATCTAGTTCCTAAAATGTTGAGGCAGAGGGTACTTGCTGTACTGTAGCTCTGGTTGAGGGTGAGAGGCTGTCAGCAAGTAGTTTGTTGGGCACAGGGAAACAGAGATCTGTGTGGGTACATGAGACCCTAAAAAAGAGGGTGGATCATGGTGAGTACCACCAGTTGGTCCAGGAGCTTCACCTCCATGGTGGCCGTTTCCAGGCATATTTTAGGATGACTCGGGGGCAGTTTGACAACCTGCTGTCTATCATCAGGCCGTATAGCTTTGGGTATCCAGCAACCACTACCGCCAGTTTCTTCTTCACTGTTTACCAGCTGTAAACTTGTTGTAACCACCATAGAAGGTCTGCTTCTCAAATCATCTGATTGGACAATGGGGGGGAAAAAAAAGATGAAAAAAGATATGACTTTGGGCATTTTTCCGCTCTTAGTTGAAGTTTTTTCAACTCGAGGAGTTGAGAGCATTCTGGCAAAAATGCTAGGTGTCTAGAGTGCAGAAAGATGAGGCGCATAGCAACGCAAAAAACACGAGCAAAACGCTTCATTCTCATTAAAAACAATTACAAAAAGCTGTCTCCAGCTGCCTAAGTGCTTTCAGAGTGATTTGAGGAGATTTGAGTGATTGTAACAGCTATTCGTTGGGTCAATATTGAATAAAAATGTATGTCAACTGTGTGTCCCCTTACACCACAGTATACATTCAAAAATGTATTTATGACAGTACCTTTGTGTCCGACAGTGAAATTACCTCCGGTGCTTACAGTAGAGCTTAGATCCTCTGCCCGAGCCCGAGCCCGGCCCGACCCGGCCCGCGGGCCCAAGCCGGGCCTGGTCAGATATGACGTTTTTTTTTTTTTTTTTAAAGCTATGATTTGATAATGTTATAGGCTATGTATTGTAGCGACCCTGCAGTAAATGTTCTGTTATAATGTCAATGTTCTGTGAGTTAATGGCATATTTGGGATTGAATGAGGTGCGGGGTGCAAGTGTGACAGGGATGAGGAGGGCTGTGTAAGTGCGTGTGCTGGTGTGTGTATGAGCGAGCTGGAGGAGAGCACAGATGGAGTTACAGCTAAGTTGTTGTTTGTTGGTTGTTTTGGCGTGGTTACGGCCAACAGTAACCTGTACTGTTCAGTAATAAACGGTGGTTTAATTGCCGAATAACTGCGTCATCCTTTCCACACGTCCTGGCGGACGCTACAGTATTATAAAAAATAAAATTAAACCACACTTTGTATGACACATAGCCTAAAGTTACAACAAACTTAGGGCCGAATTCACAAAGAATGAACTGCGGCCGCTGATAGCACCTTGAATTGCACTTCACTTGCACCCGCAGTTTGCTCCGTCTTAACGTCCTATTCACAAAGGATATTGCGCTAATGATATACCAGCGCAAACACGCCCACAAAGTTTGGCAGCTGAGTGCAGTTTGCCCCTGATTTGCCCCTGATTGCAATTAGCCACATGGCAAAGTATAAATGCTGGCTTTGCGCCAAGAACACCGTGGCAGAACAATGGCAGACTTTGTTTGGCAAAGTACTGAATACTGTATACCCTCATGTAGTGATGTCTGCTGGTGAGTCAGTCTAACAGTGTCGGATGGGTTGAGGCTGTGGATTTGACCAAGTTTGACCACTTTATCACTATTCCCTCTCACTTGTAGCTGTTTTTTCGTTATCTTTTGAATTTAATATGAATTATGGAACCGTTTTTGTTCACGTTTGTTTCCCCCGTTTCGTAAAATAAATTATTGAAAGTTGCTTTTGAAGTGCGTGACAGAAGTGCGTTTTGAGAACGACCGCAGACTGTCACCTGTTCAACGCATCAATATCTTCGGATGCCATTAAAGTAATAATGATTATAATAATAATGTCAAAATATTATTTACAGACTGATTTAACAGACGATCACTGCTGCCACGATCACTGGAAAGTCTGGGCGAGAGGCTTCCACAGAGGAGCGCCCAGTTTGCACCAGCTTTCTAAAGACGTTATTTACTTCACTCAAACTGCGTGTGGCTATTAGCGCTGGTGTTAGTGAATTAGACGTTGTTTATCAATGAGGCTCATTTGCATAGAAAGGGGAAATTTTTGCGCCAAATAAATGCATATTACCTCATTTAAATACGTGCAAATAACACCGGAGCACCGAGACACAATCTGCGTGGCAGCGCATTTAGTGGAGCATTTCACCCTCTGCGCGTGCTTTGTGAATTAGACCGTATCTGTTTGCTCCATTTTTACCGGTTTAGCGGCTGCAAAAGCCACGCAATCCTTTTGTGAATTCGGCCCTCAGTTACAATGTTGCAACATTGTGCGCGCACAGCCCTTCACCGCCTGGATCCTAAAATAAACACCTGTTTTATTACAAAATCATGCTTCCGTGTTGCGCGATTCATTAAGATCCTATGTTTCTGTCATTCAAATAACAAGACTTGTGGTTTAATACTCTTAATTATAACAGCCAACTTATTGAAAAATGTCGGATTTAAATCGGGCTCGGGCCCATAATTACAGTTAATTGGACGGGCCGGGACGGTCCCGGACATAACGTGCACGGGCTCAGGCCGGGTCGGGCTGGATTTTTTGGGCCTGATCTAAGCTCTAGCTTACAGTGCTCCAGAATTGCTTTGGTGTGGATGTCCTATTCCATGGTTTTAGTCCTGAAATGAGTTGTTCTTTGCCGTATGAACGCACCTCATCTTTAACTGAGAAATATTCTTGTTTTTTTTTTTGTTTTTGTTTTTTTAATTGAATGTTTATGGTGCTATACACATATGACTTTAACCAGCATCACACAATCTTTCTGTCCCTTCTCTTGGTTAGTTTTTAACTCTGCCCAGTATCCATGCCGGAAAAGCCAGCATACTTGAACACTCTCACTGTATAACTAAAATAGGAAATGACAGCTCAGTGTCAAAGTGATACTGTATTTAACCAGAAGAAACCTGCTCCTGCCTCTACAGCTGCAGGCATCACCCTGTGTGTATTCAGGGCTGCTAAACTGACCTTTTGCCCCACCTAGAATAAAAACAGATTTTGTCTGTCGGGGATTAGCAGAGTATCACTGGCAGATATTGTGAAAGACTGGTATGAATGTTTGCAACTGAATGAGTGTGAAGCACAATGCTGCTGGCACAAATCCTGAGCAGATTCCTCTTGAAGAAAAAGAAATCTAACTTGGCTATTTTCCCTCTCAGTCCTTAGAGGCATGTCTTACAAAGATTTCCCAATAATTCCTAGAGAGTCTTTCATTGTCTCCTTTTGACCCCATCAGGCAGGTCAAACGTGTGGACAGAGTCCCTGATGACGCTGACACACTTAAGTGCTTTTAATTATTTAGGAGCAGAGCGAGAGATACGTGCCAACGCCATAGCTTGAACAAGGTGAATCAGAGTCCTATTGTGGACATAATGCACATAAAGATGCTCCCCTCCTCATGTTACAGCCTGATGGTCTTACACAAATCCAATCTGACAGGGATCTCCAGGGTTTTGCATGGAGGAGAGTAGCTGTGGTTTATCGCCTCAGGTTTTACCGAGGCCACATCATCTCCACATCAAGCTGCACTCAGTTTGTCTGAGACATTTTGTACTTCCAGAGACTAAACAGTACAAAAAATATCGACTTAAGTCTATCACAATGTCTTGATAGTGCAAGAACAAAATGGTAAAAGATTATTCAACTATAGATCATTCACACGCCATGTACCTCGTGTTCCTCCTCAAAAAGTAAATCCTCACATTGAGTTTTCAGGCCAAACATGTCATGCTAAACTTATTATGCACAAGACATCTACAACTTTTGCATGTCATGGGTGCAGCCATTAAACATTTAGAAAGAGCGTGTTTAAAGCTTCAAAATATATAAATTAAACAAATAACATGATTACATGTTTTGGTCACAGAATCTTTGGCAGGCCAAAAACGGCTAAAAATTGCAACTAGGATCTGAATTTTTCATTCGACAAAAGCACAGTATTCTATAACTTTAATAAAGTGACGGGACAAAAAGTCAAACTGTTTTACATGAAGATCCTCTCCAGGTGTGTTTTAATGAATATAAAAATAATCTGTTTTTAAAATAAGTGTTTACTAAATTTTTCCACAAAAAAAGGGGGACTTGCGCAATTAAAGCAAATAATAGAACCTAAGGTTTAGCTGAGGAAGCATTATGGTTGTAAATGTGGATGGAGTGTAGCACACACAGTAGATTATTAATAGAGACAGTGAAAGGATGCCTCCTCTTCTCTGCCAGATGACACTAATGCAGCATGTTTGTCGGTGTCTGTTGCGGAGCGCAGCCTCTCGCCCTCTGAGCCTGTACAGCAGATGCAGACGCACAGCTGTGAGCCCGTCACACCTGGGTTTCATATCCATGCTGCAGCTCTCTGAATGCATCAGGGGCAAATGGGAGAGAGCAGAGCAGCTTGTGTCTGACACTGGCTCAGTGGTGCAGAATCACAATAGGGTTTGTGAAACAAACAAAAAAAAAGGTCTGACGGATGGCAAGAATCATGCAGATTGAAAGTAATAATCTGTAAGAATTAGTATTGTTGAACAGTGGTTTGCAACTGTGAGCCCTTAAGGCCCAGACACACCAAACCGACATCAAAGAACCAGTGGCGACAACGACTGACTGTGCTATTGCCTTACATTGCCTGTGCCTGTGTCCGACTTGTGCCAACAGTGCAGGACATACCGCAAAAACTAGGGCGACAGATGTTCACCAATGGCTCGACATTGACCAACAATATATGGTTGGCTTAGTGTGTCAGGGCCCTGATTGACCCTTCGCTAAGTCCTGCCCCTGGACGCAGACTGGCCAATCATAATGTAGCATTGTGCTGGCTCAGACCAGGGTACGACAACAACACAACTGTGCTCCATTGACTCTAATGCAATCGTTTAAGATTCCCTTCATTTTCAGGCTGGTTTTGTGGATTTGGAGCTAAATGTTGTGCCTGGGGCACGTCGTGTATTAATGATACTCGTTACCTGGAGAGGTTGGAAAAAGATATACGTTTCTTCCCTGTTCCAAAACC
>NC_065509.1:32369076-32402859 GCF_006386435.1 Epinephelus moara
TCTTGTGTGGCGATCAGCAGTGATGTGGTGGTTCACTTTTACACTGTGATCTGTAGCCTATAGTTCGGCTTTAGCTTCTAACTATCTTTGTCTTTTTAACCTGTTGTTGCTGCTGAGTCAGTTTGACATCCTGGAAATATCCTTCAAACACAGACTGTAGACCCCTCTGTCTGCTTCTCTCTGCAATCACTCTTTAATTTTTCCAAAAATATGATAATATTTCTTCAGGGAGTGCAGTTAGTTACAGTGTGGGCTCCATGCTTACTCTGACAGCTTGTTGGACCATCACAAAGGGCGGGACTTAGCGAAAGGTCAATTGTCTCATTCAAAGCATTTTTATGGACCCAGAAGACCCAGGTTGGGAGTTGCTGTTCTTTGTTTTATTTTCATAAGAATGTAATACAAGTTGGATTCACATTATATGCATTTAAAAAAAGTTCACATTTCAACACAGTTTCAACTTTATATAACGTCACTGTATTCTTTAACTTGAAACGCTGCTTTGCTTTGTAATGAACAAAATGCAGTAGAAAAGTTCTAAAAATAGAGACACGCAGACAGCCATTAAAGCATGTCTTGTGGTATAATGGAGGTAGTTTCATTGTGTAAATCTTTACATTAATCACCTGCAAAAACAGCATTCTCTTCGACTGCCAGCACACTTGTAGTAATTGTTTTCCTTCTAATGATTTGTTGAACTTACTCTGCCTTTTAAAAGCTTTTCTCCATGATGTTAAACTCCAAGTCAGGATGCTATTAAAGTGGTGCTGGTATGACATGAAAAATGGATTTTGAAAAGACCAAATCAGCACAACAAAGTGGGGAAAGTCAATTAATATGATGAATGGTTAAACATAGATGAGCCTTAAACAAAAGCCAAAACATTTAGTGTGCCATTCCTGTTTCATACATCAAGAAGCCAGCTATAATGAGCATCCAGGTACAAAGCCACCATCTTGAGCCTGCGGTGAACAAGCCAGAGTGTGATTAATTGAGTTTGTCACTCCGCCTTGTTCCCCTCGTGCTCTGAAGAGTTGCTCTGAAGAGTTGCTCTGAAGAGATGACAGTCTATCCATTAAAACCAGTTTTCTAAATGGCAATAATTTCCTCAAAGAAGCATCTGCTTTGGTGTCACATAATGGCAGCAATAATGAGATTCTCCTTCATGAGAAAGTTCTGTTGCTGGGGAGATGCACCGACAGAACAGCTTTTTAATCGCTTAAGCTGAGTGTTAACGCCTGTGATGTGACTCCTACAGCACTTTGTGTCACAAAGCTTTTAAGATCTTACATTCCCGATGTGTAGTTTTATTATTAATGTCTCTCTTTGGAGTGAAGCTCATCCTGCATAGCACCAAAGCCTTGGATTTACACGTTTCTCAAGTGATTTTATACTTTCTTCCCAAAGAGAGGAAACTAAATGTTTGATAGTTCTACAGCAGTAAATGAATATTTTCTTTGTTTTCACTAAAAACTCTACAAACAGAGATGGCTCAATGTGAGCTGCATTGATTCTCTAAAGAATTCATGCAGCTACACATGCATTTGTAATTTTAGAACAGTGTCTTTCACCTCTTATCACTAATGTTCTGCAGCCAAACCCACAAAGTATTATTTTAAACTCCAGTGGAGTTTTGAAACAACCAACACAGCTCATTATTAACTTTACTGGAAAGATGGTTTCTGTTTTTAGTCACATTATATTTCTAGTAATTCACAAATGCCATACATCAGCTTATTACTGGAAATGTGAGGTAAAGAATGTTTTAAAAAGAAAGTTTTATAACAGTGACCAAACAAGAGCCTTTTTAGTTTGTGTTTTATCTGATACTTTACATAAATTGAATTGTTATCTGTTGATGTGTCTACCCTCATTTCCTGATGTACAAAATCTTGTTGGCAGCATTAATCTTGCGAATGGCAGCATTCATCGGCTTGTCAATGTGTGAGCCAGCTCTTGGAGCCTCCAACTCATTATGTCCTCGTGCGGCTTGCTTTGAGCTCCATTGCTTGTCAAGTCGTGTGGTTCTGTAGGATGTGCTACCTTGAACCAGTTACCTTGATGTGCCTCTTATTGTGGAGTATATTACATACTGTACAGGGTCCGACATTAACGGTTGCCCGAATGCCCGGGGCAAGTAAAAATAGCCGGCGGGCCAGCAGACCCTGCGCAGACATGCCCGATCGGGCAAGCAGCACCGACTCGGACACACACACATACCGGACAGCCTCTCAGTCCTTACCCGCTAACGTTAGCTCATGTACAACACAGGTACCACACAGAAACTTTTACAAAGGGTCATAATGTGCTTCTAGTGACTGTCAAATCGCCAGCGAAAGTTGTTTTAAATGCGGACACGGAGAACAGCTGCCTGCTCTCATGGGACAAAGATCCTCTGAGAAGAAAGACGGTTCACTCTGCTCTGCCGCCAGGAACAAACTGGGAGGCAAAGATCCTCTCTGAGGAAGAGGGTTCACTTTGCTGCAGGGTTCACCAAAACGTTTTTTTGTTTTTTTTCTTTTAATAAATTGAACACACATTAAAGAACATACAAGATCCTGTAGAGAATTAATACATATAATACAATACAATAAACATTGTCAAATTAAATGAAGGAAGAGGATTTTTTTAAAGGCAAATTAAATATTGGGGATTTATGTAAAAATATACATAGAGACATATAAATAATTATATAATTAAAGATATGTAGGCTATGTTAGGTGAATACTCCTGTCAGTGACCCTGACCACTGGCATTGGCAAAAGAACTGGAGTGGTTCCCTGGACGCTGCGCTGCGGCTGCCCACTGCTCCCAGTGTATACAGTAGGATGGGTCAAATGAAGAGGTCAAATTTTGTTTCAATGTATGTAATGTGCTGAGAAAGGACAATAAAGAATCTTCTTCTAATAATAATTTCTTAATAACTAGGAGATAACAAAAGAATAAAGAGACTTAAAAAATAAGGGACATGAATCAAAACAACAAGAAACGAGATATATCCCCACCCCAGTCATGCACACCCAGTTTTAATAAACTCAGTACTGTTTTTCAACACATATATTGTTTTGTCTTCATTCAATGTAGTTAGCACATATTGTTATTGTGCCATTGGTTTTGGCCTTGGTGCCCCACATTTTGGCCTTGCCCTAAAAATATCTTAATTCCAGGCCTGTAATCGTGTATTTCCTCTCCTGTTTCTGTCTATCTTCTTTGGAGGGGCCAGTTGCAGTGTGCTGCTTTTTTATGTGCTGCTGTCTCCATTGGCTGAGCGTCTCTGCTGACGTAAGATATAAGTCATGAGCGAAAATATGCACCACACAGCCAGAAAAAGAACCTCTTAGGCAGGGCAAGTAAGAATTTAGATGGGGCAAGTAGATTTGAGAAGTACTTGACCGGCAGGGCAAGTAGAAAAAAACCTTGACGTCGGACCCTTCTGTATGCTCTGCAGTGTAATTCACCATCCAGCTCAAAGATTTCAGTGTTGGATACTTTGCTTTGACTTCACGCATTTCTTTTTTCTTTCATTCAGGTTCATCTGGTTCTTTGTCAGTTGAATGAATTTGCACATCCAGTTGTGATGTTGCTAGTTAGTCAAACTTTTTACCCCATAGTCAAACACCATAATTTGCTCCACTGCTGTCTTTGAAATAGAAACCTGTGCACATGCACCAATGCACATGCAGCATTGTCATGTGCAGTGCTGTCTGGTTCCTGTTCTGAGTGTAACAGCAATCTTTAAAAACTTATCTTGGGGTGCATCTTTTGCTGTTTGCTGTCCCTGTATTTTATATGTTAAAAGTGGTTGCCACGGATGGCAATCAAAGGCCAAGTTTTGCGTGCCAGTTTTTCAAAACAGTTTGCAGTGACACCCTGGCAGCCATTACTGTCAAGCCCTGTCAAATATATTGAATTATGGAGAACGTTTTTTGTTCTCTATGTAAGATAAAGCCCAGTTCAGACCAATGATCCACGACGAGATGAAACTGTTTTAGTATGTTGCAGAGAAAAGTTGCAGCAGTGTGAACTGGCCAACTGAGCTTGACTGAAGCTGGCTGATGGTGTCACCTGCAACTCTGCTGGTCAAATTGCTGGCGGCTGGTTTCAGAATGAAAAGCTAGTCACCTGTTTCTACAGCCAATCGGCTTGTAGTGAAGTCTACTGGTCAAGTCAAAATGACTGCAGACGGCATGTTTGCTTCCTGCCGCAGGAGCTCCGTCCCTGCTCAGCCCTCTGTTTCCTCCTCACGGTGGGTCGCTGCTGCTGCTGCTGCTCGTTGTATTTACTTACGCCCCACCCACACACATGCATTCTCATTGACTGATTAATTGGTGCTAGTTATATATATTATTGCACTGTATTTATTATAGATAAAGTCCATCTGATGCTTGTTTTGTTTCTGTTTTTCGTTGTTTCACCCCTACTTCAAATGCAACTGTGGCCAGTTCATCTCTAGCTCACTATCACTATCTTTATTCATATTTTAGAAGCTACAAATTATATTCAGCCACAAAAGAAGCCTGAAAAGCTGGAAATCAGAACGTAAGTACAGAGAGTTGTTGCATAGAGATGATACACCGTCTCCTCTAGTTGTATTGGTGTGAACCGACAGGTTTTTATAACGTTGAAGAACGGCGCATTGCCTGTGTCAACTCGTCTCCTTGGGAATTTTTGGTCTGAACTGGGCTTAACACACATTGGTGGTTGTTGACGCATGTTTCATGAAATTCGCTGCCTGGATCGATGCATCTCAGCTACTCTGTGGGTCATGTTAAATGATGTGATGCCACATGATGTGGTTAGTTGGGTTTTGCTGCCAGATGTCCTTTGGTGCAGAACACAGGAGAGAGGGAAGAAAAACTGCCAGACAATGGCACATATGACTGAGCAGACACAACAAACACTTGAAATCTTGTGACAGGCTGAAACAAGAAAAAAGGAGGGCATAGCAAGGGATCATGAATGATGAAAAGTAACCCAATCAGTTAGAGTACAACCGCTAGCCACTGTCCGTATGCACAAAATTTCACAACAATGCATTGTATAGTTGTTGAGATGCATCAATCTGGACCAAAGTGGTCAAAAGTTACCTTATAACTGACTGTAAGAAAGAAAATTAATTAACCTATTCTCACTTTACTATGAAAGTAAAACTTTCCCTGAAGATGACATGAAAGTTTTTTTTTTTTTTAACTAAAACTTGACATGAAGATGCATCATCCCTCCATGTCTGCGGATCCACCCACTCCAGAGAAGCTCCTGAAACTGTCCCACACACTTGAAAGAGTGAACCAGCCAGGGTTTTAAGATGAGCATTACTTTGCTGCAACTCTGAGTGGCACAGGTGCCTTCTCGTGGGAGATAGGCGCATTGGCTGAGGATATCAGCCATCATTTAATCAGCCTGGCGGAGCATCTGCTCTCAGGATTTTTAAATAGATCATGTAATGAGGTGAAGAGCACTCCTCTCTTCATGCCATCCATTCACAGCAGGTCACAAAAACAAGCCACACGGTATGTATGGATTGCAGGTGCAGGCAGAATTCAGTTGGGATTCTGAGATGAAGGTCGTGATCTGTACAGTGGCCAAGCGGCTGCTAGAAAATAACGATTTAGCAGATAGCAGCTTGAATAAATGAGAAATTGAATGAAGTAATGCAAAGACTAGCTTGTGGGAAGAAGTTAGTTCCTCCTCAGGTTACTTTGACCATGGTGTTGTGTCAGTTTGGGAGTCATGATGGCATGAATGAGTGGGAGGAGAGGGGACTTACTGGCAGACTGTAAACCTTTTCTCCAGACAAATGATGTCCATCTCAAACAGAACAGGTGCTGTAAGTCAGTCATGATGGAGTCTTGCCTCCAGGGTTTCTCACAGCTGTTGGTACAGACAGTGTTCAGCCTGCAGAAGACAGTAGATTGATAAATACTGTCAAAAATCTCAAGGCACAAGAGAGACATCTTCCATATTTTTCCATTTAATTATTTTGCCTTCTAGTGTTTTATTGCCTGTTTTATTGATATTAAACAGGCAATTCCCTGATTTTTTGTGTGATGAACTTACAGTACTTACAATCAAAGATAAACTATGACGCATATTCCTAAAAACAATGTATAGACTCATTCAGAAGTGATCCCTCTTAGTCATTGCTTAAGACCCACCAGAAGTGTGTGACGGTGTATTTTTCCATGGAGACCGTCTGCCTTTATTTTCTTCTTTTTCCTGTGTTTGAGACATTTATGGACGTGTACCCTTTCAGCCCTCAGTTGAGATTGGGGCTTTATAAAAAGGTAGCGACCACATGCCAGACCGTGAGCAGCAGGCATCCAAGAGACACAGCACCGAAAAGTGCAAATATAGCAAGATGAAACGCCAGATGAGAGTGAATGTGGGGTCGGCTTTTACACTCACTTTCGCTAGCGTGTGTGTTTACAAGCAGTAACCAGCAATATCCTTAAAAATAGGTGAAAGTAATCACACAAATGTAAGTTTTAGTAGGTTTTAAAACTACCACTCTGTGTTTTTAACAGTTTTTTTATGGGATTACTTGAGGGGACTCTACACAATCAGCAGCTCGTTGTGTTTTCCTTCCATTTCTCTGTTTGCTCTCTATTAACAGAGGATCATTTACTTACAACTACTTTGATCAGCAGATCTTGCAGCAGAAAACAACTCTAAGGTGTCTTGAGACACAAAGTGCAAATGAAAATCAACTTAAACTAATCAGGATGCTTTTTTGTGTGTGAAAATGATATACGCAACACACACATTAAAAATGATTGTCATATTTTGATGCCACTGTTTTCCTCCTGTCTTACATTTCAAAGCGACCAATTTAATAGTTTTTGGAGAATGGCTGCAAATTCAGGAGACGCCACTGTGTTGAGACTGCACGATGACATTACTTTAAAGTTGCTTCCCTTGTGTTGGTCACATGGAACTGTACAGTGAGGAGACGAGGCACAGAGCTCTCTTTGGACGGAGATGAAGAGGCAGAACAAATGCTGGGTGAGCACTGAGCTCAGATGTTCTGTCCTTCTGGCGATAATTAACTTTCACTGCGGGAATTTAACTGTGCGACACAGAAACCTCTGGCTCTCTGAGATGGTAAAACGGATGCTCATGGAGTTCATACCGATATGCTGTATCTGCATATTTTTTTGGAGGAGAACATAAAATTCATCACAAAACGCTGTGCAGATTATTATCTGTATATCCTCTAAAAGTTTGTTGGTTTGCACTGTAGCACGGGCCAAAGGGCCTCAAACTTTGTGTCTTTGGGAGATGTTGAGTGTGATTTATGAGGTCTTATACGAGACTATCCCGTCAGAGAATATCCATAGATAAGGTGCCAGAGGTGGAGCACATTATGAGAACGGATACATCCCCAGTGAGACTGTTATATCTACCATGTCACTATGAGTGCCTTGGATACTTAAAAACAACACAATCTCATGAGCCTGAATTCTCAGGACAGCCAGATTATTGACAGTGTAACTGTCAGTCACTGAGACCTGTGTGAAAATCATAGACTGTATACAATACTGGTGATGCCACCCGACACATGAACCACTAACTAACTAGTTCATTTTTAAGGACAAAAAAAGCAAAATAACAGGAAAATACAAGAAGCTTTTACTTTTAGTCTGGTGCTCCATTGACTCAGGGAGCTTCAGCACAGCATTTCAAAGCGCTATCCATTTAGAGGAGGTGGAATTTTAATGATTTGTGATGTAAATATGTGGACTTTTATTTTATTTTCTGTTGGCTTCACTGATAGCTGTCTAACCACACTAACATGCAGAAAAAATAGTGCCCACTGCCGACCCTCTATTCTTCACTGGTTAGCTAAAATTAGCCTTCGCCGCTCTGCACTGTGCACCACCAAGGTTGGGTGGGAGCTAAGTTAGCTAGCAGCGCTGCTCATTCGCAGTTACCACTGAAAACGCTGACCTGGTGGTGGGACGACTGCTGTGGAAACATGGTGGCCATCATACAGTCTCCCCCCAGATAGCCCCAGTAAGTAAGTGGCAAAATCCCTTTAGCATTGTCAACTATGCACCACTACCTGTGCTGACGCTGCTACTGGTGCTAACAGAGCTAACAGTAATGCTAAAGCTGCCTATTCATTAGGGTAATCTGGTGGGAGACCAGAGGGTGGGCACAGAGTTTTCACAGCAACGCTGTGTGGTCAGGACAGGGTTACTAGTGGTAATTGCCAAATGAGTGTTGCTGCTAGCTAGCCCCCACCTGACCTATACTCTGTAAATCTGGGGCTACACCATGGTAATGTTACCTAATCAGTGTTGTCGCTGTGGTTGCAACCTGTCAACCGATGGCACAGACCTGTCACTCAAAATGGCCTCACCCTTAATAATGCATGACTTTAAGCCTTATTAACATTTGAATAGATGAGTTATATAAAACTTCACCCCATACAGAGGTCATGATTCGTGAAGGGGGAAATTAGCTATAGAGACCAGAACAATTTTTTTGTATCAGGCCGTGTTACATGTTTGTTTTATGCAGTGAAGTTGGGCGTTTTAACATGGGGGTTCATAGAGATTGAGTTGCTCTTGGAGCCAGCCTCAAGTAGCCATTCAAGGAGCTGCAGTTTATGGCACTTCGTCGTTGGCGTCATTTCTCAGTCCTGGAGGCTGCTATTGGTGAAAATATGTTTCAAAATTACAATGAAAGGCAAAGAAAACATCCATTAGTGATACTCTGTCTTCAGTGTGTTAACGGCCAAAGTGTGTTTGTTTATAGTGCGATGCCAGGGCCTAAATTGTCCACGGTTGTCCGGTTTGATGTGATCATGTGGTTTAGTTTCACCTACGCCACATTTGGAATAATAACATGATGTACTCTCCTGCATAAAGCTGAGACTCCCGTGTGTGTCTGTGTGTTTATGGTCGAGTGTGCTTGTGTTCATGCATGTGTGCATGTGCACCTGCTGAATGCTGTAAAATGAGAGGTGGGGAGCAAGAGGGAATCTATTGAAATCATTTAACCACACAAGAACACAATGGTCTCCTGACTGCTGCCTGGATCGCCCATTGAGATCATCTTTACATGGTTGTTGTTGTTGTTACTCTGCCTCGTTTGCCTTCTTGAAATATATTAGCACACTGCCTAGAAACATTTTCAGATATATTGTACAGCACATTTGTGTCTGCTTAACCTCCATTTTAAAGGTTAGATGTGAGCTGCGTGGGATTTTCCATAAATGCATATTACTGTCAAATGAAATGGTGGTAGCACGCTCTAAAAGTAAAGTCTGCTTCATTTTCCAGCATATTTATTTACTCCTCCATCATGATGCTTTTCCTTCATAAGTTAGCAATTTATCATTACCATTCTGGCCTTTAGAAAATGTCACATGTCCTTTCATAAAAGATTTATGAAGGAATTTACATACCCATAAACATCACTTTTACAGATGCTTCTTTTCTCCCTCATGAAAATATTGAGATCTCTAATGTATTAATGTTTTATAGAATTATAAGACCAATGTTAGTGATGCAAAAATAATGTCCATTATTGTCAAAAAATAACAAAAGGTTTATCAATATTTTTTAACAGTGTAACACTGTCAATTACTCACCACATTCTACAGGCGTGTGTCAACAACAGCATTATGATTAAAGCATAGCAAAAATAAAAAATGTAAGTGCAACAAAATGTAGTCAGAGTAACATTTACTAAGGTTTTCACCAAGTCATGTCTCTAACCTTTCTAAACTCATGGGGTCAAAGGTCAGCACCTTGAAACATATTATTTACAGCTGCAACATAGCCAATTAATAATACAGGCAATAAATTTAATGACAATAGTGAATTATTTTCCTCCACTTCAGAATAGGGAGACACTATAGTTCTTTTCCCACTGGATAAAACCCACCAATGGCTAGGTAAAGACATGAGAATATTGTTAATATAGTGTACACTTAAACTGACATGGACTTTTTTTGTGGACCTGTTTTAGGTGGCTCAAAATTCTCTAATTGAGGCACCATTTGATTCAATGTAAGTGAGATGAGGATTTTCCACCTGGACATTATTGTAAATAGGGGTGTGCCATATCATCTTGTTCATGATAATACCTTGATATGATATTAAAAATGTATATCATGACACCAACAATAATTCGTCTTGTTGACATATTAACGTCATACTTTTACCCACGGCAACAACAAGTACGACCAAAAGCAAAATTGATACCGACTTTGCAGTGATTCCAAAAAGAGGAGCAGCCTCAGTAGTGTGGAATAAACTGTGGCGTCCTGAATGTTTTATGAACAGCCCCGGACTTCTCAGACTCTTTTAGCAACTAACCGCTCAGAGGGAACTCATTCAGCGGCTCCTCTGGCAGCAGCACAGCATCTCTCCCTCTCCTCTTTCCTTGTGCGCAAACAGGAGTTGGTGTCGTCAAGCGAACAGATATCAGTGTCAGTTAATCTGCAACTGCTGTGGAACTTTGCTAGTATGGGTTGCTACAGCAACAGAGTGTTTAACAGAAATCAACTGGCGGCCTGGACACAAGAAAACAAACTGTGTATGAATACATAGATGAGTTGTTTATAAATACACAGATTATTACAAATAAATAGAAGTCTGTAGAGCTAAGGTCCAGTCGCATTTGGTCTTATGAATGCCTCTGAGAAATGCCCAGAAAATTAGATTTATGCTTGCAAATCAGATTAGTATCTGAAATTCCATTTTAAACCAGGGAATAAATAATCTCTAACAAGCTGTAGGGGATTAGTGGGACAACAAAACAGAGGATGTTCAGCGACTATAATGAAGAGCAAATGTTCCTCAGTTTTTAAATAAACGCGGAGCTCAGCTGGCCTGTTTGAGTTTAATTCTGGAAGTTTGGGGGTTAGTCAACTGCTCACATTCTTCCAGTCTATTACTCCTGCAGTTCATGCCTCTGTTAACTTCTCCCCTGATTGATTCAAACCAACGATCCTTTCAACCATCAAATCCCAAATCACAGGTTAGTTTACTTCACTCAACTCAAACAACCCCCACTCACAGAGTCCATCTGTCTCACTCGCTGACATCAGAGCGTGTGCACTGTTGGGGTCAATGCTAAATTGATATTCCTGAGCACAAACAAGAATTCGGGATGACCTTTGTATTTTCGGTTGAAGCTTTGAGGTATTAAAGTGATTACAATTGTTAACAAGCATTTTTCGATTCCGAGGTCACTCTTTCTTCAAGGGCCTCACCCAGGTAGCACAAGAGCACTCTTCATTCATACAAATAGTTTTCATATTGATAGATTTATTTTATCACTCATGTAACTAACAACAAAACTGTTTTTCAAAACCCAGTTCACAATAGTTTAAATCCTCTATTTTAAAAGTAATAATCCCTTAAAATTATATTCATATGTTGTTTAATTTGTCTTTTATTGGAAATACATTGCCGTTTGCCGTTTTGTAATCAGAATGACAAGACAACATCATATAAAACATACCTGCAATCTGTTCACAGTCAGTGTATTTTGTTATTCTTTTAATATCTGCTCTTTGTAACCACAGCCTGAAATGTTTTTATTGAGACGACTCAGAGCTTTTCTTTAACGTTAGGCAGAAATCATGGTGTTGAACATGTTGACTTTTGTAACATTCAACCAAAACCACATTTCGTTCTAACCTGAAACAAGCACCGTAGTTAGCCCTAACAACAGTGTTATGGGACCCCTGTCACGTCCAAATATTCAACAAAATATATGTTTATTTGCACATTATTTCAGTCTGCATATTTGCAAATACGTTGTTATGGCCCTAAAATAATATCATGATATTTGAGGGTATTTTTGTGCTTATAATGTTCTTGATGATATAACACAACGGTGAAAAAATGTCATTGTAATGTCAAGAAAATACAGTACAACAAATTAAGTGTAATAATTTTATGTCAGCATAATGTAACAGTTTGCCTTCCAATATTCAGTAAAAACTAAACTAAATGAAATATAAATAGTACAACAAGGTAAAATCGGTATGACGGTATGAAGTCACTATGGGAAGAAGTCAAAATATTGCTATCATCACAAAATAATAATTGTGTTATCATTAACAATGTGATATGGCACCCCCCAATTTCAGTGGAATTATTTATTCTACAAAATGTAAAGAATTTGATCATAAAAAATTAGTTTCATATGAATATACATTTTGGGAGACTTGGTTGTGTAATTCTACCGTTACTTTTAATGTGATTTTGTCAGGAGAGGCAAACTCTGTTGGTGTTGAAGAAAAACTTCAACTCAAGCAACTTTAAACCATGTTACAGCATCAGTCGCTCAAAGGAAATACAGTTTGTGCCGTTTCATCATTTTGAATTTGCTTAATGATGGCCATTACCAAATTGAAAGCCTAGTTCAAGGTCTAAAATAAATGACGCGCCCTCACAGCAGCCAGTCCTTGAGACGGGACGGGCCACCTTCGGCCTGCGGGAAGACACTTCTCATTAACTCGCCTCAGCATTTTCACAAGACAAAGGCCACAAGACCCCTCATATCTACAGAGACAATGCAGAGGTGGCAGTTTGCCTCGCCTCTTTTCTCCTTCAAAGTAGATTACATGAAAGAAAAATCACCCAGCGGACAAAGCTAATCTGCAGGTTACGGGCAGGGGAGCGTTCAACTGTGCAGAAAGTGTTTCCTTAGCAGAAAAAGAAGTTCTGTTTTTGTCTCCCTTCTCTAGATGTCATTAAGACAAAGTTAAGACTGAAGCAAACAAAGGCTCATTGATTCATTTGTACTAAACTGTTTGCTCATTTAACAGCTGAAGCTCAAAGAGCTGCAGTCTCTGGCAGATTGTCAGCTGCATTCATTAGCGTTTAAACTGCTATTATGGCAGCTTTAAAGACGGGCTGTATTTGCATAAAGAAATGGAGGGTTTGTGTCCAACTTGTTGATTATTTCTCAAAGTTTACACTTCACTGCCACCCAGTACTGTACATTATTGCCTGCATTTTGGCATCAGTGTCAAGTGATTGGCTGTGCTGTACATACAGTATGTGCTTTGGGCTGTATGTTTCCCACTACGTCTCCTCTCGCTGCCAGCTCCTCCATTTTGGCGTGGACCTCACTAAATAAACCACACTCAAATCGCAGTGTGCATACCCTCATATGCTTGAGGTGCTGTTATTTGACAGCAGTTTGACAGCCTTTGAGAAGATGCCAAATTCAATTATGTTTGGAGTCTACCGCCAGCCTCAAGCAACACAATCCTCAACTGATCACAAATCAAATCTAATTCCTCACCCAGAAGGCAGTGACCCAAGTTTTGAATTCTGACTTGGTGCTGAAAGATAGACCCACGTCTTACTTTATGTGGTCCAATAAACGTTCAGGATAGACTCTTTAAATCCCTTATCAAAGAGGGCAGGTCTACCACTGCACTGCTCCGTGCTATCCAAGTTGTGAAGCATCCTGCTGGTGTTCATTAAGGACACAATGTGACCATTTCTCTCCTGGCCTCCGTCTGTCCCTGCAGGCATAGGAGCCCATCATGCAATTACCTACCTCAGGCCTGCAGTGGTCCCTGAACAATCAATAACTACAGTTCACCGGCTGGGGCTTCCAGCAGTGTTATAGTTCTGACACTAAGTACTGCAGCAGGTTGCAGAGGTGGGCTGGAGTCAGATGGGGGGCAAAATTCTTGTCAGGAGCACCAGATATCTATGGATGCCGAAGGCCATGGTAGCATACTGGGATCTGACCCCTTATTGACAAACAAAAAGAGAAAGATACTTGTGTTAATTTCAGTCACAGATGAGTGAGTTTTTACATTGAGCACAAAGCTGGACAAAGTTTCCAAGCATATAAAGAACATTTTGTCTTCATTTTATTATTCTCAGCACCCCTCAAAGCTGTTCTCTGTGTTTTACCTTTGGAGCAATATGTGGTTGGTTTATTTGCGAAGTCACGGATGCACAGAAGACAGCCCAGCAAAGTAAATATCAACTCCAGCAGGAGTTTTGCTCACTACTGTTTCTTCTCCAAATCAGTTTGCAGCCACATGAAGTCGGTTGTGTTTCATGCAGTGTTTAACAACAAGAGGATTTTAAGATGATAGAAAATACACAAGTGTGAAAAGGTAGCATCTGTTCTGTGTCTCTTACAGATTGAACTGAATAAGAAAAATTCAATTCATCACCTGTGTGGAGCCTTGCCAGTTGGACTTGTTGAAATTTTACAGTGACCTTAACACATGGCTCAGTTCAGACAATTAGAAAACCTTGTCAGTGACTGTAGAAGAATGAAAATAGTTACATACAGTATGGTAACTTTTTTTATTTAACAAATATTCAGTTTGGGATAGCAGAACTTAATCATGACTCTCAAAACTAGATTGAATTAAGAAAAGAAATATCCAGGCAAGGTCGTACAAGAAATTTGCACAATAAAATGAATTTACCAGTCTTTGCATAATGGCCATTGCTAGAGCTTTGCTGACATAAGCCCCTTTTACACATCCTGTTATGGTGGGAGTGTTGCGCCATTATTCCGCCTTGCTGTAGAAAAGGTACAAACAAGGACTGATGGACAGTGTTGTTCTGCCATTAAGGTGGTGAAGGTGTTGCTGAACATGACTTCTCTCATTTTTGCCCTTTAAAAATGGGTAAAATCTTATTTCATTATAAAGCTGCTCTCAGAGTATTCATTCACCTGAACCGTCCTTGTCCCGCTCTTTCTCTGTCTGTCATGACATTGCTGCAGGAATGTAAGCTCTGTGCCAGGGACAGCTTGTGAGAGTCTGCTCTCAAACACAGGGTGACAGAGATAACTGTTTGAAACACACAGCTAAGGTTACCTGTTAACGGTTATTATTGGATTTAACGACAGAACCGAGCCTTTATGGGGTTGGTGTGAGTTTGTTGGGTCCATTAAATGGCTCGTTGTGGAATGTTAGCAATTAACAATTTCTTCAATTCTACCACTGACTCCTGTCTCTTAACTGTCTGTAAACTGGTCCTCTTTGTGGACCAGTTTATATGCCAACACACGAGGGTTACATAAGAGTGTAGCGTCCTCCATTATGGCCACTCTGTTCTGTGAAAGATCAGGACCGTCAAGACAGTTTCCTTTTTGTCAGTGGAGTGTATTTTTGTGTCGGAGTTCCACAAAGTTGAACTTGACACAAAAAAAATCGGCAAGTGCAAGTATCCTGACCTTAGAATTGAACCACCACCTGAAGTTTAGAAAAGATACACATAATTTGCACTACTAGCAGTGTATTGTCTTGTGGCTCTATTGTTGGATTCCACTTTGAGTCTGTATACATGAATTGGTAACCAATGGAGCAAACATTGACTCATACATTTTGTATTACAGTCATGGATTCTGCATCAAAAACCTTTCTCTTCGCTCCTTCCTTTGGAGGGTTATGTTATTTTGAGCAATCATTCAGCTCAGTTGTTAGAAGTTACAGTTCACGGCATAAATACAGCAAATAAAGCCATAGGAATACAGAAACTATGACACAACGTAGGAGTATAAAGTGTCCAAGGCTGTGCTTCAACCCTGAGTTTAAAGCAGGGTGGCGACCGCAGCAAATCAAAAACACGGCTGTGGTCATTATTTCCACGGGGTCACTTACAGGCGGTCCCTAAACTGGACAAACACACCCTGAATGTTAACACACAGTCTGGGATACAGATGATGCAGACTGAACTGTTCCGGTCATGTGTAACAAATCACATTCCCGTACGGGTTTGCTGAAGTCACAGCACAGATGTGCCTTGTGATTATGGTCCAGTTCATAACACACACATTCATCACCGGAATGCTTACAGATGAGTGGAGCTTAATTGAAACTGATCTGAAGAATTAAATGGAAAGATGATCATTATAGATTTACTCTGTCTAGTATATGTAATGCACCATTTACTGTCACACTGCTGTGGGCTGTGGAGAACTGTTCAGGGATTCATTATAGCAGCCATGTTTTCAGGAGGATGTACATATTTTTTAATAATGGAAATGATTTAAAAGATTTGAGCAGGTTTCCTCGGCTTTGTGTCAGAAGCCCAGATTTCCTGCTTTGTGAAATACAGTGAAATGTTTCTTTAGTGACAGCTGAAGTTGTCTTTACATGTCAGCCTTTGCCATATTTAGGCTGCAATGTAACCACTCGAGGCAGGTGTGCCTTTTTAACTTACATCCACTAAAATTGCTTGTTTTTTCCAGGCTCCAATTTTTATTATTAGTTACGGAAAAGTTACGGAAAAGACCCTACAGAGAAATGAAATGTTTCTCTGTAGCTTTCACTTGTTCTTGTCTGTTTTACGTTCATGTCTCACTAAAGAGACGTCTTGTTTGAAAGCTCACGAGATGTGACTTGTTGCAGGAAGAAAATGGTGGAAACAGAAGTTGGAGAGAGGAGTGTTGGTGATAGTTTGCTGTGTTGGGGTATCTTACTCTTGCGTAGAAGATTATCAGTGTGATGGCTGAATACTTAAATGATTTTGACAATGTGAAAAAGTCTTCAGAATGAGACCTCTTCTTTAGTTAGACTTGGACTAAAACTAGATAAGGGAGATATACAGAAAAATGCTTAATTTCTCTGTAGAGTCTTTTATTGTTGTAAGACACTCATAATAACGATCTGAGCCTGTCAGTGGCAAAACCAAGCACTTTTAATGGATGCTATTTGATGGAGTGCATCTGTCCCAAGAGGTTATGTTGTTTACAATAATTCAAAAATGGCTGTCACTTAAGCCTAGTTCACATTACACGATTTTCACTGATTTTGACGTTGCAAGAGGATTTTGAGAGCCACCTTGGGTCGGAGGTGAGTTGGCAGATAGTCTGCCACGACGAGTCCTCATGTGTGAACAAGGCTATGAGCAAGTTGCCCCCTCGTCTGCGACTGGGACTGGATATCTGGCATGCTAGAAAACTGTTTCAAAGTTTGACACGACTGACAAAGAGCATCAGCCAATGAGAGGTGGGGTATGTCCCATGTCAGCACGCAGGAGGATGGAATAAATGTGAGGAGGACAAGCTGCAGGGTTGCCAGGTCTACTTATTAGCCGCAACTTTGGGCTTGTTTTTTTGTAAAGTCACTTACAAATATTGGTAGTCGGGTTGCGTTTTTTTGGGCCTGGAGTTGCTTATTTGGGCTTGCTCTCTAAACATCGCCTTTATATATATCCGTCGCTTCTTTTGGGCTTGTTTCCATAGCCCTGGTATCTTGTTTCTCTCCCAAGATCTCGCAACACTGACAAGCCGGCAAGCACCAACAACAATGGCGGCGTCCTCAGGATCACAGGGGGCGCATTGTGTTTGGACCCAGGCCCTGGAGGCAGATCTGATTCAACACTGGGAAGAATATTCATGCCTTTACGATGTGTCGTCTCCAAGTTTGGTGACGTCACCGCATTATCTGGGGCTCTGTCGGCGAGGGCTTGGTGGAAAAATCTCGTCGCCAGGTATGAACACTCAAAAGATTACGATAGTCTCCGCGACGCAAAATCAGGGTGAAAATCGTGTAATGTGAACTAGGCTTTAGACACACAAAAAAAGGGAGAATAGGGTCCAGGTTGAAAATTGCGTTAAATTACGTTAAGTTCCCCTTTAAATCATATGTCAATATGACAGTATACAGTTAGCACTGCATAGCATTAATGTGTAATCAGAATTGTCTAAATACAGTCAAGTTTGATTTGAACTATTTAACTAAGTTGCTAGCTTCAATCAAGTACCTGACACGGCAAAATTGATTCTGAATTGAATCATGAGATTGCCGGAAATTCCCAGTCCCCAATGATTTGTTACTTCCAAAACTGTTTATACATGATAATTACAAAAATTATTTTTATGACAGTTTTTACCAACATTATGGTTCAGGTTTAGTTTGATTTTGGCTCTAAAACCACTGTTAAGGCCCAGTCAGAGAACTAGCGATGATAAGAGCCCCTGCTGCCTTTGGTTGAGGTGTCTCGGCCAAACCATGTCAAACCAACAGCCAACAAGCGCGTTTTCTGCGCCTGCGTGAGAGGACATACCCCTACATACCAGCAGATGGCGGTCATCATCATTAAAAAAGGGAAACCAGATGACGTCTTGACGCTAGTTAGCTAGTTAGCTAGTTAGCATATTAACAACACAATCCAGTGTTGAAAGAACAGAGCGATAAGACCGTGAGCCAGTGAATAATAACACAAGCCATCATGAAACGTTGCTGCTGAAGCGCTCAATGGCAAAGAAAAATAGTCTTGCCTTATGTTACAAGTTTGGTTTGGTCTCACTCTCTCTTTACTTTCCCTCTTTTTACAATTCTCTCTCTTGTTTCTCTTCTTGTGCGCTGACCTGAACTGCCAATCGGAGTGATTTCATTCACTGATGTGCTCTGCTGTGTCGGCAGAAAATAAGTGACCTAGCGCAGACGAGGGCCAACGTTGCGGACGCAGACACTCACCAACGGCCCAACTTTGACCAACGACCAACTGTCAGCTTGGAGTGTCAGGGCCTTTAGACAAAGATCACAGTCACTGTTAGAAGAAAACAATAATGACCGGCGTCAGGAAATGGGAAGTGTACAGCACAGGCCACATGCTTTTTGTGACCTGACCATCCAGCTTATCCCCATAAGATTTATTGACCTGATAACAAGGTCACGCTGCTTCCTGCTTTGTTCCTGACAGATAAAAGTCATAATTCACACAACCTTATGAGGTCCTTTGTAGACAAACCTTCACCAGGCTCTAGAAACCGTTGTGACTACTGCATTATGTGCGTACAGTTACACCAAGCAATAATAAAGACACACATTGAAAAGCCAAAGTTAGGAAGTTCATATTAAAATGACCTTAATGTGACTTCAACAGAATAATTTATCCTTCTTTATGAATGACTTTTCATCCACCTGACATCACTTTGAGTTGTAAAGAGGAGTGAGTTAGCATACTACATTAACTGCTGAGGCAACAATATTGTAGCAGCAGCAAAGAAAAAAAAATCATTAATTTTAATAACAACAAAAGCTGAGTAAAGGTTAAATAAATCTAATAACATATGGCAGGCATTGTAAAATAATTACATTGAGAGGAGACAGCTGTACTTTCAGCTCCAGATGCAGTTTTCTCAGACAGTATTGAATTAAACTTCATCAGCAACATTAACACAGCAATTTGTTTTCTCACATACCCTCGTTCGTCTCATTGCACCCTCCTCCTACACTCCGCCACACTCAACATCTATTCTTATCTCTTCCTGCAGATGTGTGTTTTATAGGGACAGACATCTTCCATCCTTAATATTTTCTGAGGATCTCTGTGAGACCCAGGGGAGAGATAAAGCAATTTTATTCCTTAAACGCCTCTCACCTATTATTATCAGGAGAATTACATGCAGTTTAATTAGCATGAAAGCTAGCAGAGCACGCAGCAGCACCACGGGCAGGACACGGCAAACCTTGTCTCTTTATCCCTCAGGTTTCAAACTCCTCCGTCTCCTTCTCCAAACATCCGTCCCAAATCCAAATAACCAGGTTCATGCTTCATATTTTCATTTTTTTAATGTTGTGCAGCAATGTGTGGTGAGGCTCCCCTGATAATCCAGGTGAGGTACGACTTAAAAGGCCTCATGCTGTGCCCTATTTAGAGCACAGCTCATGTAGAAACACAAGATACCCCATACCTCTTCCTTAAAAAGGTACAAGCTAGTCTAGAAGGGTTAAGGCGTTCTTTGAATGGAAACACATATTTCAAACCCGATAATTTTATATTTGTAGTAGGAAGACTATGTTTAGATTTCAGCCTTTGGGAAGTTCACTTCAGTGCAATTCAGAGATAAAAAGAAGTATGTTTATGTATTAAATATGCAATACCTGATGTTTTTGGCCACTTGGAAACTAGGACAACACTGACATGCCATCACCTTTTAGGTTGTTAGGACAAATTCATGACAACAGCAGTTACAGAGCAACGAAATCACTAATTTAGAGTAGTTTTAGGCAACTTGTTGAATGTAATTCTAATATTAACTGTCTTCTTTTAGCTCTGTTTTTGATCTTTACCACCACCTGAGGGAAATATCTGACTCTTTAGCTTCCAAATTCTCCACTGTGTTTACCAGCTGGTACTATAACTGTGTCTGTCCATTGTTTAGTGCTGAGCAGGTAGTGTACAGTGGGTTGTTAGAGATTATTTACTGAAAATGGTGGCCAAAACTCACTATAAAGCACTATAAAGCTCCATAAAGCTGAGGGGAGCTGCAGATTCAGGTGATAATTCTCTGTTGGTTAGTCACGATGAGCGCCGCCCGTTCCATTGTCACAGTGGTTTACAATGTCATGTGATACATTGTTATTGTAAAAATATTGATTATAGCTGCTGTTCATGTTGCAAAAAGGCTGCATGAATATAACTGCCTCAGTACGGATATTTTTGGCAGGACTGCAGCCCTATAAACTCAAAAGTTTGTCTGTGAGTGTTGAAGTTACACCACTGGTCAGAGTGAGTGGAGACGCAAGAGTGGGTGTTTCCTTATTGGCCGTTCTTTCGAGATAAATAGGCATTGACAGGCTGACTAAGCCGTGGATGCTGACAGTCCTGTATAACTGTATTCCTCATTTTCTGTAACCAGTGTAGCATTATAGCATGGTGGAATTAGCAAGCTAGGTAGCCACCTAGCCAGCTGCTACTTGAGTAAAAGGTAACAACTTAATGCTTCATTCACACACTCTTGTTACAGGAAACAAGTGGCAACCTCCAAGGGCTAAAAAATTAAGCTAATGCAGAAGTGCCAAAAGCTGCAGCTCATTGAGTGGCCACTTCAGGTTGGCTCTAGAAGCGAGTCAGTCCCCACAGACCCCCATGTTAAAATGTCCAACTTACAGCATGTTTACAACCTGGTACACAGAACAGTTTTGGTCTCCGTTGCTAATTTCAAAATTCATGACAGCTGCGCAAGGGGTTGAATTTTTTTATAACCCTCCCCTGTACTTTTTTATTAAAGCCCAAATTTCTACATATTTAAAGGTGGGACCAATTTAGTGACCGTCGCTCCTCCACAACTCCACCCTGTCACCCCATTATGGTCACTCCAAGATGAATACAGCCAAAATGCCGAACTTGAGGCTTCAAAATGGCAGACTACAAGCCAATGGCTGACATCACAGTAGCTATATCCATTATTTTAAAGTGTCTGTGGTAGGAAAGCACACTGCTATTATCAGGTGAGAACTTAGTTCAGCTCATTTTTTGTAACCACTATAAGGTTAGCATAAAATCATGGGGGAATTAGCAAGCTAGCTAGCTAACTAGCCAGCCATGGTCAAAATGGCAGTGGCTGTGAGGTCTGTGACTGTGACTGCCAGCCACTTCCTGTTTCAAATTAAACGTCCTCGCTTCTGCCTCTGACCTGCCAAGGCATGGACGCAGGACATCTGGGGTGTCCAGGGGGGTCTGGCACCTTTTTGTCTTGCAGGTTGTGAGGTGGGGTACCAGCACATTACACAGATCTGGGAATTTGGAGGCCTGTACAATGCCTTAAGCTCTTTGTTATGCTTTAGCTAACGAACTTTGTCTTTACCTGCTGCCATTTTCATGCAGGTACCCAACTGATAATGCACATGTTCAACTCTCAACATGAGAGAAAAGCATGATGGCTCACTCCTTAGCTCCATCCATCCTCAGCCTTGGAAAAAACTAGTGATTCATTCTTTTTCACCACTTGCCTGATAGGGCTAGTGAGTTGCTAGATTTACTAGCCTGACGTGACATTTTACTTGCACTGGGCAGTCCTTATTGTAGCACCCTGTCTTAACATCACATTGAGTTAATGAAGGATATAAATATCATAGAATTTCACTACATTGTCCAGTTTTTGTTTTACTGAATGTGAAAGCTAAAGTAAAAACTTGAGCTGAATCAACTCAGGCAGGTTAAGTCACAAAAGTCACAAAAGCATTCACAGTGGCAAAATTACAAACCGCATTAGTTCAATGGAATCACCACAATTTGTGTATTAGCTTGCAGAAGCAATATTTACACCATGCTAACACACTGACTTTAACTTTGACAAACTTTAACACACAACTTTATGACAATGACTGATTCCAAACCATTTGACAGTGCCTCCCTTTGAGGGAAAGGAGAGAATCTGAGAGTCCAAAGTGAAAGCTATTATATTAGCTGTGACGTGCCATCCACTTCTATTATAAAACTCTGCTCTGAGTATTAACTGCTCCAAAGGAGCAATGCGGCATCAACTGCAGTCAGTCGTGAGACAAGAGGCAAACATACAAATACCTTCCCGTAAATTAACTGTTAACTTTTACTGTCTGGGAAGTTTACTCAGCAGCGAGAACACAAGTTGTCAGCTTCAAGCACCACCGAGTTCACAAATTAATTTCGCTTTGCAACTCTCCGGTAAAACCGGGACACGTGGATGTATGCACAATGAAAAATATATAAACTGCGACAGTTGGATGATTTTTGGTTACTGTTGTTAGCAGAGACAACCACAGTAATTTAGCAGCCACTGGTTAATGTTCAATAATTTAATATTACCATTTTATCCTCACTTGATGATATTCACGCTACTTTCATCAGGACACATACACACAGACACACACAGCAGAGTCACAAAGCCGATGCCGAGCTCAGGAAGCAATTGTCTTTTAGCCTGTGAAAATAAATGAGCTCATTCAGTGGTGGAAACTTTCACCGTCTGAGGAGAAAAGCACTTTAGTGACGGAGCGTGTGCATCCGTCTTCCATCAAGTCACACAGAGCTGTTTCAGAAGCTGAAATGGAATAACCTCTTGTTCACTAAGGTCTGACACTTGACATGGGTGCATTGTGCTGCATTAACAAATCATCTTCCCAAAAAAGGTCAGAATCATAGCTAACTATTCGCTGTTCACAGCTGATTACACAGCTGATGGATTGCATTTGCTTCTCCATACAACTGAGCTGCTCTTTTGTGTATCACCACTGTGTGTTTTTTAAGTGCCACATATTCAACAGAAAACTGGGCCATGATAAATTACACCTGGATCAGTTGAACAGCTTTGTAAACCTCCTCTCACGTTGGTTGGACAACACCTCTCATGAACTTATTTTCTAGCGTACCCTAAGATTGACTCGCTTGAACTTACAATGCTTAGATTTTTTCACAGGAGCTTTCATCCACATCTCAAGGAGTTTCTTCAGTAGTCATCTTGTGACCTAAGTATAGAGTCCAGGTCATGTGAGTACAGGAGGCTATACATTTGAATTTGTAAAACTATCGTTGATCGGCACAGTGGTGCACTGGTTAGCACTGTCGCCTTACAGCAAGAGGGTTCTGGTCCTGGTTCGAACCAAGGGTGGTTGGTTCGCGCCCAGGGTGGGGAGCCCCTCTGTGCAGAGTTTGCATGTTCTCCCTGTGTCAGCATGGGTTTTCTCCAGGTACTCCGGCTTCCTCCCACAGTCCAAAGACATGCAGGTTAATTGGTGACTCTAAATTGCCTGTAGGTGTGAATATGAGTGCGAATGGTTGTCTGTCTCTATGTGTCAGCCCTGTGATAGTCTGGCAACCTGTCCAGAGTGTACCCTGCCTCTCGCCCAATGTCAGCTGGAATAGGCTCCAGCCCCCTTACGACCCCTAAAAAGCGGTAACGGAAAATCAATAAATGAATGAATTGTTGATCGAGTTGTTTTGCTCTGATCCCAATCCGAGTCATTGAATACTGAGAATCTTCCTAACCGAGTCCTGATAGACTTTTTTCCCTCAGTAATTTTCTTTAATAATAATAATACAGCTGCACAGTACACTTCAATGAACACGTTCTTTAAGTTCTTAAAATGTATGTAATGAATATGCTTGACATTTGAATAGCTCTGCAGTGCATCAAGAAAAAGAATTCCCTGCTGTTCCTCAGTTTCTTTTCTTTTTACAAAATAAAGTAAAAAATAACAGGTCTTCTCTTTAATCTTTTTGACCTTGTAGCTGTCTTGAGACAATTTCTCTCTCCCTTCAAGATATGATTCGTCAGAGTTGGTAGCTTCGGTGCAGCCTTGCCTGAGTTACCCGAATGAACTTTATTCCATTGAGTGTTCATTTTAGTCTTCTGCATTCTTTTACGTGGATAAGGCTAAATTAATACATTACTCTTATTGGGTTTTTTGCTGCTGTCTCTCCTCTGAGCAGGATGTTGACACACTGTGCGCCTTACGTGACTGTGAAATGCAAATGACTCTCAACTGAGCTAAATGCAATGATTGCTCATTACTTTGGTAAATCACATAAACAAGTCTCATACTACATTTTGCTGTTGTTTATGGCATGAGGTGTTTCACCATGGGTGGGGTATGGAGTGAAGAAGAGATGGGCAGTTGGAGAGCTGACAACCCCCGCACTCTTGTGTTGCTGTGTGTATGAAAGCTTTGTGAGTAAAAACACCTGTGTGACAGCTGTCTGAAAACAAAGGATGTGATCGGGCTTTATATAGCTCAGTGTAGCCGATCCTGCGCATTGGAACAATCTTACCCACGACTGTTAGATAGCTAGATAGTACGCATTTCAATAATCAGATGAGTTTTTCTAAAACAACATTGTAGAATTGTCACCATAATGTACAGAAAACTATATCTATTTATTACACAGCTTTGTTACACACTCCATTACAATTGGTCAATTACAGTATTCTGCAGTCTGCAGACCGTTATTATTGAATAATGGACTGTTGCTGTGGACAAAGTTCTGATCATTGACACTATGCTGAGCAATACAGTCATTTTTAGATAAATATTTTGTGTAATCATTGATTTCTTTAGCAAGTAGTTGTGTAATAAGTGGGATAATGAACCTCTCTAAATGGTGGTTCAAGTCGAGCACCACCCTGTTGGTGTTAATTTTGCAATAATGACCCACTCACTGGACATTATCCATTATAAATTGTAACATGGGCAACATGTATTGTGCATAAAGTATTCGAGAATCAAGGAAGTGTGGATTTATTTTTTGGTGAAAGCACCTAGTTTGAACTCTTCCCCTCCTTCATGCATTGACAAATAAGTAAGAATTTTGGGGTCTGGAAGCAGCAACATTTCTCTTGACTCTTAGTAAAGTATTTACCCTTTCTTATGGTGACATTTGACAGCAGTGCAGTTTAGAGACTTCAGACCTTAAAAGTATAATTTTGTGAATCTGACACTGTTTTGGAGAGTAGAATACAGCTTTTTATTTTTGTGCTGGTTTGATCTGTAGAGTCAGTGAACTCTGTACTTGCTTGGGTTGCTGCACCAGCGTCTGTACAGGATATACTTCTAGTTTAAACTAAGCCAGTGAGAATTTTTCTATCTCCAGTGCAGCTCTTCCTCGGTGGAGGATGTGAAAACACATAAATCAAAACATACATAAGTTTAAATGAATCTGTAAATAGTTACAGTCACTGTTAGGGTCAGGGAGTGTGAGTGTTGAGTAAGTTTGAACTCGTAATTTTTTAATATTTCTCCAATTACTTCCCCTCTCTGTCTGTATCTTAGCCAATTTGACAGCTGCTGCATCTCCATCCAGTTCATTATTTATTTGTTTCGCCATTAGCTGATGCCCAGGTAACAGCTGTTTTTTCTGAACCTCGTGAAGCATTAAAATTAAAGTGCTTTGGAAGATATACAGAATTAAAGACTCAAACACAGCAGCATTAATGTGGCATTTGACGCCTAACGAGACAAATTCAACTTGAAGATAACCTTTAAATTACTGTGATGTTTCCTTTATTTTGTCTCTTAAATGAAAATTTGAAACCGGGAGGTGAGAAATGCAGATGATATTGATTAGTCTGAATGTTAATAAGCTGATCCGTATACAGCAGATTGAACTAAACCTGTGTTTGACTGTCGCTTGGGGTATCTTATTTTCTCATCCCCCCTCCATCCTCTGACTGACAAGCTGTTCACTCTCCCCCTGAGGAGACCTGTTATGCTCCATGTCACCATCAGGGCAGATGAATTATTTGTCTCCTCCTTCCATTAGCAGGCTGGGGATAATGAGACATGGCAACCGAGAGTTCAACACAGTGGCATAGACATCGGCTCGAATCAGGAGGACTGTTAATCATCACAGAGCACATTTCCGACGCTGCTGTCATTTCTCTGACTCTCCTGATTTGTATGGAGGGAGGGAGGCTATAAATGACTTTTAAATGCCTCTTAAGGTCCATTATCAGTAACTGGAGCAAACGGCATCATAGGTTATTCTTTTTTCAGATCCATACCGCAGCATATTATTTTGAATTGTAAGAACTTACCCTTGCAGAGACAGCCATAAGTAATTCATATTCCCCCTATGAACAGGCTGCTAAGTGACACATCACCAACACCTTGAGTAATATTTATGCACTTCTGTTTGGTGGGTTTGAACACTTGACAGACATGTTTGTGTTCAAAGTTTATTCATTTCTTTAGCTGTGAAAATAAATCCAAAATGTATTAAGTTTAATCAGTATCAGTAAGTTATACCGAAACATGTTGATTTACAAGACCTGAGGTGTCACGTCACCTCTTTATTTTGCCTTTAGTGACCTAACTTTTAATTTTTGCTACATTTAACCAACAGTACTGTAGCTCAGTTCTCTTCTTTCATCTTGTATATACTTTTTGCCAGTTTGCCTTAAATGTTTTACATCAAGCCACCGGCAAAACTTTCACATACGCGCTCTTGTCCAATAAATCTTTTAGCACTGTCCTTCTGTGGGTGTACTAAGCAAGGTGTGGGCACTGGGAATTGAATCAGCTTACTTCACATGCCATTAAGTGGAGAAGGTGAGAAACAAATCCACCTGCCTAGTTGTTGCTAACACAATATGCACTCCATCAAACAGGTCCAGTCGGGGCACAATTTAGAAGCTGGAGGACACATCTTGTGCAAATCAAGATTGATATTGCAGTGGTGTCTCCACTGTTAGGCGTTGATTGCCAATGTATCTTGTGAGAATCGAATGTAGTGGCTGCAAAGTGTTCAATTTCATGCACCGGACCTGCTTTGCATACAGTGTGCATCCTGTTTTCTCTTATACACCCATTGTACCCACACAGAATTAAAGATTCTGGACATCTGCGCCGTGGAGGACTGTCTGCTATTATTTATTTCCATCCAGAGAATGCATAAAGAATCTTTGGCGTCTTTATTCCTCATATTAAGCACATCACATTTTGTTAGCAGTTCCTTATTCATGGCCGTTTTTAATAAAGGCTTCTCGACAATAATACAGCCATATGTGTCTCCATGCTGCAGCACTGAAGTGGAAAAGGGCCCCGCCTGCCAAATATAACTCTACCATCATTTCCATCTTCCTTAAATAAGAGAGCAGTCTCATGCATTGTGAGTCATCCAGGTTGGCAAATTTGCACTGCGACCATTTTAGGATTCTGTCTGAGGAACCACAGACAGAATTGAATCTGTTGTGCAGTCGCTCTTGTATTAAACATTCAACAGTAGGTCCTCATCGGACTGGTTTTACCACCAGAGGAAAGATATTTGTTAATCTGCATCACATTTTTAGTGTTTTCTACTTATTTAGGATTCTACTCATAGCAGAGGTCACCATGTAGTTTGATGCTCCTGAGTTTCTTGACTGAACTGAATTCGTGGTCCTGAAAAGTTTTTGGGGACAACTTCCACTGTGTGTCACTTTACAAATCTCCATGCAGCATAGTATTTAATTCTAACAATAACCGTAGTGCTTGTAGTCTTGCTTATATTAGACTGAAACCAATTTTAGCCAAAATCAAGTGCTTCTATGCTTCACTCAAACCCAGAACCCATCAGACAGAAATGTTAATATTGGATGTTTCTGTTCAGTGATGGTCCTTTTTAAATTCTTTCTTTTTGTAATATCTGAATTTGACAACTAGAGTATGGTTATGGAAGGATTGCATTTGGGGCAAATAGACTACAGATGAGGTACGCTAAGGTTAGGCAACTACAACTCAGACTGGGACAGATTTTTATTTATTTTTTTATTAAAAAGGTAACATAATGTTTATTGCAAGCCTGGGACAGGATGCAAACTCCCGTTCCAGTATTCTACAAGTTACATCCATGTTGCATCATGCCACCTACCCCCCCATATCACTTCTGTATGTTTTTATTGCAGGAGACTGGGCAACATATTCTCACTCTGACCTCGTCACATATCACCAGTTGGTCGTGGACTTTCCACATTTTCACAGGAGATGTACAAGTTAGCATACAGCCTCTTTAAAACAAATGCACTATATAGGTACAACACTGCACATTTATGTTTTTTTGCTTCAACAACAAATGCAGGTGTTTACGTTTAGCCAACACTTGCGCTTGGTTAGGTTTAGAAAAAATAACATAGTTTGGCTTTAAATTCGTATGGGAAGCAAACACCAGCCTCCCAGGTGGAAGTAGGTGAGTGTTGGACCCATCCACCACCCTTCCTGCCCAACCTACTTGGACTTTTCGCCCTCTTAACTTACATTGCTGGGCTGTTACACGCTGAGAGCACCTGGCTGTGTTTCACCCCGACGTGAAAGGTAGGTAACGGACCCCATTTGATAAGATTTCATTTCAGGTACCGCCACCTGAGAAAAGATTTTAGTTGTTAGATATGATTAAGACATGAATTCTATAGTTGTCAAGTCACAGCTGAGGAGATAACGGTGGAGGAAGTGAAATCAAGATGAGAAAAGTTACTCTTATGTCTCTGACTCACATTGGGCTCACCTTGTAGTGAATTAAATAGTGAAAATAAACAATTCTCCATTTTTATGGGTACCTCCTGGGACTTCCTCAGTGACTTCTAGGGTTCCCTGGACCCCTGGTTGAGAACCACTGAACTGAACTACAATGTAAATCCATCAGCATCATGATTACATGGTTGGAACAATGGATAGTGTAAACACTGCAAAAGTCCACTTAGGGTGGCTCAAAGGGGAGGTGAATGTGTTCAACAAGCACAGGACTTTGACCCAGGAGACCGGTGTTCATGTGCCGTGTGAAACTAAAAGTCAACATTGAGTTATTATGTCACGTCAATCATTAGTGACGTGGGTCTTTACTTAGTAGTTAGTCTTCACGCAAGTGACTAACCTCAACCACAATCTTTTCCTAAACCTAACCATGTAATGTTGTTGCATAAACCCCAAGACTCCTTCGTCACATGAATCAAGTCATGATTTATGATAATTCCCTCTGGTTTGAGATACAACAGGGCTTCTGCTCAAGTGATAAGATCATGTTGAATTTTTGTTCAGACTAAACAAACAAGATGTGATGCATTAATTAGTGAGTATTAATGGTACTGGTAGGCGTAATTAATCTAAGTGTTATATCAGGTTACATTTATTACAACCTGTTTCCTGTCTTTGTGCCAAACTATGTTAGCTGCTAGCAGCTGGCTGTAGTTTCATATTTATGATACAAACATGAACGGTCCATTGTAGTTCCAGCTCTCACCTATGGTCATCATGAGCTCTGGGTAGTGACTGAAAGAATGAGATCGGGGATACAAGCAGCCAAAATGAGTTTCCTTCATGAGATAGGGTAAGGAGCTTGGACATCCGGAGGGAGCTCGGGATAGAGCCGCTGCTCCTTCATGTTGAAAGGGGTCAGTTAAGGTGGTTCGGACATCTGATCAGGATGCCCTTTGGACGCCTCCCATTGGAGGCTTTCTGGGCACGTCCCATTGGTAAGAGGCCCCGGGGCAGACCCAGAACACGCTGGAGGGATTACATATCTCATCTGGAAAGCGTTGCTGGGGAGAGGGATGTCTGGGGTGCTTTGCTTGGCCTGCTTCCCCCGTGACCTGGCCCCGAAAATGGATGGATGGATGGATGGATGGATGGATGGATGGATAGAAAACATGAGGGCAGTATCAATCCTCTCATGTAACAAAGCAAGAAAGCAAATAAGTGTATTTCCCAAATTGTCAGACTTTTTCTTAAAAGAAACAATAGTTGCATTACACAGATGTGAAATAAGAAATTTTAAAACTCCACCGTTCCCATCCACCACAGCCTTCCCTCTAGGGCTATACTACTATACTGTCAATTAGAAAACTATACCAAGTGTGTAAGATGGACTCTGAAATCGCCAAAGTTCCCAAATTAACTTTTTTCCCTAAATCAATTATGCTTACATTGTTTGTTGGTGGACATACATCTTCTACTATATGAGTTAAATGGAGCAATGCAGGCTCAAATGGAGCAGCAGTATATCAACTCTGTGGTGTCTCTTAGTTTCGGTACAATATGCTCCATTAATAGTTTGTAAACAGTGTCTATGCCTCATAAATAATCCTGACATGAGTGGTAAAATAAAATTCCAGTTTAGGTCTATTCTGAGCAGAACTTCCAGCCCCATTATATCTAATCCACTCTCCCCACACTCACTGATAAACTCAGCTCCCCACTGTGGTTGAGGAGGACTGACGTGTGTGACGAGAACATGTTCTTGACAATTATTTTATTCCTCTCTAGCATACAGTATAAAGACGTAATGAGAATGAAATGTCATGGTTTACTCTGCTAAAAATAAGCAATTTCCTGCAATCACTTTCTTGCTGTTCCTTGCAAATGAGCAATTTCGTCTGAAAACATTTTCTCCCCCCTCTCATTTTCTCCAATTAGTGGGATAAGAAGACGAGTGTTTCACTGAGAGGAACTGACTTCTGCAGCACTGTTGGGCAGTCAACAGTCGAGATTATCTTTGCACTGCATTCGCATGCAGCTTTGATTTCTCCAATTTCTCCAAGTGCTAAGCATCCTTACTGAACAGTTTCCACCATTAAATTTCATCATTTTCTAGCATTTAAGCAAAACATTTTCACCCATCACAGCCTCTGGGGAGGGCACTGAAAGGGTAACTTTTTTCCATCTTTGTATCTCTTTGAAAATATATTTTTATTGCTGCTTGTTGCTGAAATATTCAAGTTGAAGTAATAACACTTATTTTGTATGTACAGCACTGTATTCAGCGGAGACATCCAGCAGCAATTCATAATTATTGGTGAAACATTTAAATCACATTTACTTTAAATATAGACTATGTAGCTTGACATAAACATTATACAGTAGTAATTGTCCATTAAGATTATAATCCATAAGATTTCAGTCTAGGTTCATCTGGCAACACCTGTGGTTACCATGGTAACAGCAAGAGTGGTTTACTACAAGATTAGATTCCTTTTCTGCAGGAGAATTGTTGTATTTGGTTACAGTGCAGCCAAACAAACTCCCATTATTTCAGCCAGGCATAAGCTTGGAGGGGATCATGCATTCGGGCATGTTTATGTGTGAGTGTGTGTTTCTGTCTGTCTGTATCTGATCTCGCAAACTACTGGACCGATCAGCCACATATTTTGTGTGCACATTTATGCCTGTATGTTCAAGGACCTCTCGTGGTTGCTGTGATTCCCAATTGTTGAAAAACTTGTTTTATTGACTCATGGCTGACTTCTCGCTCATCTTAACTGGCCTGTAGAGGCAGCAAGTTTTCCGGAAATCAGCTCAGCTTTAAACACAACAAGCCTCATTGTCTGTTGCAGGCCACATTTTGGCCTTTGTCATGGCTCAGAAACTGACATCTGTAAAAATTGTTTGTTCTTATTTTGAAGCTGAGTATCTACAGATTTATTCCATACCTAAAATGTTATGATCCACTAAAGTTAGGCACAATATTAGATTAATTAGTCCTATTTTTTGTTATCTTCACCTCCATCTTGACTGTAAGGGAGCCAGGAAGGAACATTTCAATTAGGCACAACTGTGTTCTGTCTGCTGCACAGCGTCATATCTGATTTAGGGATTTTTGATTTGGTCATTTTTGTCTTGATATGCTTCTGTCATAAGTAAGTATGCAATTAAATGGTTTATTTTTTGTCTGTCTTAATTGTGTTTTTTGTTATTTCCTGATTTGTTTTGCCTACAGACAAAGTTAATACCCTTTAAAGCCCTGTCCTGAACAACATGGATCAAAGATTTGTGGTTGTATTTTAGCTGTTAGGAATTAATTTATCCTCATAATTTTATTGTATATATTTCACATACAGTGCCTGTTAGCAGGAAAACTCAATCTGCTCTGTGCAACAAATTGTGACTCTGTCAAAAACAGACAAGTCATATATTTTTATCAGCTTCTGAAACGTGCCATGGCGTATCTGCTGAAATTACTAGAATTGTCTAGTGGTGAGCTTGCCTGCAGCCTGGCAGAGTTCTGCACTCTACTGAGTGCACTTTTCTAGTTTTAATGAAGAAGTCGGTCAAAAACAATTCCAGGTTGTGCTTAGGTTTTTTAATTTAGAAATTTTTCACGCAACAGCAGGTCACATAGAAGGACTGACTATTGCTGAAAGATGCGACTGTAAACATTACAAAAAAATTTATTTCCTGACAAGCTTAAATATTATAACTTAAAGCACAGTTGCAATATATTTTTTGATAATTTTTGTTTCATTAAAATATTTATATTTTTTTCAGTAACTTCTAAAATATAAAATTGATACCAAGCATTTTCAAGCCAGAAAAAGAGCATAACAAATAGTGTCTCACATTAGCACAATAACTAATCCATACACATCTTATCTCTCAAGTCTAACCTTTAAAGAAAGCAGAGGATGAATGACACTCTATGTGGGCTCATCTTTTCTGTTCTGTGTGATGAAGGCGAACTTTTGTGTCATGCACATGAATACCTGCCTCAGCCTTAATAGCAATGCATCTATTCAACCTCCCAAAAATGGGCGAAGCTGCTCCTTTGGGGAGACATTCAATGAAAAATAAAGAGAAAGCAATTTCATGTAGGCTACACCCACCGGAAAATGGCATTTGGATCTTTGGCAAATGACATTTATAATAAAAAGTCTGTAGTACAATTAGAAAGCACACTTTAGATACTCTGATCATTCAACTTGAGATAATTAAATGCCTCATTTTGTCATTATTGGAAGAGGTAGACAATGAAAGACTGACAGTTGGAGAGTCTTGGAGATTGAAAGGAGCGAAAAACGGGCAGTGATGTGAGATTTGGTATTGTTACCTTTCAGGTCTGTGTTAGTGGCGGCTGCAATAATAACCCTGCTGCAGCACGTCCTTGTTGAGCACTCCAGGCTGCAGAAATCAGAAAGCTTTAAAAAGCTGAGAGAAACTCATTTAAAGCTAACTAAGGACTAAAGTCTTACAAAATGAAAAGCCTGTGGGTTTTTAAAATTAGTATTCCTGTCTGAGATAACCTGAGGGTGTTTGAGTAAGAAAATAATGATTACTGTGGAAACTGAGGCACTTAGTTGTAACATAACTCATTTAGCTCTTTAGACTCCTTTTCGTATTTTGGAAAACAAATCCTTGGACAAATTTCCTGCTCTAAAATAGAAACTTTAGATCAACTTCTTTGGTAACTTTAGTGGCAAGTGACGAGAGGCAAGTGAGGCTGGAGGTGAATCTGGATGCAGATTTGAATTCAAGAAATGCATGTGCTCTGAAGCTAATGCAGACCTTACATCAAACAGCATTTGAAAAAGATTTATAATTAAAGAGGAGCTATTACACCCATTTCAGGTTCATACTTGTATTAGTATCCTTATAGAGGATTTCAGAATTGACTTTTCGGTAAGCCCTGCCCCTTTGTGATGGTCTGGCAAGCTGTCGGAGTAAGCATGGAGCCCACACTGTAACTAACTGCACTCCCTGAAGAAATATTATCATATTTTTGGAAAACTGAAAGAGTGATTCCAGAGAGAAGCAGACAGAGAGGTCTACAGTCTGTGTTTGAAGGATATATCCAGGATGTCAAACTGACTCAGCAGCAACAA